>NC_090376.1:77660860-77962984 GCF_036365525.1 Heterodontus francisci
TGCTGCAAATCTTACAGATCTGCCATTTTGAGTGTTGGCATCCATGGGAAAGGCAAAGTATTGGTTGGCACTGCTAAGTAGGGGGCATTGGTGACCTACTTGATGCAGCAGTGCACTGTAGACTGGAAATGTTAGATATGCTGCGAGAGAAATAGGCTTGGAGCAGTTGGTCTCTGTGCCTGGAAAGAGAAATCTAGATGCAGTGGGGACTAAAATGGGCACCGGGAGCACAATGCTTGATTAACCAGCGCCTGTTGATTACAATGCAGGTAGCTTGTGAACTTCATGCTGCCTGCTCATTTGAATGAGTTCAGCATCCAGCCAGCAATAACTGCTCTGTTCAATGGATGGACACATCAGCAGGAGACCAATATCATGAGTGGCTAGCCTGTACCTCTTAAAGGGAAGGTGCATAAGGTGCATTGTGGTTATTGGTATCATGCTCAGATGAGTTCTTCACCGACAGCCGGGCTAAAAAGGGACTGATAGGTGGCTTTCTCTCTTCCTATTCCTCCTCCTCCTCAGCTGCTCACTGTACAGCTGGTGGTAAGGGCTGTCCCTTCATGATGGCGAAGTTGTGCAGCATGCAACGGACCACCGTGAATCTTGATACACACTCTACCAAGTACTGCAGGGCTTCTTGAGAATGCTCCAGGTTATGGCAGCATTCTTTCAGCAAGCCAATGGTCTGCTCTATCGCATGCTGCACACGTGTGCATGGTTGAAAACTGGAGTCATGGGCCACGTCATCAGCAGATATCCCTTGTCACCCACCAGCCACCCTCTGCTTTGTCATGGTGGCTTAAATGTAGCTGGCACAGTGAACTGCCACAGAATGAAGGTATCATAACTGCTGCCAACATACTGGCATTGATCTGCATGGTTTTCCACACACCAGCTGAATGTTGAGTGGAATGAAACCCTTTTGGTTCTGCTATAGGGCAGAGTTGACATGTGGTGCCTTAAAATCGATGTGCATGCAGTCAATTACACCCTGCACCATGGGAAAGCCTGCAATCCTAGAAAACTACATGCTCACTTGATCTGTTTGTCTCTGGCAAGACAGAATAAAATGTGGTTAACTCGCAATGAATAGAGAGCCTCAGTGACCTCCCTTACACTACAATTGGAAGTAAACTGCAAGATGTTAGATATATCCTCAGCTTCGGCCTGAAAGCATCCAGATGCATAAAGTTCATCGCCATGTTCACCTTCACAGCCACTGGCAATGTGGTCCTTGCCCTGCTCTGAGGTTACAGTTGTGGCTACAGCAGGTGGCAGATTGCAGTGAGAATGTGCTTACTGAAGCGCAGACACTCATACACTGTTCTTCACTGAGGTTCAAATAAGAGAATTGCTCTTTGAATGAATATGGACTCCTGCTGAAAGCCCTTCTCCCCCTCCTCCTCCCTCTTCCAATAGCTTGTCCTGCTCTCCATGGCCTTTGTTCATTCTTCAAGTCATGCTGTGTTCCAAGGGGAATGCCTATTAGTGCACCCATATCTGGGAGAAATTGGTTAAAAGCCTTGAAATCAACAAAAAGTCCTTCAGCACCTACCAAACCACTCCCTGTAGACTTTTGCAACTTGAAACAACTATAGAAAGCACCAAGCACTTTTAGAATCATAGCAATTGCAGAAGAAGCCAGCCAGCAACTAACTTTTAAGTAGTTGATGCTCCCTTTAAGTAACGCTGGTGGGAGGTCCTTCTTGCTGCTGAAGGCGTGTTCAGCTATATGAGGTTAAGTGAGGGAGTTGGCTGGACTTCTAAACTCCAAAATGGCATCACAGATTAACATCATGATCTGCTTGCTCTGCATACTTCCGTTGGACCCTCACTGTGAACGCTAATACCGGCACCAATATGGCATCCTCCGCAATTCACGCAAGTGTATGTGCACCATAGACACCACTTTGGAGCTTTAAGGACACTTATAGCGCCCAAAAGGTGGGTGCTAATGAGCCCAACTTCTCCCTCAGAGTCTTTCTTATAAATCTATTGGAGGAAATGATACTGTAAGCAACACATATGTTGATGCGAAGACTGTGGGAGACCTCATGATACAATTGGTGAGTTTGTAGGAGGATGAACAGCCCCAGGACTTCCGAACGTTATCTCGCTGGTTCTGGTGGAATTCCTAGCAATCTAAATGCACTGAAAATGGCAGCCAGAGCAATTACACGCGAATGCGACATTAAGTCAAATCACTTGTATTTAAAGTGCACCTGCCTCTTTCCTGGTGGTTTAAAACCGACTCAGATGGCTTATTGCCTCTTTAAAGGGGAAGTTTTCCTTTCTATAGCCAAATTGTTAAATAAATCAAGAATAGCATTCTCTAAACTTCTCAGCACCGTATGTCTTGAAGGCATTTTTGAAATGTATTTCAGAAATGAAGGTCATGGTACTAGAGAATTCAGCTGCCATGTTTATTTACAGTACCACAAACAGTACATTGTGTCATTCACACCCAATGCTTTTACACAAATTGCACAGATCCTTGTAGAACTTTGAGACAGCTGAATGACAGCTTTCATTTGTTACAACTTCAAAGTAAAGTCTGGTTGTGGCCAAACCACAAAAGACAATGTTGCTTTAAACATGCGGATAATTACTGCACCATATAACTGAGGATTTTGCTGAGATAAACTTTATTAAAGCTATACTGAATGACCCATCATGGTTTATGTTGGAATAGCATACAACACTAATTAAAATTTGAAGTGAGAGAATGATTTAATTAGTATGGGTCTTCTATTCCAGTATGAAATCTGCTGGACTATTCATGATAGCTATTAATACACCATTTAGAATGCACCAGTTTTACATTTATATCAGATATGTTTCTGCTTTGTTTCCTGTTGGCAGAAAAAAATTAAGTTTATTTTTAGAATTTTGGTTTTTGGTTCCATTTGCACGAATAAGAATTATCTTTAGACTGTTGTGTGCCGTTCTAGTTTCTTCAATTGATTCAGAATTTATTCTTCAATCAAATATTTGCATCAGAAAATAATTATTGCTGGGAATCAAGTCCAAAGAAAGCACCATGTGTTAATTTTAAAATAATTTACAAAGAAAATTTGAACATTTTGCTCAATAAAATTCATCTGTGCAAGCTTTAGATTGTTAAATGAAATTCTTCTGTTAACAAAACACTTAAAAACAGGAAAGGCAGGCAAGTGACAAATAATACAATATTACAGGTGCTAGAATGCAATGTGCATATGACAGTGTACAGAGAAGTGGCTTTATTGAATTAAGGTTTTGCAGCTATATTGTGAAATAGTGTAGCCGACATCTGACAAAAACATGGAACCATGATCAAAAGCAGTATATATAAGGGTGTCTTTATCTGCAATAAAGGGTAATTTAATTTTTAAAATCATTAACAAGCATGAGTACTTATTTATATTGTTAAATATACAACTGAATTCTTTATTTAAGTGTGCTTTTCTTCTTTACACAAACGGAATGGATGGAATTGATTATTTACAATCAATAGGTAACTAATCTATATTGTAAAATCCTCTATACAGGTAACTATGAGCTTGTTCCAGCAGTGGAGCTTTTTCTTCAGTCTCATCCAACTACAGCAGGTAGTGTAGTATCAGGGAGTAATCTGCAAGTTTTGAAGCAAGGCCTTTCCCTCTGGTTACATTAATTTTCAGCATAAAATTACAAAATGTGCAAAAGCTTTAAATTCCTCAGGTTAATTGCTGCATTTAATTATAGTAAGACCAATGGGTCCTGGCCCCTTCAAGTTCCCAGATTTTGACACAGTAGAATATTTGGAGTACTTTCATTAGGGCTTTTAAAAAAGTAGAGGCAGATGATTTTATTTCCTGTAAAAATATATAGGATCTAGAAGACTCCCCACCCCGCCCACCCCCTAAACCCTCTTCAAATAGCATCACTTAAGATCATGTGAAGGGACAATGGCATATTGGTCATTCTATATAAAGTCTAGATTATGATCAACATCATAAATGCAAACCGCTTTGTAGATCTTTAGAAATTAGAGAAAAGGTGTATTAGAGAACTTTATAAATAAACTAAAATAAAGTACACACACAATAAGTATGTAACTTTGCTTTGGAGATTTCAAGATAATTGGCTTCACATGCATTGCCTGAAGTGAAAAGAAACAACAGCAATTGACAGAAAACAGAAAATGCTGGAAATACTCAGCAAGTCAGGAAGCATTTGTGGAGAAAGAAACAGAATTAACATTTCAGGTCAATCACCTTTTACCAGAGCAGAACAGTGTTCTGATGTAAGCTCATTGTTTCTGTTTCTTTTTGCACAGATGCTGCCTGACCTGCTGAGTTTTTCTAACATTTTCTGTTTTTATTTCAGATTTCCAGCATCTGCAGTATTTTGCTTTTGTATCAGCTATTAACAAAATTTGGTACTCCATGGGAGCTTAAATTCAAGTCCTGTAACATCCAAGTGCTGTAAGTTTAACTCCTGAGAATTCTAACATCATGGATGAATAGTTAATAAATATTCAGCAAGTAGCTGGTCAAATTGAATTGAAAGCTTCACTGATGGGTCACTTTGTATACTCCATACCCATTTCCCCCCCAAAATGTTCTATCAGTTGTAATCCTGGAATGCATGTTGATAAGTGCACAGTGCGCAGTAAAGATTGAATGGAAGGAAAGGGTAAGACAGGCAAGTGAGTTCTTAAAATAAATAATAGTTCTGACAATGGGTCATTGATCTGAAATGTTAACTCTGTTTCTCTCCCCACAGATGCTGCCTGACCGGCTACTCTTAGCATTTTCCATTTTCATTTCAGATTTCCAGTGTCTGCAGTATTTTGCTTTTGCGCAAGTGTGTTCTTGGTTGGACATCGCACCATCTATTTTGGTATGAAGAACTCGGAGAGGCAATATAAAATAAAGGATTAACAAGAGCAGAGGGACCTAAGGTTATGTGTACAAATTGTTGAAGGTGGCAGGGCAGGTTGAGACAGCGGTTAATAAGGCATATGAGATCCTGGCTTTATAAATAGAGGCATAGAGTACACAAGCAAGGAAATTATGGTGAACCTTTATAAAACACTGGTTTGGCTTCAACTGGAGTATTGAGTCCAATTCTAGATATCGCACTTCAGGAAGGATGAGAAGGCATTAGCGAAGATGCAGGAAAAACTTACAAGAATGGTTCCAGGGATGATTTATGAGGATAGATTGGAGAAGCTGGGGCTGTTCTCATTACAAAAGGAAGATTGAGAGGAGATCTGAGAGAGGTGTCTAAAATCCTGAAGGGTCTGGGCAAAGTAGATAGGGAGTAACTGTTCCCATTGGCAGAAGGATCAAGAACAAGAGGACACTGAGTTAAGGGCAACAGCAAAAGAACCAAAGGCGACATGAGGAAAAATGTTTTATGCATCGAGTGGTTAGGATCTGGCATGCACTGTCTGGGAGTGTGATGGAGGCCAATTCAATTGTGGCTTGGGAAAGGGCGAGTGAGTAGGACTAGCTGAATTGCTCTTGCTGAGAGCCGGCACAGACACAATAGCTGAATGACCTCCTTATTTGCTGTAACTATTCTATGATTCTATCTATTCAGAGCTTAAAATTCTCTGATTACTGCACTTGTAATGGGCATGGAGTATTTTAAATTTGTACTAAAGACTAAAATTGAGTTTAACTGTGATCAAACCAGTACAGGACAAGTGTAATCTTACAGTGCACCTTAAATACAGCTGTTTGTACAGTACAATTCACTCAATAATACAGAAGATAAAATTCAGCTCAAAAAAAATTATAAGCATATAAGGGTAAATTTTGAAAAATTGCAATAGTAGCTTCAGAGTGGAAACAGCCACACTGCGCAGAACTTATTACTAAATAATAAGTTGGATTAAACAAAAAGATAAAACATTGCTATGGCTAGGTAGGAAATCACAATTACTTAGCCACAGTTATTACTCTTCAAACTGTAATGCAGAGCACACAAATTAACATTGACTAATTAGAGGATAAAATTTCAAGCTGCATGCTTATTTCGTAAGGGAAGAAAAGTAAGTGAATTTTCACTAGCAACAGTTGGAGATGGCAGTGAATTTACTGTTATTCACAAATCAATTGATCGTCAGTTCGTTTAGATTTTAATCAAGTAAAACCACTTGCAAATTGCCCTGCTCCCTAAATTTCTTTAAAATAATATGTCCAGTCAATGCTGAATCTGTCATAAAACATGACCAATAGATCTCACAATTTACAGCAATATATTTCCTTTACTATAAATTATTTCAATATCCTCTGAATACAAATATTAAAATGTATATTGTATGTATTGAAGCTTATCCTGATTTTCACCTGTTGTCAAATTTGACACATTCTAGAATGTGTTGCACACTTGAAAATGCTTCTTTTTTGGATTTTATAGATGTGAGTTCATCTTTATATAATGTTCAGCCTCAACAAAAAAATCTGTTTAGAAAATTATGTGATGAATTCTATCTGCATAGTTACAAAATCTGCAGGATTTTGCTTTCTAGTGAATTACTAGTTCACACAGGTTGGCTGAATGTTGTAATGCTGGGCACTGCCCTGTCAGGGAATGAAACTAAGTACAGGAGTCTCTACTTTGTCCATTTGATCACAATAAGGGCAAAAGGCCGAATACAAGAATTCAGTACAATGTGGCTTGGATACACAATGCTGTCGGATCCTCCATGGTGTTCTAGAAGCCCTTTCTTCTTTTGCCAAATCTTGTCTTGGTTGTATTTGCACCCCCCTCCCCCTAAACATAGCTTTGACCTGTGCAGAAACATCCTGCTGAGCTTCTAACTCAAAGTACATTCATGCATTATGCGCATGGATAGAGATGAAAATGCAATTAAAAACAAATTAAATGTCACTATCTGAACAGGTGTTCTCATCAGTCTCACATCTATGGCTGATTCACAATTTCTCCTTTGAGGGAATCCAAATGTATGGACCAGACTGTTCTTCAATAGCTAATTTGCATTGGTTGTAAATCGCTTCCAAGGTTTCTCCTTGTACTATTGCTGTGGGTTTAAATAAAACAAGAATTAATGCTTGTGATTTTAGTTTGAGAATTTTCCTTAATTTTTGTCTTTATACATGCACTTAAAGAATGAACCATTGGATTTTCCTCTGATTCCAATATTATTATGCTGGTTAGTCAATAGCAGAAATGATCTAGGAACATAGGAACAGTTGATGGCCATTCAGCCTGTTGAACCTGTACCATCATTCAGTTAGACCATCTCTGATCTGTATCAACTCCATTCAATCCTTTGATCCATATCCCTTGATACCCTGGCCAACAAAAATCTATCGATCTCAGTGTTGAAAATTTTAATTGACCCAGCATGCTGAGCCTCTTGGGGGGATAGAATTCCACAATTCAACTAAAACACACCTGAGTTTCAGGGCTTCCATCAAATCAAGTCAGATCAAAATTTTGCAGAGATCACTTAACATTGGTTACCTTAAAATATATATATATCAATCCATTTGTTAAATTTTATTACAAAGAATTTATATAATGCCTTTCATACCCTCAGGAGATCCCAAAGTGCTCCACAGCTAATGAAGTACCTTTGAAGTATAGTAACGCAGGAAATGTGGCAGCAACTTGTGCAAAGCAAAGCCCCACAAACAACAATGAGATAAATGGCCAGATAATCTGTTTGTTGCTTGAAGGGTGAATAGTGTCCAGGATACTGGGAGAACTCTTCTTTTAATAGTGCCATGGTCTGCTTGAGAGGGCGGATAAACCTTCCATCTGAAAGATGGCACCTCTCACAGTGAAGCACAACCTCACAACTGCACTGAAGTATTAGTCTAGATTATCGATTCTGGGGGAGAAATTAGTTATAATGGAAGCTACCTGTGTGGCCATTCTTCAATGATTTCAACGATAAATGCTGTGCAGGTAGTGATCCAAGTGCTGCCTGCCCTTGTGAATAGACATAAGCCTGCTTTGCACTGAACAAATTTCTCCCCCACTATCTTTTAAATGTAGTACCTTTTAATTATTTATAATGTGTCACTTTAGAGCACATCTGTGTGCAATTACAGCTGGTATTTCTGCATCAAGAGACCTTTGCTTCACGGTTAGAATTACTGGCTGCACACTGTAAATCCCTTTCAAATTCTTTCAAAATGATTTGCAATAGTACTGAGCAATCCATCTGCAATTAGTCACATCAGAGATATTGGTCGGAATTTTACGGTAGGCAGATGGGAGCCAGCCACCGACTGAAAAGTCGGTGGTGAACCGCCTCGCCCGGGGATCCGACCCGTATTTTGAGGGTCCTCGGGCTTCAATTGGTGTGAGGCAGAACCTCCACCTGCTTAAGGTAGGAAGTCCCGCCTAATAGAGCTGACAGCCAGTCAGCGGTCCGGCAGCTCTTAGATCCAGCAGCACCACCGGGAGCGGTGGCCACTTCTGGGACTGCAGCCAGCATGAAGGGAAGATGCCTGGGAGCCGGCACATAAAGCCCGGCTACCCGACCCGAACCCGACTAGACTCAACTATGTGTTGGGTTCGGGTCGGGTTGGTCGAAATTCTGAGTCCAGCATTCAGGCTCGGGTCGGGTTGGGCTGGACACTGCTTCTGGGAAGTCACGGGATCAGGCTTACCCATGATTCCCCACAACTCCAGCTGCAGGAATAGCCTGCTCCTGGAACAGAGGATGGAGATTCGTGTCATGTCGGGTGCAAAAATTTATTAAAGGGCTCGGGCTTGGTAGAGGTCTACTTTAGGTTGGGAAAACAAACCCGACCAAACCACTGTGGACCCGAACCCAACCCGGCCCGAGTCCCTCCACTTTTGCCCCAAGCCCAACCCGACCCGAGCCCGCCCCGAATTGACCCAACCCGAGCCCGACCCGGCCATCCCTTTACTTACCTCCCGACTCGGAACCTCCACGAAGCTGCCACGCATGTGTGATGATGTCATGGTGACATCACTCGCACACTGCGCAGACTCAGTTTCGTCCCGAACTCCCAGCTCAGGTAAGTATTTTATTTTTAATACTTACCGGCACAGCACTGACCTTGCGTGTCCGGCCCGACCCGACCCGAGCCCGAAAGCCGGAGCCTGAAGATGGGCCCGACCCGACCCGAGCCCGACACATGTTGTTAGGTCCCGTCAGGTTTGGGTCAGGTAGCAGGCCTCGAGGGTTCGGGTTGGCTATGGTTGGGTCGGGTTTTAATTTTATACCCGAGCCAGGCTATACCGGGACGGCAGGTAAGTTTTGGTTGCCTCACCGGGGGTAATCGGTCAGGCCCCGATGAGGCAAGGGTAGTCAATTGGGGGGAAGGGGGGCGTGTTGAGTCTTGGGGATGATTGGGGTAGTGGGGGCGGTTCTCCATCAGGCACAGGGTGCCTGACCATGAGGGCCACCCCAGGACACTCGGAAGCCGCCAAGGCCCTTAAGTGGCCGTTAAGTGGCCACTTAAAGGCCTTGATTGGTCTGGGACGGCCCCACGTAAATTGGCGGCGGAGGTGGGAGCAGGTCGGGAAGACCTCCCAGAGCCTCCCGCTCCATTTTATACTACACCCACCCTCCCCCGCCACCATCCCACTCGTCGGGGTGGCGTAAAATTCCAGCCATCGTAAATGTTAGCAAAATTCAAGTCTGAACATTTAATATGACTAGATCTTCTTGCAATTCTATGTTGACAAAACATAGTTGAAAAAAAGTAATGACATGGCAAATCAAGCACAATTGCTGAACAGCATCTAAAGTAACACACGTTAGATTGGCGATTCCATCATCAAATGTTTTAGCAATGGTAATACTGGCATCATGTCCAGATTAGATCTGATAAATCTATATGAAATAAAAGCACTGCACTTTGCAGTGGATGTAATGTTAAACAAATTACTTGAATGCCACTTTCTGCTTAGTCCTCTATTATGTTTCTATAAATATAGTTTTTATTAACTTTATTATGCAATGGTAAATTGCACTTTGACAGAGTTCTACTGCATACAGCTATGTGCAAATAATTCAAAAATTATTTTACTGTAAAAATCCAATGTTGGGCTTACCCTTAAAGGACAGCAAAATCAGCTCTAACACGGCTACACTTTATACACTGAGGAAAACAAATTCTGACATTTCAGAACAGTTGCTGTGCAAGCTTTCTCATTTTCTTTTCAAAACATGCTTTTTTGTAGCTCAGTGGATACATACCTGTAAAATGTTCTCCAAATTCCTGTTCCAGTTTCAGAGCTCTATCAAATGTCTTTTTGCCTTGCTCTTCTGTCAGGCGTTTATTCATTTCCCTGTAACAGAAAAAATCAGCATCACCTTTTATACAATATTTACCAGGTAGCTTTCCCCACAATTGGATCCTGTAGGAGAGGCTATAGGAAATTATAATGTGATAATTAAGGGGATTTCATTATCCCAGTGGTTAAGTGGATATGTGGCAGGGATCGCTGAATGTACAATTTCATAGAGGTAATTGGTATATTTCTTAACACAACATGTTAAACAGTCAATTATTGCGGAAGATCTAGATTTCAAAAAATGATGGAATCATCGAAAATACCATACAGAAAGAAACCACTCAGTTCATTACACCTGTGCCAGCTGTTTTTATTAGGCTTAATCCATTAGAGCTTGTAAGTATCTTAGAATTAGGTGACCATGTGGGTCCCGATTAGTGAATAATTTGATTCAACATCTTAATTAAGGCCAAGTGTAAGAATGAGAACACAGTTTATAGAATAATAGAATGGTTAGAGCACAGAAGGAGGCCATTCAGCCTGTCATGCCTGTGCTGGCTCTCTGCACGAGCAACTCATGTAGTCCCACTCCCCAGCCTTTTCACCGTAGCCCTGCAAATTCCTTCTCTTCAGATACTTATCCAATTTCCTTTTGAAAGCCACAATTGAATATGCCTCCACCACACTTTCAGGCAGTGCATTCCAGATCATAACTATGTAATGCGTAAAAAAAGGTTTTCCTCATGTTGCCTTTGGTTCTTTTGCCATTCACTTTAAATTGTTGTCCTCTGGTTCCTGACACTTCCACCAATGGGTAAAGTTTCTCCCTATCTACTTTGTCCAGACTCCTCATGATGTTGAGCACCTCTATCAAATCTCCTCTCAACCTTCTCATCTGTAAGGAGAACAGCTGCAGCTTCTCCAATCCATCCACATAACTGAAGTCCCTCACCCCTGGAATTATTCTTTTAAATCTTTTCTGCATCCTCCTCTAATGCCTTCATATCCTTCCTAAAGTGTGATGCCCAGAATTGGACACAATATTCCAATTGAGGCTGAACCAGTGTCTTATAAAGGTTCACCATAACTATATTGCCATTCCTTCACTGTTGCTGTGTCAAATTCCTGAAACTCCCTTCCTAACAGCACTGTCTGTGTACCTACCCCTCATGGACTGCAGTGGTTCAAGAAGGCGGCTCACGAAAACCTTCTCAAGGGCAATTAGGGATGGGCAATAAATGCTGACCTAGCCAGCGATGCCCACATCCCACGATCACATTTTTAAAAAGTGAGTATAGAAATAAGAGGATAGTGCAGATGAATGTGTGGCTGGAAAGATGGTGCAGGAGGGGGGCTTTAGATTCTTGGGGCACTGGGACCAGTTCTGGAGTGGATGGAAATACTCAGCAGGTCTGGCAGCATCTGTGGAGAGACAAGCAGAGTTAACGTTTCAGGTCAGTGACCCTTCAGCAGAACTGGCAATGGTTAGAAATGTAATAGGTTTTAAGCAAATAAAGTGGGGTGGGGCAAGAGATAACAAAAGTAAAAGTGATGATAGGCCAGGGTCACAGAGAATAACTGACCAGGTGGTCATGGAGCAGAGGCAAACGGTATGTTACTGGTGTGTTGAAAGACAAAGCATTAGTGCAGAGAGGGCATTAATGGACAGAGAAATGAACAGCCCTGGCCCAAAGCACAAACATGAAAAAAACAGTGGGCAGGCAATTGAGCAGGTAAGAAAACTGAATGATGAAACAAACTAAAATAAAATGAAAAAATAAAAAATAACTGAAAATAAAAAGTGGGGGGCCCGTCATGCTCTGAAATTATTGAACTCAATGTTCAGTCTGGCAGGCTGTAGCAAGCCTAATTGGGGTAAATGAGATGCTATTCCTTGAAAGAAGTACAAGTAAATCGCTGAATCAGTCTTCCACGACAGCACTTCTGATATGCCGTCCTTTTTCCTCAACCGAGGATTCCCCCCCACTGTAGTTGACAGGGTCCTCAAACATGTCCGGCCCATTTCCTGCACCTCTACCCTCACCCCTTCCCCTCCCTCCCAGAACCACGCAGGGTTCCCCTTGTCCTCACTTTCCATCCCACCAGCCTCCACATCCAAAGGATCATCCTCCGCCATTTCCGCCACATCCAGCATGATGCCACTAACAAATGCATCTTCCCCTCCCCTCCCCTCCCCTGTCAGCATTCCAAAGGGATCATTCCCTCCGTGACACCCTGGTCCACTCCTCCATTACCCCCAGCACCTCGTTCCCTTCCCATGGCACCTTCCTGTGCAATCGCAGGAGGTGTAATACCTGCACTTTTACCTCCTCTGTCCTCACTATCCAAGGCCCCAAACACTCCTTTCAGGTAAAGCAGCAATTTACTGGTACTTCTTTCAATTTAGTATACTGTATTTGCTGCTCACAATGTGGTCTCCTCTACACTGGGGAGACCAAATGCAGATCGGGTGACCGCTTTGCGGAACACCTCCGCTCTGTCTAAAAGCATGACCCCGAGCTTCTGGTTGCAGGCTGGATGGGTTGCACCTGAACAGATCTGGGACAAATTTCCTCGTTGGGGTGATTTGCTAGAGCTATTGGGGAGGGTCTAAACTAATTTGGCAGGGGTGTGGGAACTAGGAGATAACACAAGAGAGGAATTCCAAGGTGCACAGAGAATTGGAAGAGTCAGATAGCACTAGAGTAGGAAATAGCAAAGTATTAGGTGGGGTCAGAATGAGAGTATTAGACAGTACTAGAGAAGGGAGTAGTTCCATATTAGATGGGTGTGGACTGAGAAGGACTATGGGAATGTAAAGACAGGATTACAATGCATGTGTGTAAATGTACAAAGTGGGGAGAATAAGGTTAGTGACGTACAAGCACAAATAGTAGTATGGGAATATGATACAGTGGGAATGACGGAAACGTGGCTTAAAACTGATGAGGAGTTGGTGCTTAATATACAAGGACATAAAGTGTTCAGAAAAGATAGAGAAGGAAAGAATGGAGTTGGGTGGCATTCCTGATTAGGGAAGACATTGCAATGCTGGAAAGGGAGGATGTCCTTGAAGGGGCAAGGACTGAATCCATTTGGTTAGAGTTGAGGAGCAAAAAGTGTATGATCACACTACTAGGGGTATTCTATAGGCTTCCAAATAGTGAGGGAGAGATAGAGGAGCAAAGCTGCAGGGAAATCACACAGAAAAATTAGAACTATGGAGGGGTGATATTCGGGGACTGATTATCCCAATATTGATTGGGATAATTTTAGGGTAAAGGATAAGGAGCGGGGAAAAATTTCTTAAATGTGTTCAGGAGAACTTCCTTGATCAGTATGTCCTCAGCCCAACTAGAAAAGAGGCATTGCTGGATCTGGTGCTGGGAAATGAGGTGGGCCAAGTGGACCAGGTGTTTGTGGGGAGTACTTGGGTAACAGCGATCATCGTATCATAATGTTTAGACAAGTAATACAGAAAAACAAGGAACAAAATAAGGTAGAATGTCTAGATTGGAAGAGGGTTGATTTCGACATCATGAGAAGGGATCTAGCCCCAGGGTAGGATGAAGCCAAAGACTGTAAGGAAGAGCTGTATTGGAACAAGGGTTACCTTTAAGGAACAGATGCTTCAGGTACAGGCTAGGAACATTCCAACAAGGGGGAAAGGTAGGGAAACCAAGAATAGGGCTCCTTGTTTGACAAGGGAGATAGAACTGATGATGAAACAAAAAAGATACTGTATGATCCATGTCAGGTGAACTCATGAAGTGAGAACCAGGCCATATACAATAAGGTGAAGAGAAAAATAAGACTGGCAAAGGGAGAATATGAAAATAGAATGGCAGTCAACATAAAAGGGAACCAAAAGATCTTCCGGCACATAAATAGTAAGTGAGTAGGAAGAGGAGGAGTAATATATGCCTAGAGGCAGAGTGCAAGGCTAATATACTTAAATGAGTACTTTGTATCAGTGTTCACTAAGGAAATGGAGGCTGACAAAATATCAGCAGAAGCAGAGAAAGTACAGGCAAAGAATAGGATAAAAATTGAGAGGGGGGTGGTACTAAAATGGCTGGCTATTATGCTTAGGGTAGATAAGTCACTTGGTCCAATCGCTTGCATCCCAGGTTGCTGAAGGAAGTGGGGATGGAGAAATCGGAAGTGTTTGCCATAATCTTCCAATCTTCCCTGGATACAGGGAGGTGCCAGAGGATTGGAGAGTGGCAAATATGACACCCTTATTCAAGAAAGGGTGTAAGGCCAGTCCTAGCAACTATAGGCTAGTTAGTTTAACATCAGTGGTGGATAAGGTTTTGGAAACTATAATCACAAAAAATATCAAGGGACACTTAGAGAGGTTCGAGTTAATTAAAGTCATTCAGCACAATTTGTTAAAGGCAGATCATGCTTGACTAATCTAATTGAATTTTTTGATGAAGTAACAGAAGATTGATGAAGGGAATATAGTGGATAATAAAAGCAAAATACTGCAGATGCTGGAAATCTGAAATAAAAACAAGAAATGCTGGAACCACTCAGCAGGTCTGGCAGCATCTGTGGAAAGAGAAGCAGAGTTAACGTTTCGGGTCAGTGACCCTTCTTCGGAATATAGTGGATGTTGTATATATTAATTTTAAGAAAACATTTTAAGGTACAATATAAAAGGCTGGTTCAGAGAATTGAAACTCATAGAAAAGGAGGATCAGTGTCCAATTGGATAAAAAAATTGGCATATGAACAGAAAACAGCAAGTCACAGCAAATGGTTGCTTTTCAGACTGGAGGATGGTAGACAGTGGTGTTCCCCAAGGGTCAGTGCTGGGACCACTGCTTTTTTTTTGATATATATATATATAAATGACTTGAATCGTGGAACACAGAGTAGAATTGCAAAATTTGCTGACAACATCAAACCTGGACGTGCGGCAAACAGTGAGAATAGTATGAACTGCCTGCAACAAGACATGGATAGGCTACAGAATGGGCAGAGAAGTGATAGGTGGAATTTAATACTGACAAGTGTGAGATAATGAATTTTGGCAGAAGGGATCGGGAGAGGCAATATAGACTTAATGGCACATTAAAGAGTGTGCAGAACAGACGTATCTGGGGTGCATGTGCATAGATCTTTGAAAGTGGCAGGACATATTGAGAGAGTGGTTAGTAAAGCATGTGGAATCTTGGTCTTCATAAATAGAGGCATTGAGTACAAAAGCAGGGAAGTTATGCTGAACCTCTATAAAGCTCTGGTTAGGCCCCAACTAGAGTATTGCATCCAGTTCTGGTCACCACACTTCAGGAAGGATGTGAGGATCCTTGACAGGGTACCGAGGACATTTACCAGAATGGTTCCAGGGATGGGGGATTTTACTTACAAGGTTAGGTTGGAAAAGTTGGGTTTGTTCTCCTTAGAACAAAGGAGATTGAGGGGAGATTTAATAGAAGTGTACAAGATTATGACAGGCTTGGATAAGTTAGACAAGGAAAAGTTGTTCCTTTAACAAATGGTACAAGGACTAGGGGACACAGATTGAAGGTTTTGGGCAAAAGATGCAGGGGTAATATGAGGAAGCACTTTTTTATGCAGTAGGTGGTAATGACTGGGAACTTGCTGGTGGAAGTGAAGACAAGCAATGACTTCAAGAGGAAGTTGGATGGCCACCTGACAGAAATAGACTTGCAGGGCTACGGGGATCAAGCTGGGGAGTGTGACTGACAACATAGCTCCAAGGAGAGCTAGCATGGACTCGATGGGCCAAAAAGCCTCCTTCTGTGCAGTAAAGGACTCAATGACTATGTGGGGAACTGTGTCCTACCACTCCTTGGTACAGATCATTGGAAGTCCATGTGCTGTGCCACCCACGGGTCGGATTTTGTTGTCTCGCTGCCGGGAATGGCGGTGGGTGCAGAAAATGGCAGCTGCCCTGCTCAGGACCTGAACCGTGGTCACGATTCTGTGGCCATTTAGCATATTCATGGCGGCCGTTCGCCCCCAGTCACATGGCAGGGCGGCATTGGCGATGCCGTTCAAAGCGTCACCTGATGTGGAAGCAGGTGCTGGTGCCATTTTTAAAAGCCTGCTAGCCCTGCAGATATTTCAGCAAATTGCAGAGTTGACTGCTTCCCCCTTTCCCTATACAAACACTGCAGAGTTGACCCATACCCCACCTTGGTGACGTCCACTTTTCCTGGACGGGAAAGTGAAGGCCTGTGAATGACACATGTCGTGCTGAAGATCGGGAACTGAAGGTAAGATCGCTGTAGGTTACATTTAAATTAATGTAAACATCTAATTAGCATATGGAAAGCAGGGTCCCGTGGCATCGTGGCGGAGGGGCCGCCACAGAGCTTCCCCACCACCGGGATGATTTGGCCCGGCAATCCTGGCATCAGGTTCCGTGGTGGGCCACTGCCACTCCGATTCTCCGGCACCCCTTTGTCCCACCTTGCCAAGGAACCCGACATCGGGTTGGGAACAAAATCCAGCCCCATATTTCTAATTGCATTCATAACAACTTTGTCAGTTTCTAACACTTGTGCCCACATACAATACATGCTTGAAGAAGAGGGGAAAGGAAATGTAACATCTTTTGGAAAGAATTATCAAGTAGATAAGAAACTATAATAAATTGTGCTCATGCATGATAGATGCTATCCACAGGATTATTTGCTGATTATTGTTTTTTTAGATGTTGGTCTATTTGAATGTTCTTTCTCCATGACTTCTTCTAAAACAGGTCTTTTGGATAGCTACAAAGAGGTACACATATCCAGCCAAGTCACATCTTTCCCTTGAATTTTCACTCCTCCAGCAACTTTCCTGTAGATTTTCCCTGGCGTCAGCATAGTGCCTCCCATGTAGAAAGCTGGAACCAGACATTAAACAGAATGGGGAAGCATACCTGTATTCAACCCTCTGTGGTGCTACATGTTGTTACTTTATCATTCATTGTCAAGATAATACTCTGATTATTTTGTGACATTAATCTTTTACTTATTTAGAGATACAGCACTGAAACAGGCCCTTCAGCCCACCGAGTCTGTGCCAACCAACAACCACCCATATATACTAGTCCTACATCTTAACCCCATATTCTCTATCACATCCCCACCATTCTCCTACCTACGCTAGGAGCAATTTACAATGGCCAATTTACCTATCAACCTGCACCCGGCGGAAACCCACGCAGACACAGGGAGAACTTGCAAACTCCGCACAGGCAGTACCCAGAACTGAACCCGGGTCGCTGGAGCTGTGAGGCTGTGGTGCTAACCACTGCACCACTGTGCCACCCTTGTTCTGGTGCCACTGTTAAAATGGTATTCTTTCACTTGCCATGCTGGTACTACCAGTTGGCAGTTCTCGTACTAGCTACCATTAAGTTTAAACCGACCTACCCAAACAAGTTCTCCGTTGCTTTCAATAACTGAGTTATGTTCCACCTCCTTCTTGCCTGTGTGGTTTTCTCTATCTCAACCTACCAAGTCTAGCAGAGTGAGAGGGTGTGATATGTGAGCCACAGGATCGATAGGTGTAAGGCTTTAAGAAATTGTATAAAAGATCAATCACAAATGACTACCAGCCTGGAAGAAAAAAGGCAGGGAAATGGTTCAGTGTTTGGGGGAGGTGGGGGGGGGGGGAAGGAAGGCTAGACAGGAAGGAGCTAAGAGTGAGAATTTATTTGCTAGAAGTTAATCCCTGTTACTGTTTTGTTTATCTCTGTATATAAAGATGCAACTGCTGTGGCTGAATACACTACTGTAATCTGTACAGGCTCATAAAGAGAAATAAAAATCATTTTAAGATGTGTTATATAAGCCTGATATTTTTCACTCAAACTCAAACACAGTATATTCTCCTTATTTAAACCCATTCCGAAACAGGGTTGGATTTTCCATAGAAAGCATAAAAATGCCTTATAATTTTAAGGAGAGAGAAAGAATTCGCATTTATATAGTGGTCATCACATCCTCAGGAGGATCCAAAGTACTTCATAGCCAATGAATTTAAGTACTGCTGTTTTGTGGGCAGATGCAACACAGCCTCATAAAAAGTAATGAGCTAATTGACCAGTTAATCAGTTTTTGTGATGTTGGCTGAAGGATAAATATTTGTCAGCATACTGGGAAAACTCTGCTGCTCTGCTTTGAATAATATCATCTATGTTGATAGGACCAATACAGAATACACATATCATTTGCATGTAATAATACTGTTATTGTGCACAGATCACTGAAGGTTCATGACCAATATAGAGAAACTGTAGCTAAAGTAACCCTAACAGTGTATTGGGTTGTATTAATAGAATCATTAAATATAAATCAAAGGACACCATTTTGACATTATACAGATCACTGGTCAAACTGCAGCAGGAATGCTGTGCTCAGGTTTGCTCCCCCAACATGGTGGGTGACGTAGCGTAAAGAGCCTCAGCTATTCAGGTTCAAGGGCCTTGGTCTATTTACTATAGAGGTAACCTGATAGAGGTCTATACAATAAGTAAAGTGATGGGTTACATGCCTATTGATTAATTATTTCAGTTTAAGAGATTGGGGTGGACCAGGGAATATAAATTTAAACTGTAAGAATTGGAATAGACTGGATATTAGGCGATTCTTCTTTTTTCAGAGAATAGTGAGCCTCTGGAATACATTGCCAGCTGATGTGGTGGGTGCTGACTCTCTGCATACCTTCAAGAGAGAGCTTAACTGGTTCTTGACTGGGACAGAGGTTGCATCATATAGAAGGTACGTATTTTGGTCCATATAACACTTGGTCCGTATAGTTTCCTGGTCTGGTTTCAATCACCTGAAGGGGTCAGAGATGAATTTTCTAGAGTATTTTCTCCCTTATTTTCCTATGGTTTTCCCCTGTATCTTTGCCTCTTCCAGGGGATTACAAAGCTGTGTGGATGGGAGAGAGGTGGGGGAGAGTGAAGTAGTGTTTTCCTCATGATCGTCTGGCTGTCATGGTGTGATGCAGGCTTGATAAACCAGCTGTTTTTTTTCCTGTCTATCAAATTAGTTTGTTCATATCAAGGGATTGTTTTAAGTCCACCTGAACAGACAAACTTGCTTTAGCATCTCAACCAAAAGACATTTCTGACATTCAGCATGAAATTCACAATCTTTTGCTTGAGAGCAAGAGTGCTATCACTGAGTCAATACTGACAACTTTATTCATTCAACTAATTCCATATTGTAAATAAAGAAATCATGGGATAGACTTACAAGTGTGGTGTACATTGGATGGGTGATAGGCAGAGTGATTGGTATGCCTGCCCAACAAAAGGGCCAAATCATTTGTATAGTTGGGCATCAAATTAATATTTAGTGCAAACTTCCCACACATTTGTGGCACTGAATGGCAGCTCACTGACAAGAGAAAGAACAGGAAATCATCAGCTCCTTCGAGGAGCCGAGTAGGCTTTTTCTGATGGTGCGCAGAGGTTCAGACATCAGGCGGGTTGACTATTGTGGGATCAGGAGCAACATAAATGCCCCATTCTTGCCCAAAAGCAAGCATGAAAATTGGTGCCCATCTGGCATCCCATATGTATTGCTTTATAAAACACAGTATCGTAATTATACAGAAAACACTCTTACAGACGCTGTAATACAGAAATTTTAAATTGGTTTCTTTCAAAGCTGTATAAGGAATTCTGAATGCTGGACAGCAGATGTCTATCAATTAACATTAGTTTTGTGTTAAAGGTAGTGGCTTAAATAGTAAATCAAGAGGAATATGCAGAATTACAATACCTGTGCACATCTGTCAGAAAGACTTTAAGCAAACTAAAGATGCGGGAAGGTGGCACTAACAGTAATCTGGAACATTTTTTCAATAAAATAAATGATCCATGTTATCCCTGGCCCCTCGCCACCGCCACCATGAACGTTTAAGCAAAGTAAAGACTTCAAGTGGAATGAACTTCTGCAAACTGACAGATTCTTGCTTGCAAGCATCATTAGCAGCCTGAAGCAATTACATTGACACAGGGAGGTACAAGCTGTTGCCATGGTGGGTGTGTGCAGTCTGGATCGACAAGGCTTTATTAAAATAATGGATCATCTTATATCCAGTGGAATTTGTCAGTCATACTGTTTGATGTGAAGTGACATTTTAATTATTATATGATTGCCCACATAGTAGATAACATGTGAAATTAATTTTCTGTATTGAGTTTTGGTAGAATGATGTACCAATATGTTATTCAATAGCATACTACTCAAATTGAAGACTTAAGTGACACTAATTTTCAACAAATGAAAGGACCACTTGCTGCAGGGCGGAGCAATGGTATGGAAGTACCCTGTAGTTTATTTAATTATAGATTACTAAACAGCCCTGACATCAAAGCTGTTGGGCGGGACAAGCAGCAGTGGACATGTTTTACTTGCAAGCAGAGGTCAAGGTTGAAATTTGTTTTTTCAGTATCTGGTTTATGGCGCTCCTATGGTTCTGAAATTGTAAAACTGAAATCAAAACGGTATCTTGATAATGGCGGCCACCAAAAACCCTTTGCATATTGCATATTGCCAACAAGCTTGGAACATTATCTTTCTTTCAGTAGATCATGCATACAGGATCTAAACCAGCTGAGGCTAGCCACAGATAATATTCCCCACCTCCCATCCCCAATTATTTCATCTCCTGCTACCATGAGACAATGCATCACATATACA
Organism: Heterodontus francisci; assembly: GCF_036365525.1. Taxonomy (NCBI): domain Eukaryota; kingdom Metazoa; phylum Chordata; class Chondrichthyes; order Heterodontiformes; family Heterodontidae; genus Heterodontus; species Heterodontus francisci. Next base: position 77,681,773 of record NC_090376.1, read on the forward strand.
GTGCTTGACTGATAGAGAATTAGATGCAGACCACCAGCAAACAGATCCACTCCAGGTTTTCAACCAGAAAGCAGCCACTGACCCCAGTATTTACACCAGTGGAGAGGATGTGGGGAGATCAAAATGACCAAAGGACCTGGCAAGGCCAGGGATGCGGAGGTCCTGCCAAGCAAGGTGGGGGAGACCAAATGATTTATCGAGGGACCTCCCATTCACTGCCGGGTTTCTCAATCTCTGGGAAACCTGTGCAGCGCAGCACCAGTGAACTTTAAACTGGGCTCCCAGTTGCGCTGTGGAAACCCGATTTAAATGAAGTGTCCCACTGACTCAGACGCCACAAAATCTACTGCGGTAAAAATGGCAATGGGTGCGTGCACAATGGGTTAGGGTCATAGTTTGTGCAATCGATGTTTTGATCCCACTCTCGACCCTCTCAATCTCATTGTTGATGGGAGGGCTGGTGTTAATATCGAGACCCTTAGTAGCCATCACAATGATTGCCACCTAATGGGAGGATACAGAAAATAATGGCATGCATGTGTAAAGCCTACTTCCCAAGGTTCATTTGAAGCACTGTTTATTATTATTTTAAGCAATAGAAGCATCTGAATTTGACTTGCATCAATTTCAGGCATTAAGTGAATTAATCCAACTTCGATCATATTAGAATTGCAATCTTTTATGGTACTTATTAATAGGGAGTAAATAGGTGGAAACAAGCCAAACTCAGCTAGACATGGACAAATACCCAGTTATCCAATTAGGCAAACATTATGATGCAAGGGTTCCACTGCATGCAAAGTGTTTTGGGATGTTTCTAAGAGACACAACAAAGGACTATACAATTGCAAATCTTTTCCTTGAGATTTGAACCACTAAAGACAGAGGCACTAGGTTAACCTATTCTATGGTACTAAACATTGAATATCATAACTATGGAAAAAATAAACTACTTACAGTAATGACTCCACAGACATGGGTTTGATAAAAATAGCAATGGGATAAAGTTGTGCAATTTGTAACCGTTTTATAGCATTTCCTGAAACATCAAGTATGCAATGTTTGCCCTAAAGGAAAAAAGAAACAGCTGGTTATAGTTAGTACAGCAAATTCCTCTATATAGACAAAAAACTGGTGAGAAACCTTAAGCTACAATATATCACTTATTTTTCAAATATGAATGATTAACTTGCACAATAATATGCATTCAAGTGTTCAAAAATGGCCACAAAATCATTTAAAATTGATTTACAGCAGCCATTTGATGCCCCTCTTTAATCCAAAGGTCAGAAAGTAAATCTACCTGTGCACAGTTTTATTAAAAGAAGAATTAAGTAATGGTTCTGAATCTGACTTTCAAAGCTTAAAGATAATTAGTTGGATTTTGCTGTAGAAATACAATGAGGTTAACAGCATCCACTGTTATTAAAGCGTAAATCAGTGAGCAACTTTGAGCAACCACCAATGCTCAGTTAATTGCAAAAATCAGGAAATTGCACAATTGACAAGCCCTAAAATTTTATGGCATTGCCAGTCTCACTGTTATTTTTTCAGCAACATCCAGCCCATATATCCACTATAATCACCAGAAAATGTTAGGGCTTCTCCATTCCAGTGTAAGTCAATTCTTAAAGCTATGATATGTCTGCCAAACAACCTCTAGCATACAGAAAATTAATCTTTACAAGTATGAAGTCTCATTCCATCAGATTTTAATTTGTGTTGGAGATTTAAAAAAAACCTAATTCCTTGTCTCTTTTTTTCTCAATCCTATCTTTCTCTCTCTATTTTGCTTTCTGTAGCTGAATTTACATTGAATTAAATATTCCTGGTTCAGACCTGGACGTGGGTGAGGTTTAAACTGATTACTTTTCATCTGTGTTCACTATGGAGAAGGACGATGTAGGTATAGAGATCAGGGAGGGGGATTGTGATATACTTGAACAAATTAGCATTGAAAGGGAGGAGGTATTAGGGATTTTAGTGGGCTTAAAAGTGGATAAATTCCCAGGCCCAGATGAGATGCATCCCAGGTTGACATGTGAGGCAAGGGAGGAGATTGCAGGGGCTCTGACACTAATTTTCAAATCCTCTCTGACCACAGGAGAGGTGCCAGAGGATTGGAGGACAGCGAATGTGGTACCATTATTCAAGAAGGGTAGCAGGGATAAACCAGGCAATTACAGGCCAGTGAGTCTAACATCAGTAGTAGGGAAACTATTGGAAAAAATTCTGAGGGACAGGATTAATCTCCACTTGGAGAGGCAGGGATTAATCAAGTCAGCATGGCTTTGTCAGGGGCAGATGATGTCTAACCAATTTGATTGAATTTTTCAAGGAGGTGACTCGGTGTGTAGATGAGGGTAAAGCAGTTGATGTAGTCTACATGAACTTCAGTAAGGCTTTTGATAAGGTACCACATGGGAGATTGGTTAAGAAGGTTATAGCCCATGGGATCCAGGGCAATTTGGCAAATTGGATCTAAAATTGGCTTAGTGGCAGGAGACAGAGGGTGATGGCCGAGGGTTGTTTTTGTGAGTGGAAGCCTGTGACCTCTCCCTGATCTCTACACCTATATCGTCCTTCTCCATAGTGAACACAGATGAAAAGTAATCATTTAAAACCTCACCCACGTCCAGGTCTGAACCAGGAAGTGGTGGGTGTACCACAGAGATCGGTGCTGGGACCCTTGCTGTTTACAGTGATCAGTAAGTTCGCAGATGACACAAAGGTTGGTGGTGTCGTAAATAGTGAGGAGTAAAGCCTTAGATTACAGGACGATACAGATGGGCTGGTAAGATGGGCAGAGCAGTAGCAAATGGAACTTAATCCTGAGAAGTGTGAGGTGATGCATTTTGGGAGGACTAACAAGGCAAGGGAATATACAATGGATGGTAGGACCCTAGGAAGTACAGAGGGTCAGCGGGACCTTGGTGTACTTGTCCATAGATCACTGAAGGCAGCAGCACAGGTAGATAAGGTGGTTAGGAAGGCATATGAGATACTTGCCTTTATTAGCTGACGCATAGATAATAAGAGCAGGGAGGTTATGATGGAGCTGTACAAAATGCTAGTTAGGCCACAGCTGGAGTACTGTGTACCGTTCTGGTCACCACACTATAGGAATGATGTGATTGTACTGGAGAGGGTGCAGAGAAGATTCAACAGGATGTTGCCTGGGCTGAAGCATTTCAGCTACGAAGAGAGACTGGATAGGCTAGGGTTATTTTCCTTCGAGCAGAGACGACTGAAGGGGGACCTAATTATGAGGGGCATAGATAGGGTCAATAGGAAGGAACTTTTCCCTTAGCGGAGGTGTCAATAACCAGGGGCTATAGATTTAAGGTAAGGGGCAGGAGGTTTAGAGGAGATTTGAGGGTGGTTGGAATCTGGAATTCATTGCCTGAAGGGGTGGTAGAGGCAGGAACCCTCACAACATTTATGAAGTATTTAGATGAGCATTTGAAATGCCATAGCATACAAGGCTATGGGCCAAGTGCTGGAAAATGGGATTAGACTAGATAGGCTTGATGGCTGGCACGGACACGGTGGGCCGAAGAGCCTATTTCTGTGCTGTATAACTCTATGACTCTGTGCTGTTTATTAATGATTCTTCAATTTGATTGCTTAAGGAGAACCATTGTTGCTTGCTCTGTTCATATTGGTCTCAGATTCTTTGTAGAGGGAGCTGCACTGAAATGGCTCTCTAATTACAGTAAGTTCCAGTGCAAGATCCCATATATTCATACATAATTTGGCATTCACTCACTACTGAGACTAAAATACAACCCAATAACATTGCAGCTGACAGACAACTATGTGTGTAGCATACAAATAAAGACAAATCACTTTAAATTCTTTCCAGCCAAGTTTTCACAAATCATTACCAACTATGTGAATTGCAATTTTTGCTATGGTGACTTATTCTGAATAATAATCTGAATTTCAGCAAAAAGCACTGAAGCCATCAGCTCCAAAGCCATGCGGAAGCTGTACTTTTTCATTAATTTCCTATCTCTCATATATATTATATATATGCAATAAACAAGTTAGTTTAGAAAGAAATGACTAGCCGGTGAGGAGTAAGGAATGCAGTGCCAAAGGTGGCACTGCATTTTAATCCCTAACTGAATAAGGCTGTACGGTTATGCTTGCACATTTTGCTAAATTATTCTAGACAATTGCTATACATGTATGTTTGTTTAATGTTTTATTTTAAATTGTGCTAAATTAAGACTAGCATATCTACCTTAGTATAGATATATTTATATTGTAGTTATTTTTTTCTTCAAATTTGACTTGTGTGACAATCAGATAAAGTAATTCTGTAACTTTTCTGTCAAGTTTGTAAATCAAAACTATTAATATCTGAATTTAAAACAAAACTTTCTTTGCAATTTAATCATTAGTGATTTGAATAATTTGAAAGAATATTGTTTGGAATTTTTTTAAGAATGATAGTAAATCTTTTCTCAATGACTATTTAATAAACTGGTCTCTCCTTAATATTGCCAGGATTTCAGAATGAGGAGTCAATAGCTATATCATTTCAGCATGCATATCCCTTAACAATAAAAAAAAGTAATTTCTATAAATTGGCTCAAATAAGTGGATTCTGCGTCTGGAAAATCCCAAACGTAAGACAAGGAGGAACTTTGCTTTGCATCTGAAGCAAGGCACATTTAACCTTGGAGTGCTTGATGATGATACCAGAAAAAAAAGGGCGAATTTCCATTCTAAACATTCCCACCATTACCTTTGCTCACCCCAAAATTTTGTTTCAAAAAAAATTAAAAGAAACAACATACCCTTTCAGCCACATATTTTACAGACTGGACGCTAGTTCCATACAGATTATCATTATATTGTCCTGCTTCAATAAATTTGTGCTCCTGGATGTCCTTTTCCATCTGATCTCTACAGGTAACAAAGTGATAGTCTCGTCCATCCATTTCATAGTCACGTTTTGGTCTTGTGGTATCTTTATAAAAGAGTGGATAAAGCATAACTTAGTATTTAATGGCAGACAACCAATTACTCGAAAGTATAACAATACTGGTACCAATATCCACAGCTATATCTTTCCCTAGCTCTAAAAGAATGCAAACAAAGGACTGGATTTTAAGACCTCACTGCTGAACAAATGGTGGCCCGCATGCCAAAGAGCCGCCGCAATCTCTTGCACGACAGCTCATTTAAATAGCCGGGGCGGCCTCCCCCGCCCAATCACGTGGAGGTGGCAGGCTATCCATTCCTGGCAATGGTGTCAGCTGCCTATGCGCCATTTTTAAAGGACAGCCAGCCATGCCAGTCAATTTGAATTTTTAAAGCAGTATCTGCCCAAAATTTGTACAATAGATTTCTAACCCCCCCTTTCCCACCCCCCAATAACTATTAGCTGTTTTCCCTATCCCCCAAAATACTTACCTTTTAAATCTGACCTTCCCCTGTAGACTGCACAAAGTTTAAAGCTGACCTCTTCCCACTATCCCCTATACCCATTTTGTTTATTTGACTCCATCCCCCCTCACTGGCACTGAAAATCTTAACTCCTCCCCCTTCCCCACCAGTGTCATGCCGGCTTTCCCCAGATGGGAAATTGAAGGCACGGGAGTGCTGGCCACCAAAGATCGTGGCGGGCCCGGAAAATTTAAGATAAGTTGATTTAAATTTATGTATGTCAGTAATTAAAATATTTAAATCCAGGTCCCGTCGCCCAGCAACAGTGGGGGGGGGGGGGCCACCACGGAGACTTGTTGCCGCTGGGAGGATTGGGCTGGGCCCTCCTGCCATTGGCCTCTGTGGTGGGCCTCTGCCAGAATAATCTTGCATCACCCACCACCCCCCATCTCCCCATGGAGCCCAACATCATGGGCTTGGTAAAATCCAGCCCTAAATGTCTTCAGCATGAACGTAACTTCATATTTTAGTATGTGTTGTATTTTTAAAATCCATCATTTAAAATAAAAATTGTATCTGTATTCTATAATGGGAGCAATTCAAAAATACCATCAAGATCATTTTTTAACAACCTCAGTAAACTCATATAATGTCTAAACTTCAAAAATAACTTTCTAGGCAACATAACTGAGTGCCACAAGAGAAGCCTTCAAAACACAGTGGGCTTCTTAATGCACACATGGGTGGTTATTTCCTGGCATGCATTGATTAGCAGTAAATTACACCTTAGAATTTGTTAATCTATTTAATGAAGCAGTATTTATGTACAATAGAAGTCTGTTAATGGGAACACCTCCTGGGTAAGCAACATGATTCCTTCTATTAAATAATCACCATTAAAGGATATACACTGATTCTGATTTAGCAAAGACGAGTCCCAAAATATGATCTAAAGCATCATGCCACCTCTAAAAGAAGCCAATGATAAGTGGCTGTAAAATCCATTTAATGAACATGTTAAAACCAGCTCTATTATAGGAGTATAACAGCAAAACATTGTCAACAATTTTGTCAATCATGTTAACTAATAGCATTTATTTTACATCCCCTTTAAACCTTTTTATTTTCTTTCTATTAAGGTGCCCTGTCCCCGTTTTCTAGTAATATACCATATTCCAGCTAACAGGCAGAGGGGTGCAAAACAGCTTGGGGTAACCTGTTTGATGATCTTCTTTCTCGTGACTCCAATCAAAACATTTTCCCTGCAGTGAGGCTGAGATCAAGATCCTGTTGCATAGGGGTTGCAATGAGGTTGAAATCAGACCCCATAAAAATAGCACCGTTCACTGGCTGCATGCTGCAGAACCCTAAATAAATAAGGGCCACCAACAGATTACATCTGCTGAGTTAGTAATCACTTCTTTGCAGCCCTGCCTTACAATCATGTTAATGAAGCAACAACCCTAGTCCAGACTGTTTCTGTAATTCAGTATTTTATCATTAGAATATGTTTGCACAATGAGGGCTGAATTTTATTAGTGCACCGCACATCACAGCGCCACACTTTGAACTCGGCGGCCTTCTGACACGGAAGTGCCCCTGCTGAGCCCCCGCAATATTTTGCACAGACGCTCATTTAAATGGAAGGGGCAGAGCGGCCCTCCCCGACCATGATGTAGAGGCGGCAGCCCCTCTGTCCCTGGCAATGGCATCCAGCGCTACCGCATAGGCGCCAGCGCCATTTTTAAAGGACTTCAAGCCCTTATGAACAAATGAAATTCTTAAAGTCACACTGTGGGAAAAGTAAAATGGAAAACTTTATTAACAGATAAAGGCCCCTCCTCACCCCCACAATTACACACCAGAAAATCTCTTCTTCCTAATCATCAACTTTGCCCTCCGTACTTTGTAACTTTGCCCCTCAACCCCTTCCCATCTTCCCCACAACTAATAGAAAAGGTTTTTCCCGCTTCCTCCCTCACCCTGATAATTTCACTCCTCCCCCCTCCTCACTGGTGTCTCACCTCGGAACTCTGTATGGAGTTCTGAAGGGGCACAAGTTGCAGCCGGCGGACGTAAAATTGGTGTGGGATGGCCGCCGGAACAGGGCAAGTATATGTAAATTTATTTGCATTGATTTTACAAGTTAAATGAAGGCGCTCGGGGTGGGGGGGGGGGGCCACACCTAGGCCTTGCTGCTGGTAAAATGCGGCGGGGCCTTCGTGGCGTTGGGTGTCATGGTGGGCCGCTCCTGCGAGTATTTTACGGGCCCCCCCACCACGTCCTCCGACGTCAAGGGGCTGGTAAAATTCAGCGCTGAGTGTCAGGGTTGCTAATTTAGTTACTGTTGGCAGAGACAAAAGGTAAAAGAGGAACAAGACTAAGTTACCCGAAATATCCAAGGAGACATTTAATAGTCTATCTCAGTGGTATAAGATAAAAGCTTGGATTTTGATTTAATGATGAAGTAAGAAACTCGACAATGTGCAGTTCGAAACTGTAGAAATGCTAAGTAGCTAGGGATGAGCTCATTCAAATCTAGTTTGGAATAAATATGTCTCACTATCAAGGTATTTCTTGAAAAAAGTAAGTCTAGAGACATGAAAATGCTGCTCTGATGCCAAGGTACTGGAATAGGTGCTGAGTGCTGTCAAATAGGCTTTATCTTTCTGACAGTATTTGGGTGGGAATTTTAATGTAATTTTGTTCTAGCTCTTTTCAGCTCACACAATATTATTTGAATTACTTGTACAGTGTCACTGTTTACTTTCTCAGTCATATAGTTATCATTATGACAGATAGAAAACAAGACTTGCATTTAAATAGTGTCTTATTTACTAGGATGTTGCCTGGTATGGAGGGAAGGTCTTACGAGGAAAGGCTGAGGGACTTGAGGTTGTTTTCGTTGGAGAGAAGGAGGAGGAGAGGTGACTTAATAGAGACATATAAGATAATCAGAGGGTTGGATAGGGTGGATAGTGAGAGTCTTTTTCCTCGGATGGTGATGGCAAACACGAGGGGACATAGCTTTAATTTGAGGGGTGATAGATATAGGACAGATGTTAGAGGTAGTTTCTTTACTCAGAGAGTAGTAGGGGCGTGGAACGCCCTGCCTGCAACAGTAGTAGACTCGCCAACTTTAAGGGCATTTAAGTGGTCATTGGATAGACATATGGATGAAAATGGAATAGTGTAGGTCAGATGGTTTCACAGGTCGGCGCAACATCGAGGGCCGAAGGGCCTGTACTGCACTGGTAATGTTCTAATTCTAATTTTATTACATCTCTCAGGAACATTGCAAAGCTCTTTGAATTCAATTATTTACTTTGAAGAACAGCCTTTGTTTTGTTTCATTACCCTGAAGTGAATCCTTGTAGCAATAAAATATATTTTGTAAAATAAAACAATGTATTTAAGTGGCAATTTGTACAGCAGAAAACAAAGTAAAATATGGTATATACTTTGCCATAGCTTTAAAACTGATTGTCACTGATAAAGGCTCTCAGATTTAGCAATGATGTTGTGAGATCGGATAATGACAACCATTCATATGCTACGCCTCCATGTTTGCATGAAATTTTATATATTTTCAGAGCACCAATCAACTTCCCAAATGTGCTGTGAACAGTATAACAAATAATAGTGTTTATTCTGATTAGAAATGTAATCACGACTGAATTAAATTGCTCCAAAAGCATCAACCTGATTTATTCAATTTTCCATTTTTGAGAAAACAAGGTTTTGAGGACATGGAAGTGTATGTAACCCCCAAGTATAATTACCTCCAAAACTTAATTCTCCCTGCCTCTTTTGCTTTATCTCCTCACATGAGTCAATAAATACACTATGGGCTGAATTTTATTGGGGCGCCGCATTCTACGGCGGCGGCCTTTGAACTCGGCGGTGCGCCCGCATTTGCTGGCTGCCGCTGAGCCCCCATGATATTAATTGCGGGGGCTCATTTCCATAGAGGTCATGCATCCCCCCATATTACATGGGGAGAGGCGGGACATTTGGCGCAGCGAGAGTTTTGACAGTTTTGCAGCAGGTGCTGGGGCCCTATTTTAAGCGCCCCAGCCCCTGCTTCCTGACAGCTGTCAAAGAATACTTACCTGACTGCTGAAGAGTGGGGCTGCTGTCAAACTGGCAGCAAAGCAGAAGGTGCTGCAGAAATCCAGCAGGTCAGGCAGCATCTGTGGAGAGAGAAGCAGAGTTAACTTGTCCAAGTTCACAGACCTGCAAGTTAACTCTGCTTCTCTCTCCACAGATGCTGCCTCAGCACTTACCGCTTTGCTGCCATATATTTACTCTGCTGTGTCCCAGTGTCCTGTGAAATTGTGATCCTCTTCTCCCACTCAAATGTAACATTCCTTCTTGTAGGCGTGTCGCACCTGGGCGAATAATCGTACATCCGCACGTTCCAGGATGTGAGACTTAAATCGACCATAAAAGGCATTACAGAGGTTTACAGAGAACACGCTGAAACAAATGGGAATGCATGGGTGTCACAGCAATGTAAATAAGTCTTTCACTAAATGTTCCTCACCAACATGTGTGTCCTTTTCTCTGTGTGAATGATGTGTGCCAGCATGAAGCGCCAATGTCACATCCCTTTGCACCGTTGGCCCTTCAGGAGAGCCAACGTAGGCAATCACAGCATTGCCATGCTACCATTACTCATGAGCGTCTCCGCGGATGCAGTGACATGGACATTGGGTCAGGCAGCTGCGGCCTCTAATGGTTTACATAGAGGTGCTGCAGATGTGGGCTGGTGCATAGCAGGTGAGTGAGGGTGATGCATGGCTTGCAGAACTCATGTCGGTTCCTATGGTGCAGAGAGCCTTGGTCTGATAAGCCACTTCCATATATCCCTACCTCACTGCTCGGCATGCATGCAGAGCCTGGGTGCCATCTGCCCTCCCATGCGTCTTTCATGTTGCAGGTCCTCAGAGTCCTCATAGTCCGAGGAGGAATCCTGTTGACGTCTCTCCTTATCATGCCTGGCCTGGCCCCTATTGGGTGCGTAGTTGTGCAGAGCAGCAAAGAAAGGAGCTGGCCTTTTTGGCCCGTAGTACAGAGCATCACCCTATCCATCAAGGCATTGGAGATGCTCTTTCAGCATGCTGATCTCCTGCTCAATGGTGGCTCATGTAGCTCAGTGGCTGACGTTGCATCTCTCCTCTGCAGCAGTGGTGGAGTCTCTCACTGGTGTCGGGAGCCATGTCTGCAAAGGATAGCCCTGATCTCCAAGAAGCCACCCCTCCATCTAAGCCAGTTCAGTGAACAGCGGTGGTAGCCGGGACTGGCGCAACACCCAGGTGTAATGGCAGCTGCCTGAGAAGCGGTTACATATTCGCTGCAAGCATCTACGGTGTTCACATACCAGCTTCACCTAGATTGAGAGGGCTCCTTTAATGGTGACGTCTGCAGGTGGTAGCCTGGCAGTAGGCCTGATGGCCACATGAGTGCAGTCTAGGAACATTACAACCTATGGTTCTCCGGCAATGGTGCCAGAACCAACAGACCTCTGGGCCTGTCTGTGAGTGTCCGTCCTGAAGCAGACATCCTCACTGGCCCTCCAGTACAGGGCATTGGTGACCTCCCTGATGCAGTGGTGCACTGCTGACTGTGACCCCACAAAGGTCTCTGGTGGGACCTCGGTGTGGTTCCCCTGCTGCACGGCAGCAGCGGCACCACTATTAGCATATAGTAAACGGTACTTACCTTTGCTGATTATGCAGCCTGCTGCCTCTCCACTGACACTTTTGGATTTTTTCCTGAATGGGCGGCTGTCACGTGCTGTCCCGTTCACGATTTGAAGAGCCGGCGGGTCCTCAGAGGCAAAAGTGGTTGCCAGCGAAGGTAAGTTCTGTTATTCAGGGGTCTCACTCTGCATTCCTAAAGGGAGGAGGGGTGACTTCTTGGAGATCGGGCTATCCTTTGCAGACATGGCTCCCGATACCAATGAGCCACTCCACCACTGCTGCAGAGGAGAGATACAACCCACACACGGCGTTGATGGGCTGGTAAAATTCAGTCCTATATGTTATGCTGTATTATAAATTTTCTGTAAAGCTTTTCGATCTCTCTCAAAAGAAACCTGTTCGAATTTATCAGGATTGATAAAATGCCCTGTAGAACTGTCAGCCTTATGCTTTCCAAAATCTCAAAACATATTACTGGCAACCCTATTATGCCAATGAGACTGTGGTACAAAGATACAGAGGATACCAGCTGGATAGCTGTTGAGGTAGCTCTCCGTACTGCAGTATTTTCTAGCCATAATGAACATTGGATGAATGCTCGTTTAGGCGTTGAAGAAGAGAAGACTTGCATTTATGTAGCAACTTTCAAGACCTGAGGACCTCTCAAAGCCAATGAAGTTCTTCTGAAATGCAGCAGCCAATTTACGCACAAAATCCTGCAAAGAGCAATGTGAAAGTGACCAGATAATCAGTTTTAATGATGTTGGTTGAGGGATAGATATTGGCAATGGATTACCCGAAAGTAGCTCTAAGGGCAAAAGTGTTGAAAATGGCCCTAAATCAATGCAGTTTAACAAATGCTCAATGGAAAAAAGGCTGATGTAGAGGAATCCATAATTTTTTTTAAAAACATGAAAGGAATCATTGGGAGGGATGTGGAAAAGTTCTTTATTCTGGATAATTGGTCAGTGAATTAGTGGCAGCCCAAAACTATGGACGGAATTTTATGCCTCCTGCCAATTAACTGCCACTTAAGGGCCTCCTCTCGTCGCCACTGGTATTTTATGAGCTGCCAGCAGGCAGCTTAGACCCCACAGAAGACGACCAGGTAAAACCTGGCAGCCTCCTTGCGGACTGGGAGGGCCCTCCACATTGGGCACCCTGTACTCCATGGAGGGCCCCCCCAAAGCCCCAACTGCCCCCACTGAAATAAAGACCGCTCCCCCCAACCCCCAACCAACACACCTTACCTCGCCGGGGCCCGGCTGATTGTCCCTGGTGCGGCTCCAAAATGTACCTCTCTTCCGGGGCTGGCATCCATGATCCTGCTGTTGGCTGGGTGCAGTCCCAATGATGGCCACCGCTTCCGGTGGCGCTGCTGGGACTGAGAGCTGCTGGCCCTCTGATTGGCCGGCAGCACTTTGAGAGGCGGAAGTCCCACCCGAGTCCAGTTAAGGGCCTGTGGGGCGTATAATCCTGACGTGGCTCCCCAGCCCCGGCAGAGACGGACTCTTCCCGACTTTTTGGTGGGTGGATGGGGCCTCCTGCCAAACATAAAATTCTGACCTATGTCTTGGCTCAATTATATATATGAGGCATCGCCTCCTCCATTAATCACCTAACAGAATAGTAATAGCTTCAATAAAAGGAAAATGGCTGACAGATCTGTAATCAGAACAATCCGGAGATTGTGATGTGCATTGAAAGTGTTATTGCTGTGTATTCATGCTCACTACCCACCCACCCAAAACTTGCTTGGAGTTCAAATTAGGGCCAATATATTCATAAAGTTCAGGCTCATAATGAGCCTAGTAAGATATCAATACTTTTGGGGCTTATCAGGTATTTTGCACACTGGGCAGTTAGCTCTTAGCACCCATGCTGGGCTATGAAAATACAAACATATGAACTAGGAGCAGGAGTAGGCTATTCGGCCCCTCAAGCCTGCTCCGCTGTTCAGTAAGATCGTGGCTGATCTGTTTGTGGTCTCAACTCCACTTTTCGGCCTACCCCTGACACCCTTTGACCGCTGTCCCCACCCCCCACCTCCCCGATTTGTCACGAATCTATCTACCTCTGCCTTAAAAACTTTCAATAACTCTGCCTCCACTGACTTTCAATGACTTTGCCTCCACTGCTCTGTGGGGAAGAGAATTCCACAGACTCACAACCCTCAGAGAATTCTTTTTCCTCATCTCTGTCTTAAATGGGAGACCCCCTACTTTTAAAATATGCCTCCTAGTTTTAGTCTCCCCTACAAGGGAAACATCCTTTCAACATCCACCTTGTCAAGTCCCCTCAGGATCTTATATGTTTCAATAAGATTACCTCTCATCCTTCTAAACTTCAATGAATCCAGACTCAACCTGTCCAACCTTTCCTGAGGCTCAAGCACACTTGCGCATCAAAGCAGTGAGGCCTGAGGATGATAGGGATCAATAGTAACCGCCCTCTGCCCCCACCAAACCCCACACACAACAACAGGCGGGTGAGGGTTAAAAATTTTAAATCATGGAATGTCTTCCCAATGCTTCATGAACTTGCCTGCCGCCATTTTTACAGTGATGGGTTGCGAGGTATGCATATGTTCCATCTTGAACAAACAGGACACTTCATTTTAATATTTAAATCAGGTTCCCAAGTGCAGTTGAAAGTCTGATTTAAATTCAACATCTGCCGGCCGGGTTTCCCAGGCCTCGAGAAGTCCGGCAGGCGAAATGGAGATAGAAACAGCTGGCTCCAGCAGGAAAGCTTCACCCAGCCCCTCAAACAAATCTTTGGCCTCAGTTCTGCCAATTGCGTCCTCCCCTTGCTGTAAGATCAGCCAACTCCCTGCTGCCCACCTACCCCCAACCCCTGGTCTCTGGCCTGCCCCACAATCAATGATAATGAGCTCCACACCCCTGGGGTTTCCTTCTCACTGGTACGCTCCCCCGTACCCTCCCAGTAAATATCACAGCCAAAGCATTTGTTAGATTGCTAACTTTTTTTTTATTTTAGAACTTCTTCGATAGTGTAAACCTATTATTTATAACAAATACAACATTTTCCACAGAGAAATCATTTACAAATTTATTGCAAAGGAATAACTGGAAACATTTATTAAAAGTTATTTTGGGAAATTTCAAGACCATTGCTTTTGAAGTTGATGGAACTGCTGGACCTTTCTAGACTGGGCAGAGAGACAGCACCAGATGCAAAGAGATTGTAACATGGGGATGTTCACATAAAATCAAGAGAACACATAAAGGAATGAGGGGCTAATCCATCAAGGACATCAGATGGTATGGATACCGCAGGGAACAAAGAAAATGGATCATTATCAGGAAAGTCCTAGCAATTCTTTATGGATATGGTGCACATAATTCAAAGATAAATATGAGATATTCAGCTCTGATAGAACAGGTGCCATGTATCAGGTGAAACCTACACAGATATTTTGTTTAAGATGCAAGATAAGCAGAAAGATGTGCTAATTGAGTAAGAAATCTTCCATGTGCACTTATCCAGAAACTTTCAAAGGACAAAATCCTATGAGCTCCCTGGTTAGCACAGTATCACAAGATTTTAGTTACCAATTTTTTAGGCTGCCAACTACAATCAAAATTGTGAGTCCCAATGAAATCATATTAGTTGGCAAGCTGGCAATGGTACTTCCCAACAAACAATATTCATAATATGTGAACTGCAGATAACTAAAGAAAACATGTGCATCTCAGATGCACTGCCAATATTGTGCTGATTCAGCACCCAGCCCAAAAGTAAATTTTTTAAATTTCAGTATTTATTACTCATTCCTAATTGCCCCTGAGACTGTGGTGGTGAGTGGCCTTTTTGAACTGCTACAGTCCACGTGGTGAAGGTACTCCCACAATCCTATAGAGTAGGGAGTTCAAGGATTTTGACCCAATGACGATGAAGGAATGTTGTTTTTTTTTATTCATTCATGGGATGTGGGTGTCACTAGCCAGGCCAGCATTTATTGCCCATCCTTAATTGCCCTTGAGAAGGTGGTGGTGAGCTGCCTTCTTAAACCTCTGCAGTTCATGGGAGATAGGTACACCCACAGTGTTGTTAGGAAGGGAGTTCCAGGATTTTGACCCAGCGACAGTGAAGGAATAACGATATAGTTCCAATTCAGTAATAAAAGCAAAATACTGCGGATGCTGGAAATCTGAAACAAAAACAAGAAATGCTGGATTCACTCAGCAGGTCTGGCAGCATCTGTGGAAAGAGGACATCTCTTTCCACAGATGCTGCCAGACCTGCTGAGTGAATCCAGCATTTCTTGTTTTAGTTCCAATTCAGGATGGTGTGTGGCTTGGAGGGGAACTTGCAGTTTCTGGTGTTCCCATGCATTTGCTGCCCTTGTCCTTCTAGTTGGTAGAGGTCGCAGGTTTGGAAAGTGCTGTCAAAGGAGCCTTGGTGCGTTACCGCAGTGCACCTTGTAGATGGTACACACTGCTGCCACTGTGCATCGGTGGTGGAGGGAGTGAATGTTTGTGGATGGGGTGCCAATCAAGCGGGCTGCTTTGTCCTGGATGGTGTCGAGCTTCTTGAGTGTTGTTGGAGCTGCACCCATCCAGGCAAGTGGAGAGTATTCCATCACACTCCTGACTTGTGCCTTATAGATGGTGAACAGGCTTTGGGGAGTCAGGAGGTGAGTTACTCACCGCAGGATTCCTAGCCACTGACCTGCTCTTGTAGCTATGGTATTTATACGGCTACTCCTGTTCAGTTTCTGGTCAAAGGTAGCCCCTAGGATGTTGATAGTGGGGTGTTCAGCGATGGTAATGCCATTGAATGTCAAGGGGATATGGTTTGATTCTCTCTTGTTGGAGATAGTCGTTGCCTGGCACTTGTGTGGTGCGAATGTTACTTCCCACTTATCAGCCCAAGCCTGGATATTGTCCAGGTCTTGTTGCATTTCTACATGGACCGCTTCACTATCTGAGGAGTCGCGAATGGTGCTGAACATTGTGCAATCATCAGCGAATATCCCCACTTCTGACTTTATGATTGAAGGAAGGTCATTGATGAAGCAGCTGAAGATGGTTGGGCCTAGGACACTACCCTGAGGAACTCCTGCAGTGATGTCCTGGAGCTCAGATGATTGACCTCCAACAACCACAATCATCTTCCTTTGCACTAGGTATGACTCCAACCAGCGGAGAGTTTTCCCCCGATTCCCATTGACTTCAGTTTTGCTAGGGCTCCTTGATGCCATACTCGGTCAAATGCTGCCTTGATGTCAAGGGCAGTCACTCTCACCTCACCTCTTGAGTTCAGCTGTTTTCTCCATGTTTGAACCAAGGCTGTAATGAGGTCAGGAGCTGAGTGGCCCTGGCAGAACCCAAACTAAGCGTCACTGAGCAGGTTATTACTAAGCAAGTGCCGTTTGATGGCACTGTTGATGACACCTTCCATCACTTTCTTGATGATTGAGAGTAGGCTGATGGGGCAGTAATTGGCCAGGTTGGACTTGTCCTGCTTTCTGTGTACAGGACATACCTGGGCAATTTTTCACATTGCAGGGTAGATGCCAGTGTTGTAGCTGTACTGGAACAGCTTGGCTTGGGGCGCGGCAAGTTCTGGAGCACAGGTCTTCAGTACTATTGCTGGAATATTGTCAGGGCCCATAGCCTTTCCAGTATCCAGTGCCTTCAGTCATTTCTTGATATCACGCGGAGTGAATTGAATTGGCTGAAGTCTGGCATCTGTGATGCTGGGGACTTCAGGAGGAGGCTGAGATGGATCATTAACTCGGCACTTCTAGCTGAAGATTGTGCAAATGCTTCAGCCTTATCTTTCGCACTGATGTGCTGGGCTCCCCCAACATTGAGGATGGGGATATTTGTGGAGCTACCTCCTCCAGTTAGTTGTTTAATTGTCCACCACCATTCATGGCTGGATGTGGCAGGACTGCAGAGCTTAGATCTGATCTGTTGGTTATGGGATCGCTTAGCTCTGTCTACCGCATGCTGCTTTCACAGTTTGGCACGCAGATAGTCCTGTGTTGTAGTTTCACCAGGTTGACACCTCATTTTCAGGTATGCCTGGTGCTGCTCCTGGCATGCCCTCCAACCCTTTCCAGGGTTGGTCTCCTGGCTTGATGGCAATGGGAGAGTGGGGGAAATGCCGGGCCATGAGGTTACAGATTGTGGTTGAGTATAATTCTGCTGCTGCTGAAGGCTCACAGCGCCTCATGGATGCCCAGTTTTGCATTGTTTAGTTATACAGCACTAAAACAGGCCCTTCGGCCCACCGAGTCTGTGCCGACCATCAACCACCCATTTATACTAATCCTACACTAATCCCATATTCCTACCACATCCCCACCTGTCCCTATATTTCCCTACCACCTACCTATACTAGGTCAATTTATAATGACCAATTTACCTACCAACCTGCAAGTCTTTTGGCTTGTGGGAGGAAACCAGAGCACCCGGAGAAAACCCACGCAGACACAGGGAGAACTTGCAAACTCCACACAGGCAGTACCCAGAATTGAACCCGGGTCCCTGGAGCTGTGAGGCTGCGGTGTTACCACTGCGCCACTGTGCCGCCCTAGATCTGCTAGATCTGTTTGAAATCTATCCCATTTAGCACGGTGGTAGTGCCACACAACACGATGGAGGGTATCCTCAATGTGAAGGCAGGTCTTTGTCTCCACAAGGACTGTGTGGTGGTCACTCCTACCAATACTGTCATGGACAGATGCATCTGCGGCAGGCAGATTGGTGAGGACAAGGTCAAGTATATTTTTCCCACTTGTTGGTTTCCTCGCCACCTGCCGCATACCCAGTATAGCAACTATGTTCTTTAGGACTCGGCCAGCTCGGTCAGTAGTGGTGCTACCGAGCCAGTCTTGGTGATGGACATTGAAATCCCCCACCCAGAGTACATTCTGTATCCTTGCCACCCTCAGTGCTTCCTCCATGTAGTGTTCAACATGGAGGAGTACTGACTCATCAGCAGAGGGAGGGCGGTAGGTGGTAATGAGCAGGAGGTTTCCTTGTCCATGTTTGATCTGATGCCATGAGACTTCATGGGGTCCAGACTTGATGTTGAGGACTCCCAGGGCAACTCCCTCTCAACTGTATACCACTATTTCCAAGTCAGGATAATGTTTGACTTTCTTCCTTACTTAATAAGCCTCAAGCTTTGAAGAAACAATTTCCTACAAGGAGAAATTATCATGTAGAAAAAAATTCCCAGCAAAAGGTGTCAAGTATCACCTAAAAAGAGCTGTTTAAGAAACAAAAAAATAGCAAATGCTAGAAATACACAACAGATTCATCATCATTGGACAGAGTAAATAAGGTTAATGTTTTGCATAGAAATGTTTATTAGACCTAATCAAATATCCAGCAATTATGCTCTTGGTTTTATCATTATTAACAATGGATTGAAGGACTAAGTACAGAGAAAATAGGCTGGATTTTATTCCAGCGAAGAAGGTCCCGGCCGCAGGCCAGAAGGTGGGAGGACTTGATCTCGGCCCTCCGTTGGACCCCCCTGGTACGATTTCACAGCAGGCAACCAAATAACTGCCTATCGTTGGGGATACCGCCCTTTTAAGGGACCAGCTCCGGTGGCCACTCTCGGTTCTGCAGGATACCTTGCAGAGGAAGAGACAGGAGAAGACCCCAAAAGAGGTAAATGGGGCCATTCAGGCAGAACCCGGCGATGGGGTGGGGGGTGTTAGTGAGGGTGGGGGGGTTATACATGCACGTAAGCTAGCCATTTCTCTAGGTAAGCTAGTCCAGTAAAACCACGATACTAGCAACTAGTCAACAATGCAGAAGATTGTCTAAGTATATCCGAGCCACAAAAATAACAACAAATCTAGATGGTCAACTACCTACTTGTTAGGGTACTGTAATGTCATGATTATGTTACTGAACTAGTAATGAAGAGCCCTGGACTAATAATCCAAAGAACATGGACCGAATTTTCAAACTGCTGCAGACGCGGGACCAGAAGTGGATGGGCCTGCAATTTCCTGCCACCGCCTGGGGTGCCAGTCCCCCACCACGTTAGCACCTCTGGGCCATTTTCATTCTGGGAGAAGTGGTGGGGTGGGGTGGGGTGGGGTCGGGGGGGGGGTGGCGGGGTTGGCATGGGGTGACAGTTACCAGCCGCAAGTGGCGGGCAGTCCATTAGCCCAATTAAAAAGCCAATTAGGAATTTTCCTGTCAGCATGCGGGTCCCCCCACTGAGGCCTAAACACAGCCAAGGGATGCAGGTGGTCTCCTGGTGGCAGATCAGAGAAGGGGGAGGGACAGCGCTCTATCCAGCCTTGGGAACTTCTTCGCCATCCTTAATTGGATGGTGAGCACACTCCCTAGCCTCTAATTGGTCTGTCTGTTAAAAATCAAGTTGGGGCATCAGGAGTCAACGCAACGTGGGGTCAGGACCCAGAAATTCACCTGATGTCAGGGTCCTGACCCCACAACGAAAGTTCAGTCCCATGAGTTCAAATCCCACCATGGCAGTTTTGAAATTTGCATTTATTTAAAAAAGGTCAGGAAATGAAAAACTCGGTCAGTAAAAGTGACCAGGGAGCTGTCGGACTGTCATAAAAACTCGACTAGTTCACTAATGTCCTTTAAGGAAGGAAAACTGCTGTGCTTAACCAGTCTAGTCTTTGTTAATGTGGTTGACTATTATCTGTCTGCTGAAGTAACCTTGCAAGCTGCTCAGTTGTACCCAGTGGTTCAAGAAGAAGGCCCACCACAACCTTTGCAACACAACTAGGGATGGGGAATAAATGTTGACTTTCCCAGTGACATACAGGTTTCTAGAATGAATTAAAGAAGGCTCTTCCCAATAATCATCAGTAAAGTGATCAATTGTGCCCTCAAGTAACACCTACTCATCAATAAACTGCTCAACAACGCACTGTACAGGTTCTGCCGGAATCGCTTGGCTCCAGTCCTCATCAGATCTTTAATCTAGACATGAATGCAAGAGCTACATGTCAAAGAATAGGTGAAAATAGCTTTCCTTGACATGAAGACAGTATTTAACCATGTATGAAACTAAGGAGCCCTAGAAAAACAATGGGTGATGCAGGGGTGGGGGGGTCAAAGAAAAAATCCTCCCCCAATGGATGGAGTCATACCTGATACAAAAGAAGATCATTGTGACTGTCAGAGTTCAGTCATCACAGCCACAGGACATCACTGCAAAAGTTCATCAGGAAAGTGTACTCAGCCCTACCATCTTGATCTGCTTCATTTATTAACTTGCGACTGGTATAAAGTCAGGAGTATGCTATTCATTGATGATTCAACAGTGTTCAGCTCTGTTCACAACCCTTCTGATAATGGAGAAGCCCATTCAAGCATACAACAGGACCTAGATAAGATTCTGACTTGGGCTTCTCCAGTGGCAGGTATCATTTGTGCCACATAAGTGCCAAGTCATGACCACCTTGATTAAGCGAAAGCTCTTAAATGATTCTTTCATCTCATAGATCCCTATCATCAACATCTTGGAGGTCGCCACTGAACTGAAGCTGAATTGGACCAGCCATATCAATACCATGGCTACACAACCAGGACAGAAGCTAGATATTCTTCAACAAGTTGCTCACCTCTTGCCATCTGAAGGCTTCTCCAGCATGTGCAAGATGGAATACTCGCCACTTTCCTGGATGAAAGCAGCTGCAACAACTCTCAAAAAAGTTCAATATCATCCAGGATAAAGCAGTTTGCCTGATTGGTGCCCCTGCCATGGAACTCCATATCCATCCTCTCCACCACAAATGCACTGTGTTAAATGTACAATCTACAGGATGCAGTGCAGCAACTCACCAATGTTACTCTAAACTCCTTCATCTGAGACATCTAGCACCAAGTAGAACAAGAGCCACAGTTTTGTGGCAACAGCATTAATTCCAAATTCCTTTCCAACTCATACACCAGCCAGGCTTGAATGTATATCATTGTTGCTGGGTCAGAATCCCCAGTTTTCTAAGCCTGCCTTGACAACTAATGGACCTTAAACTACATATCAATCTAATGACCCTCCTCTAAACCGATCACAGAATCATAGAATGGTTACAGCACAGGAAGAGGCCATTCAGCCCATCAAGTCTGTATTGGCTCTCTGCAAGAGCAATTTAGCTAGTACCCTCCCCATCCTTTCCCCACAGCACTCCAAATGTTTTCTCTTCAAGTGCATATCCAATTCCCTTTTGAAAGCCACCACTTTCTCAGGCAGTGCATTCCAGACCCTAACCACTCAATGCGCAAAAATATTTTTCCTCTGTGGAAAGCCGGCAGAGACTTGATGGGCCGAATGGCCTTTGTCTGTGCTGTAAATGACTATGATTCATGCCATTGTTTTTTTGCCAATCACGTTAAATCTGTGCCCTCTGGTTCTTGACCCTTCCACCAATGGGAACAATTTTTATCTACTCTGGCCAGACCTCTCACAATTTTGAAAACCTCAATCAAATCTCGTCCCAACCCTCTCTTTAAGGAGAACAACCCCAGCTTCTCTAATCTACCAATGTAACTGAAGTCCCTCATCACTGGAACCAATCCCATAAATGTTTTCTGCACCCTCTCAAAAGCCTTCACATCCTTCCTAAAGTGTGGTGCCCAGAATTGGGCACAATACTTCAGTTGAGGCTGAAGCAGTGTTTTTTAAAGGTTCATCATAACTTCATGCTTTTGTACTCTATGCCTCTAATTATAAAGCCCAGGATCCCATATACCGTTTTAACCACTTTCTCAGCCTGCCCTGCCACCTTCAACAATTTGTGTATACACACTCCCAGGTTTCCCTGTTGCTGCATTCCCGTTAGAATTATATCTTTTAGTTTATAGTTCCTCTTCTCATTCTTCCTTGTATCACTTCACACTTCTCTGCATTAAATTTCATCTGCCACATGTCTGCCTGTTCCAGCAGCCAGTTTATGTCCTCTTGAAGTCTTTCATTATCCTCCTCACAGTTCACAATACTTCTAAATTTTGCCATCTGCAAATTTTGAAATTGTGCCCTGTACATCCAGGTCTAACTCATTAATATAAATCAAGAAAAGTAGTGGTATCAATACGATCCCTGGAGAACCCCACTGTATGAGTTGGATTTTACCAGTTCCCGACCTCAGGAGCCTTGGCGGGGGTCCCGGAAAATACCTCCAGGAGAGGCCCGCTACGGGCCTCGATGCCGGGAAGGCCCCGCCCCATATTACCGGCAGCAGCAAGGCCTCATGGCGGCCCTCTGCCGCTCGGCGAAGGGAGCCTAATTAAATATTTTAATTTATTTAAATAAAGGAATAAATAGTTAGCTCGTTGCGATGCCATCCCACGACAATATGCCGGCCGGTTGCTGGAACTCCTGCGCCTTCGGATCTCTGTTTGGAGATCCGAGGTGGAACACTGGTTGGGAGGGGAAGTAGCTAATTTTTCTGGGCAGGGGGGTGGGGAGGAACAGGGAAAACTAAAGTGATTGGTGGAGGGGATGGTGGGAAGGGGTTGAAGGTTAAAGTTTTTAAACTTTGGCGGGGGAAAGGTTGGGATTGCGAGATTGTTTTTTTGGGGGGAGAGGGCAATTTATAAATTGATTAGTCATTGGGTAGATGGGAGAGGGGATTGAAACTTTGAATACATTTTTAACCTTAGTTTTCTCTCGCCTATAACTTTAAAAATATAAATGATTCGGAAGGGCCTGAAGCCCTTTAAAAATGGCACTGGTGCCTGCACGGTGGCAGCAGACACCACTGCAGGGGACGGAGCACCTGCCCCCTCTACATCATCGGGGCGGGTCAACTGCCCTGGCCACATAAATGAGCCGCCACACCAAATATCACGGTGGCTCCGCAGCGTACATCTTGCGCGTGCGCAGCACCGTTTTTGAAGCTTGCCCCAAGACCGGCGGAGAGCTGGAAAAATTCAGTCCTATATCTTTCTCCAGTCTGAAAAATAACCACTACTTTCTGTTTCCTGTCACTTAGACAAGTTCATCTTCATTTTGCCATGGGCTTCAACTTTGCTGGCAAGTCTATTATGTGGCACTATAGCAAATGTCTTTTGGAAGTCCATGTACACCACATCAACTGCATTATCCTCAACAACCCTCTCTGTTACCTCATCAAACAATTAATCAAGTTGGCTAAACATGATTTGCTTTTTACAAATCCACACTGACTTTTCTTAATTAGTCCAAGTGACTGTTAATTTTGTCCCGGATTATTGTTTCTAAAAACCTTTCCATCACTGAGGATGAACTGACTGGCCTATGGTTGCTGGGTTTATTCTTACACCATTTGTTGAACAAGGGTGAACCTTTGCAATTCTCCATTCCTCTGGCAAAACCTAAGAAGGATTGGAGGATTATGACTAGTATCTCTGCAATTTCCACCCTTACTTCCCTGTATGCTCCAGCGTTTCAAAGAATGAGAGGTGATCTCATTGAAACTTGCAAAATTCTTTCAAGATTTTTTTTATTCATTCATAGGATGTGGGCATCGCTGGCTAGGCCAGCATTTACTGCCCATCCCTAATTGCCCTTGAGAAGGTGGTGGTGAGCTGCCTTCTTGAACCGCTGCAGTCCATGTGGGGTAGGTACACCCACTGTGCTGTTAGGAAGGGAGTTCCAGGATTTTGACCCAGCGACAGTGAAGGAATGGCGATATAGTTCCAAGTCAGGATGGTGTGCAACTTGGAGGGGAATTTGCAGGTGGTGGTGTTCCCATGCATCTGTTGCCCTTGTCCTTCTAGATGGTAGAGGTCGTGGGTTTGGAAGGTGCTGTCTAAGGAGCCTTGGTGTGATGCTGCAGTGCATCTTGTAGATGGTACACACTGCTGCCACAGTGATTCAGTAGTGGAGGGAGTGAATGTTTGTGGATGGGGTGCCAATCAAGTGGGCTGCTTTGTCCTGGATGGTATCGAGCTTCTTGAGTGTTATTGGAGCTGACATGGTAGATGTGGATAGGATGTTTCCTCTGGCTGTGAGTCTAGAACCAGGGGACACTGTCTCAGAATACGTGGCAGGGCATTTAAGACTGAGATGAAGAGGAATTTCTTTATTTAGAGGGTGGTGAATCTTTGGAATTCCCTACCCCGGAGGGCTGTGGAAGATTTATCATTGAGCATGTTCAAGATAGAAATCAATAGGTTTCTGGATACTAATTACATCAAGGGATATGGGGATAGTGGGGAAAAATGGTGTAGAGGTAGATGATCAACCATGATCTGTTTGAATGATGGTGGATTGATGGACCGAATGGCCTTCTTCTGTTCCTATTTCCCATTTCTTACTCTAGTGCTATCTATCTCTCCCAATCCTTTGTGCACCCTGTTTCTCTTCCAAATGTGACATCTTGGATCCGATCTTCCTGCCAAATGAGTTTGAACCCTCTCCCAAAGCACTAGCAAACAGGCCCACAAGGACTTTGGTTCCAGCTCTGTTGAGCTGCAACCCATCTGGTCTGTACCAGCCCCACCTTCCCAGAACTGGTCTCAATGTACCAGGAATCTAAAGCCCTCCCTCCTGCACCAACTCTCCAGCAAGCAATCATCTGCTCTATCCTATTTCTATGAAAGGGATCAAAGGATATGGGGGAAAAGCAGGAACAGGTTACTGAGTTGGATGATCAGCCATGATCATAATGCATGGTGAAGCAGGCTCAAAGGGTTGAATGGCCTACACCTGCTCCTATTTTCTATTTTTCTATGTTTCTATACTCACTGCAACAACTACCGTGGAATCTCCCTGCTCAGCATAGTGGGGAAAGTCTTCGCTTGAGTCGCTTTAAACAGGCTGCAGAAGATGTTCGAGTGTGTCTACTCTGAGGCACAGTGTGGCTTTCGAGCAGAGAGATCGACCATTGACATGCTGTTCTCCCTTCGTCAGCTACAGGAGAAATGCCGCGAACAACAGATGCCCCTCTATGTTGCTTTCATTGATCTCACCAAAGCCTTTGACCTCGTCAGCAGACGTGGTCTCTTCAGACTACTAGAAAAGATCGGATGGCCACCAAAGCTACTAAGTATCATCATCTCATTCCATGACAATATGAAAGGCACAATTCAGCATAGCGGCGCCTCATCAGACCCCTTTCCTATCCTGAGTGGCGTGAAACAGGGCTGTGTTCTCGCACCTACACTGTTTGGGATTTTCTTCTCCCTGCTGCTCTCACATGCGTTCAAGTCTTCAGAAGAAGGAATATTCCTCCACGCAAGATCAGGTGGCAGGTTGTTCAACCTTGCCCATCTAAGAGCGAAGACCAAAGTATGGAAAGTCCTCATCAGGGAACTTCTCTTTGCTGACGATGCTGCATTAACATCTCACACTGAAGAGTGTCTGCAGAATCTCATCGACAGGTTTGCGGCTGCCTGCAACGAATTTGGCCTGACCATCAGCCTCAAGAAAATGAACATCATGGGACAGGACATCAGAAATGCTCCATCCATCAATATCGGTGACCACGCTCTGAAAGTGGTTCAAGAGTTCACCTACCTAGGCTCAACTATCACCAGTAACCTGTCTCTCGATGCAGAAATCAACAAGCGCATGGGAAAGGCTTCCACTGCTATGTCCAGACTGGCCAAGAGAGTGTGGGAAAATGGCGCACTGACACGGAACACAAAAGTCCGCGTGTATCAAGCCTGTGTCCTCAGTACCTTGCTCGACGGCAGCAAGGCCTGGACAACATATGTCAGCCAAGAGCGACGTTTCAATTCATTCCATCTTCGCTGCCTCCAGAGAATCCCTGGCATCAGGTGGCAGGACCGTATCTCCAACACAGAAGTCCTCGAGGCGGCCAGCATCCCCAGCTTATACACCCTACTGAGTCAGCGGCACTTGAGATGGCTACGCCATGTGAGCCGCATGGAAGATGGCAGGATCCCCAAGGACACATTGTACAGCCAGCTCGCCACTGGTATCAGACCCATCGGCCGTCCATGTCTCCGCTTTAAAGACGTCTGCAAACGCGACAGGAACTCCTGTGACATTGATCACAAGTCGTGGGAGTCTGTTGCCAATGATCACTAGAGCTGGCGGGCAGCCATAAAGGCGGGGCTAAAGTGTGGCAAGTCGAAGAGACTTAGCAGTTGGCAGGAAAAAAGACAGAAGCGCAAGGGGAGAGCCAACTGTGAAACAGCCCTGACAACCAATTTTATCTGTAGCACCTGTGGAAAAGTCTGTCACTCTAGAATTGGCCTTTATAGCCACTCCAGGCGCTGCTCCACAAACCACTGACCACCTCCAGGCGCTTACCCATTGTCTCCCGAGACAAGGAGGCCGAAGAAGAAGAAGGAGAAGAAGAAGAAGAAGATACTCACTAGCACAAGGCACCAGGAGTAATCCAGAGATTACTACCTGTGAAGACAAGCTTCTTAGTCTCTTTCCAAGCTCTCTAAAATCTGACTGTCGGACCTCATTCCTCTTCTGCCTATGTCGTTAGTGCCAATATGGACCACAACCTCTGGCTGTTCATCGCCTAACACTGCAGTATAAAATATATGTTCAAGTGTATGTATTTTTACCAAGTTGGCTTACTTTTAATTTTTATACTAATTAATTGATTTAGCTTACTTTATAGGTTGATTCTAGTCAAGGTTTTTGTATTTTCTACTGCTTGAAGCACCCAAACTGGACACATTGAGCAGAATTTTCTCAGGCCATTGGAGGCGGGTACAGGGACAAGCAGGGTAGGAAATTGCCGGATCCCGACGTGATGCTACCCTCTTCCATATTCCCCAGGGCAGCATTGAAGGCATGTGGGGAGTCACCCTTGGATGTGTCGGGTAAGTAATTCAGAAGTTGAGGTTGTTAAGAAGCCAATTCTGAACTGCTTTAGACCTGAATCCTCTATTTTACAGCCATGGAACCTGTTTCCAGAGCGGTGAGCAACTCGTCAGGGTCACTGAGTTGAGTGCACAGCTGGAAGAACTTCTTCAGTGAAACTGACAAGCTGTGCAGGCTTTGATCAGTTACACTGAAGAGCTCCAGCCATGGCCATTGAGAGACTGCTGCTCAAAATACTTCTTCTGTTAGAGAATGCAATCACTGCTTAACAGGTGATTGCCAGCTTCTTGGAAGGCACTGTACCTTTCTAATGCTTCACTCACCTTCAGCTGCACTTCCCTGCTGCCAGCCTCAACATAGCATGGGAGCAGCTTATGCAGCTCCACATTCCACCTCTGCTGAGGAGCAAGAGCAGACGCCACATCACTGCCAACTACTCCAGGAGCAGCACCAGCTGTCTTCTCTTCAGCCACATGCTCCCACAAAGCAGATGGCATGGACATCAAGATCCAGTTGGAAGGAGGCGAGACCCCAACACAGGGTCTATACGCAGAGGATCAGTTCTCTCAACATGTCTAAGCATCAGTGCCCCAGAAGGCTCAGCCTCTCATGCAGGTCACTGCTGATATCTGCAGCCTCCTGGAACAAGAGCTCCTTCCCAGTGGAGCAGGTGGGTATGCATTGGCAATGGCCAACAATGTGCCTGTCATTGGAGGGCAACACCCACTTCCCCCCCACCCCCACCCTTCCAAGTCTCCATCTTTCACTAAGTTGTCTGCTCTCTTCTGCAAGGAAGTGGTTGTAATGGCTTGTGAAGAGAGAAGGACAACATTTGTGGAGGCTGTCTCTGAGGCATGGGTGTTTGAGGGAAATAGGCTGACGGTGAGTGTGATTGTTAGCTGTTCACATGGGGATATGAGGTGCCTGGGCAGAGAGGAATGAGTGCAGCTGCAAGATGGCTTGTCCTGAGGAGTTCTGTGCGGGAGAATGTTAGGAAAGTCAGAGTGTGGGTCTTGGCACCTGTGTTACTCCACTCACCTTTCCTGTCCTCCTGAGGTCCTAGGTCCTCTTGGTGCACTGTTTCCAGGTTAGAGGGAGCACACTCATGCTGCTCATTTCCTCAGCCACTTCCATCCATGCCTGCTTGATTGGAAAGGTTTTCCTCTTCCTTCTGTCCTTGGGGGAACTTCCCTCACTTCAGCCCCTCAGATCCCACAGCAGGACCTCAGGTAAGAGTGAGAGACCTGAGCAGCCTTCCTAAGTCTCCTCTCAGTTCCTGTGGTTGCTGCAGCCTGAAAAATTCAAGTGCTGGTGAGCTTTTTTCACCCATTCTGTGGTCCTTTTAATGAGAAATCCTTTATTTGACAGAATGGGTGCGTTATCTTGGCCGCCTTCC
The DNA here is from genome assembly GCF_036365525.1 of Heterodontus francisci. Lineage (NCBI taxonomy): Eukaryota > Metazoa > Chordata > Chondrichthyes > Heterodontiformes > Heterodontidae > Heterodontus > Heterodontus francisci. Next base: position 77,710,045 of record NC_090376.1, read on the forward strand.
CAAATTGATTGGAGAGCTGGGGAGCTGGGAGACGGGATGACAAATGCTTTGCTCTAGTAAAGAGCAACTGCTGGGCACACAATTCAGCGAGTCAGGTTCCAAACCCGAAATAATCCTGCCATTCCGGCAGGCACTACGGTAAGAAGATTACATGCATTGTTTTAGATGTAGCCTGACCAAGGAAGAGGAGAAAATTATACTTCTTGTTTTATATTTAACTGTCCTAGCAACACATTTTAATTACTTATTTGCTTTCACAATAGCCTCACAACACTGATCATGGACCTTCAACAACTCATGCACTGTAAGGTCCTTTTCACAGTCAACAGCCTTGAGCACACAAGCTTGTATAGCGTATACATGTTTGGAATTGCTCAAGTGAAATCTGACAGATATAGTCTATTCCCTCATTGCATCAAGATCGTCTGCAATTTATTATTTCATCTAAGGTGCTTGCACCATCATGTCATTGCAGTCTTACAGATATTTCCCTGATGCCTTTATTCAGACCAATGATAAAGATAATGAAGAACAATGGCCCTAACACTGATTCTCCTGAGACTCTGCTAGTATTTGACCTGCATGCAGAGCTGCTACCATTAATGAGTTTCTTCTGTCTTTATAAGTGCAACCGGTTCCTTATCCAACCTAATAGCTATTTGAAAATCCCACAAGACCCATCATTACTGTGCAGTCTTTTGTGTAGCAGTTTATCAAAGGCTTTTTGAAAGTCCAGATACATAACATTCAACATGCAATTTTGCAAGTTGCTTACAAAATTCAATGAAGTTGGTGAGATAGGACTTTCTTACCCAGATGCCATGCTGAGATTCCCCTACCTTTCCTTTCGAGGTAATTATACAGTGTTTCTCTATTGATTCTTTCTAACAACTTACCTATAACTAATAGTTCTATAGGCTTAGGTTTTAGCCCAGAATCAAGCTCAGTGTGGGGCGGGGGTTAGCTATTTTGAGGTTGGGAAACCCAGAAGAATGTGTTTCCCAAATGCCTTGCAGTTTTTTGGTCATTCTTTCATGGATGTGGGCATTGCTGGCAAGGCCAGCATTTGTTGCCCATCCCTCAATGCCTTTGACAACTGAGTGGCTTGCTAGGCCATTTCAGAGGGCAGTTAAGAGTCAACCACATTGTTGTGGGTCTGGAGTCACAATGTAGGCCAGACCAGGTAACAATGGCAGATTTCATTCCCCTAAAGGATATTAGTGAACCAGATGGGTTTTTATGACAATCGATGACAGTTTCATGGCACTGTTACCGAGACTAGCTTTTAATAAAGATTTTTATGAATGAATTGAATTGAAATTCTACCTGCTGCCATGGTGGGGTTTGAACCCGTGTTCCCAGGGCAATAAAAACAAGAAATGCTGGAAATACTCAGCATGTCTGGCAGCATCTGTGGAGAGAGAAGCAGAGTTAACGTTTCAGGTCAATGACCCTTCATCAGAACTAGCAGATATTAGAAATGTGAAAGGTTTTAAGCAAGTAAAGCAGGGGTGGGGCAAGAGATAACAAAGGAGAAGGTGTAGATAGGACAAGGTCACAGAGAATAACTGACCAGAAGGTCATGGAGCAAAGGCAAACAATATGTTAATGGTGTGTTGAAAGACAAAGCATTAGTACAGATAGGGTGTTAATGGACTGAAAACTGAACAGCCACAAGCACGAACATGAAAAAAAAAGTGGGTAGGCAAACTGAACAAAGATAAAATAAAATAAACACAAAAATATAAAAAAAGAATAAAAAATAAAAATAAAATGGGGGGCCCGTCATGCTCTGAAATTATTGAACTCAATGTTCAATCCGGCAGGCTGTAGTATGCCTAACTGATAAATGAGATGCTGTTCCTCGAGCTTGCGTTGATGTTCACTGGAACACTGCAGAAATCCCAGGACAGAGATGTGAGCATGAGAGCAGGGGGGAGTGTTGAAATGGCAAGCAACCGGAAGCTCGGGGTTATGCTTTTGGACTGAGTGGAGGTGTTCCACAAAGCGGTCATCCAGTCTGCGTTTGGTCTCCCCAATGTAGAGGAGACCACATTGTGAGCAGCGAATATAATATACTACATTGAAAGAAGTACAAGTAAATCGCTGCTTTACCTGAAAGGAGTGTTTAGGGCCTGGGATAGTGAGGAGGGAGGAGGTAAATGAGCAGGTATTACACCTCCTGCGATTGCAGGGGAAGGTGCAGTGGGAAGGGGACGAGGTGGTGAGGTAATGGAGGAGTGGACCAGGGTGTCGTGGAGAGAACGATCCCTTCGGAATGCTGACAGGTGAAGGGAGGGGAAGATGTGTTTGGAAGTGGCATCACGCTGGAGGTGGCGGAAATGGTGGAGGATGATCCTTTGGATGTGGAAGCTGATGGGGTGGAAAGTGAGGACAAGGGGAAACCTGTCGCGGTTCTGGGAGGGAGGGAAAGGGGTGAGGGTAGAGGTGTGGGAAATGGGCCGGACACGGTTGAGGGCCCTGTCAACCACTGTGGGGGGGGAATTCTCGGTTGAGGAAAAAGGAAGGCATATCAGAAGTGCTGTCACGGAAGGTAGCATCATCAGAGCAGATGCGTCGGAGACGGAGAAACTGGTAGAATGGAATGGAGTCCTTACAGGAGGCAGGGTGTGAAGAAGTGTATTCGAGGTAGATGTGGGAGTCGGTGGGCTTATAATGGATATTAGTAGACAGCTTATCTCCAGAGATGGAGACAGAGAAGTCGAGGAAGAGAAGGGAAGTGTTGGAGATGGACCATGTAAAGGTGAGAGAAGGGTGGAAATTAGAAGTTGATAAAGTTTTCCAGCACGGGGCGGGAGCAGGAGCAGGAAATGGCACCGATACAGTCATCAATGTACCGGAAAAAGGGTTGGGGGAGAGGGTCTGAGTAGGACTGGAATAAGGAATGTTCGACATATCCCACAAAAAGACAGGCATAACTAGGACCCATGCAGGTACCCATAGTGACACCTTTTACTTGAAGGAAGTGAATGGAGTTGAAGGAGAAGTTGTTCAATGTGTGAACAAGTTCAGCCAGGCGGAGGAGGGTGGCGGTGGATGGGGATGTCTTTCAAGATACAATATTGACATATTGTTTGCCTTTGCTCCATGACCTTCTGGTCAGTTATTCTCTGTGACCTTGTCCTATCTACACCTTCTCCTTTGTTATCCCTTCCCCCATCCCTGCTTTACTTGCTTAAAACCTTTCACATTTCTAATATCTGCTAGTTCTGAAGAAGAGTCACTGACCTGAAGCGTTAACTCTGCTTCTCTCTCCACAGATGCTGCCAGATCTGCTGAGTATTTCCAGCATTTCTTGTTTTCATTTCAGATTTCCAGTATCCGCAGTATTTTGCTTTTACATTAGCCTGGGACTCCAGATTACTAGTCCAGTGACATTGCCACTATGCCACAGTCTCCCCTGCTACAGGGGTCCTTTAATTTTTATCTGTTGGATTCCTGCCCACAGGCAGCCTGATTGACAGGTTAGAGCTCTGTTGGTGAAGAAGCCTTGGACTCTTTTACAGTACAAGGCTGCAGGTGAGGTGAGCAGGTAGGCCTCTTTGGGGTGGTGGTGTGCGTGACCCAATCAATGCACGGGGGGTCTTGATTGCAGCAGGGACGGGGGTGGGGTGTGATGGTGTTCAAGGGGGAGCAGGTTCACACAGTATTTTGTTGGGTCTGGACCAAGCAATCCTGCTCCTCCTGCCTCACAAGCAATAATGCAAAGGCACTTACCTCATGGATTCAACCTTTCTTGCCTCCTTCAAGCTGCTGAGTTGCTGAAGATCTGGGAAACCCAGCCAACATGAGTTAAAAATAGAATGACTGCTAAAATGAAGGCAGGTAACCTCATTTTATAAGATTGAATTAATCAACCTGTCTCCTGCAAGTAGATTCGTCGTCCGCTCCTTGTCTTGTCTTCATTAAAACCAGACATGAGGAGGTTTGAAGCAGGTACGTGTAGGAGGTGTAAGGTGAGGTAGAGCATGGTACCCGACCCGAACCCGACCAGACCCGATGACATGTGTCGGGTTCGGGTTGGGTCGGATCTCTCTTCCGAGTCCGGCATTTGGGCTTGGCTCGGGTCAGGCCAGGTCAGACACAGTGCTGCCTTTTGGTCAGGGAGGGAAAAGTTTCAAAATTTGAACAGCCAGGACGTCAAGGCGGGAAATGTGCATCCAGACTCCGCACTAGTCTGCAGTGAAAGATTCCATCCAAGGTAGAGCACAACCTCTTTGCCATAATTAACTTCATTCCAGTAGTCGGGTCGGGCACGGGAAAAAAAATCAAAGGATTTGGGCTGGGTCGGGTTCGGGTTGAATGTGGTTCTGTTGGGCTTGGGTCCGGTTTCATTTGCATATCCGAGCAGGCCTTTAAGGTGAGGTTCCCCACTCGAAGCAGAAACTTTGAAAATAACCCCATCTAAAAATACAGCTAGAAAACTGCTACTTGGTCCCTTAAGTCCCTAAAATGGTGGGTAGGAATTGTGCCACCTGCCATAAGGACAAACAAGAGATGTCCTTTACACATGCCTGAAGCAGGTGTTAGGTCCCTTGTATATGCAAAGAGCCAAACATCTGCTTGAGGTCCCCACTGCAACACTGGTTTGCCTGAGGCAGCAATATCATCTCGACTTATAAACCACCTTCTCAATTGCTGCTGCTTCCTACCCTGCTCAACCTCCAATCTTCCATCCCTAGCAAGACCTACAATGCCCGAGACCTGCACAATCCCCTAGAGGCATGGATCCCCCACCTCCCGAGACCTGTGATCCCCTCCCCCCGAGACTCATGATAACCCCGACGTTCCTAACATCCTGCATTTAACTTCTCGGACATCCTGCCACATTGCTGCCTGGGCGGCGCAGTGGTTAGCACCGCAGCCTCACAGCTCCAGCGACCCAGGTTCAATTCTGGGTACTGCCTGTGTGGAGTTTGCAAGTTCTCCCTGTGTCTGCGTGGGTTTCCTCCAGGTGCTCCGGTTTCCTCCCACATGCCAAAGACTTGCAGGTTGATAGATTAATTGGCCATTATAAATTGCCCCTAGTATAGGTAGGTGGTAGGGAAATATAGGGACAGGTGGGGATGTGGTAGGAATATGGGATTAGTGTAGGATTAGTATAAATGGGTGGTTGATGGTCGGCACAGACTCAGTGGGCTGAAGGGCCTGTTTCAGTGCTGTATCTCTAAACTAAACTGTATGGGAATGAGGTCTGTAACCCACTATCTGGTGCTTTGCAGACCTCACTATTTGTGTGCAGGGGGATTGAATTTCTAGGCAGGTGTCTAAAGGGGAATTTCCTGCTTCACACTTAGCTTGGAGTCTGACCTTCTGTCCCAAATATCAGAAATTTGGGCATGTGCTACCTTGACTTATGATCATTAAGTGTCAGGAAATTATGCGCTGTGTGTGCACAAATTTCTGAGAAGGAGCTCCTGACAAGTAAGGCTCCTTGTCAGGAATGCGAAGTCAGAATATTACTTCCATATATGTAGAAATGGCTTACTAGCATGATGACTTGCACTTTGGTGAACCTCACTAATGTGTACACCATTAGAAAACCCCATTTCTGGTTACTGATTTCTACAATCTGTGGCTGCTTATATTTTCTCATTTATATATGCTTGTTCAGCATTCTCTTCTCATCCTTGTTAATGCTAATCTTTTCCCCTAAACAAGTCATATATTGTAAACAGCTAAAATCCAAGACAGTCTAAATCAGGGTTGTTCAACATATGGCCCGCGGGCCAGGATCTGGCCCACCAAAGGTTTCCATCCGGCCCGCAGATGTATTTCAGAGATGAGAAATTTACGATTGCTTTCTTCTTTTAGACCAGCTTTTAAAAAAAAATCACACTCAATTTCACAGCTGAGAGGTGCTGACATCAGGAACTGTGGTTTCCCAACTTCGGACAGATTTGGGATTTTCTGGCAGGTTCGACTTTTATTTGAAAGGCCACCGGAAAACCCCAAATCTGTCCAAAGTTGGGAAACCGCTGTTCCCGATGTCAGCAGCTGTCAGCTGTGAAACTGAGTGTGATTTTTAAAAAAACTGACCAACCACAAAGCTGCTGTGCTGAGCGCTTCCACTCCCTGCAATTATCAGAGAGAGAGGGAGTGGGGGGGGGGACTGAGAGAGAAAGAAAGAAGGGGGAACAGAGACAGAGAGCAGGGAACAGAGTCAGAGGGGCGAGAAAGGGAGGAGGGAGAAAGAGAGAGAGGGAGGGAGAGAGAGGTAACAGAGAGAGAGAGGGGGACAGAGACAGAGAGAGAGAGGGAGGGGGAGGGGGGGGGGACCGAGAGAGAGAGAGAGTGATAGAGGGGCTCAGAGAGAGAGAGGGAACAGAGAAAGAGAGAGAGGGGGAACAAAGAGAGAGAGAGAGGGAGGGGGGTAGAGAGAGGTGGGGGAGGGGGAGAGAGAGAAAGAGGGGGAGGGTCATGAGCGAAAGAGAGGGGACTGAGAAAGGGGGGACACAGAGAGCGTGGATGCCATAAAGAGAGGGAAGCAACACAGAGGGGTGTGGGGAACAACACAGAGAGATGGGAGAACAACACAGAGAGGGGGGATCAACACAGACAGAGGGGGGGACACCGGGCAAGAGACACAGAGAGAATGAGAGAGAGAGGGAGAGAGAGTGATCAAGATCACTCCGGACAGATGGACGTCTATCCAGAATACTCTGCATCGCTACAAGAAGTGTGCGGCAAACATTGACTACGTGTGCAAGCAAAAAAATGTCAGGTATCTCACTAAATCAGTTTCCAACATAGTGATGAGAAAGTAAGTCAATAAATTAATCTTCTCATTTAAAGCTTCTTCACAAAAATACACATTTGTTGTTTTGATTAATAGTGAGATAGCTATTTAATGTCTTTATCTTTATGAAATTATCTCACCAGCCCCCTATGTAAGTCAAAAATTGTAATGTGCCCACCCCCCCACACCACCACGTGAAAAGATTGAACATCCCTGATCTAAATATATTATCCCTCCCTTTTTAAAATATATTTGTTTTCTCTATTCTGTAGACATGCTCATGCTAGACAGATTTCCAAGCAGAAAAACTGTGCAAGTGACCTGCTTCTGGCCATGATGACATTTTCCATCTTTTTTCCCCTCTCTTCTTGTGGGAAATAGTGTCATTACCTTATGCCCAGTAAAAAAAAAAGCAACTGGAGTGAGATAAAAGGGCAGAATTCTTTAAACTTTAGACAAAGATCTAAACCTCAATCACAGAATCATAGAATTGTTACAGCACAGAAGGAGGCCATTCAGCCCATCATGTCTGCACCGGCTCTCTGAATGAGCAATTTACTTACTGCCATTCCTCCACCTTCTCCCCGTAACACTGCACATTCTTCCTTTTCACATAACTATCAAATTCCCTTTTGAATTCCTTAATTAAACCTACCTCCATCACACTCTCTGGCAGTGTATTCCAGATCCTAACCACTCGCTGCATGAAGAAGCTTTTCCTATGTCACTTTTGCTTTTTGCCAATTACCTTCAATCTGTACCCTTTCGTTCTTGATCCTTTCACGAGTGGGAACAGTTGCTCCCTTTCCACTCTGTCCAGATTCCTCAGATTTTGAATACTTCTTTCAAGTCTCCTCTCAGCCTTCTCTTCTCCATGGAAAACAGTCCCAAATTCTACAATCTATCTTTGTAAATGAAGTTTCTCATCCCTGGAACCATTCTCATGAATCTTTTCTGCGCTCTCTCCAATGCCTTCACATCTTTCCTAAAGTGTGGTGTCCAGAACTGGACTCAATATGCCAACTGAGGCTGAACTAGTGTCTTACACAAGTTCACCATAATCTCAAAGCAAAATACTGCGGTTGCTGGAAATCTGAAATAAAAACAAGAAATGCTGGAACCACTCAGCAGGTCTGGCAGCATCTGTGAAAAGAGAACCCATAAGAGTTCCGAAGAAGGGTCACTGACCCGAAACGTTAACTCTGCTTCTCTTTTCACAGATGCTGCCAGACCTGCTGAGTGGTTCCAGCATTTCTTGTTTTTATTTCACCATAATATCCTTGCTCTTGTACACTATTAATAAAGCCTAGGATACTGTATGCTTTATTAACTGCTCTCTCAAACTATCCTGCCACCTTCAACGAGTTATGCACATATACACCCATGTTCCTCTGCTCCTGCACCCCCTTTAAAGTTGTACCCTTTATTTTATATTGTCTGTCCGTGTTCTTCCTACCAAAATTGATCACTTCACATTTCTCCACATTGAACTTCAACTGCCGCTTGTCCACTCAATCCACCAACTTGACTATGTCCTTTTGAAGTTCTACTCTATCCTCCTCACAGTTCACAAGCTTTGTATCGTCCGCAAATTTTGAAATTGTTCCCTGTACACCAAGGTCTAGGTCATTAATATATATCAGGAAGAGCAAGGGTCCCAACGCTGACTCCTCAGGAACTCCATTACAAACCTTATCCACTCTGAAAAACAGTCATTAAATCACTACTCTCTGTTTCCTATCACTCATCCAATTCTGTATCCATGTTACTACTGTCCCTTTTATTCCATGAGCTATAGTTTTTCTCACAATTCTGTTGTGCAGCACTCCTTTTGGAAGTCCATCCACACCACATAACTGCATTACCCTCATTAACCCTCCCTATTACCTCTTCAAAAAACTCCAGCAAGTTAGTTAAATACCTTTTCCCCTTAACAAATCCATGCTGGCTTTCCTTAATTAACCCGCATTTGTCCAAGTGACTATTAATTTTGTCCCAACTTATCGTTTCTAGAAGTTTCGCCACCACTGAAGTTAAACTGACCATGTAATAGATGATGGTCTAACAAACAAAATCAATTCTACAAACTTCCCTAAAGGAAAACAAGGCTTTATGTGGAACAATGGCTTATTCTAAGGTTTCAATCTGTTGGTCGTATGTTTTTTACCTTGTAAATGTTTACAGGGAGATAGGGAGGGTACGGATGTAGCCGAAAATTGCCAAATAACCTGGCAACGCCAGGAACGTGTAGGCCCTGCTGATCTTAACTGATGTTGACATTTTTTGGCATTGTTCCTTGCCCGTTGACCAAATGGACAATGTGGCCGGTGGATGGAGGGAACACCAGTGGCATGAGGGCACATCTGCAAACCCTTGGGGACAGTCCCAGGCAATTGGGGGTTGGTAAGACTCATGATCGGGAGGTTGGAGAGTCCTGCAATCAGGAGGACTGGGGGAAGCTTGTTAATTGGATCTTGGAGGGAGGCTTCCTTGCGAGGCCTGCAAAGAGCACTTCTACTCCTCTGAGGCACTTATCATGTGAAGCTAGCAACTCTCACCTCCCTTTCACTGCCAAATTTCCCAATCCTTGGGAAATCTGGGCAGCAACAGTAAATTTTAAATTGGGCTACCAAGTGCACTGTGCAAGCCCGATTTAAATATGTTAATTAGAAGTCCTGTCTCTTCATGTATGATGGATTAGGATTGCCTTCCCCATATTTCACTTTTTAACTCTCTCCGATCTTCTCCCGCCCTTCGTGGGGGGGGGGGGCGAGGGGGTTAATATCAATGTCTTTCCAATTAACTGGTCACAGATCCTTCTTTGCCATTTTTCAGTCGTATAGCTATCTGTTCCTTGAATGCCTCATAATGTCTCACTCCCTCCTGTCTTTTCCTCAGTCTGTGTCCCGTGAGTTGGTCTTTCAGTTACAGATTCTTGATTGATCTGGAATAGGAAGTGTTTCTGATCTGTGTACAAGCAGGTGGACTGCTCGTTCTTGAAGAATTCTTCATCAATCAAGCATTAGAAAATCATATTTTTACTGTCTGGTTTTCAATTAGGCAAATTATTAGATGCTGGTCCCCTAACTGGACTTTCCCTTTCCAAACTAGATGAAAGGACAGTGTCATGGAAAGAGTGAAGCCTCCACTTTACCCTTGTACGAACAGAGTGGGTGGACATTAGGAACTTGTGAAATAATGCTCTGTGCCACCAAGAAAACACATTTTAACATATTCTGATCACCCTATTATTATAAACTATATATTTTTACTGCAAGATACTTTATAGATAACATTCTTAACAATATATCCAAACCTTTTTGTGCTGTTACATATGGACACAAGTCTATAGACATGGTCAGAAATAACTGGAATACATGTAACATGAACTGAACACGGCTACTGCTTCAACTGGTATTACTTACGTGGTACACAAGAGCCAAATTTGTCTGGGAATTCTGAGATCAGATCATCATTAATTCGGTCCTTCATTGGACCCAGAATAATGACAGGTCTACTGTAATTAACTGAAAAACAAAATGACTGATATTAATTATTTCATAAAACCAATGTATTGTCACTTTTAATATTGTACTCCCCTATGAGAAGTTACAATGTGTTCCTAAAGTGTACAAAAGCAAAAGACTGCAGATGCTGGAAATCTGAAATATAAATATAAACTGCTGGAAATACTCAGCAGATCTGGCATTATCTGTGAAGCGAGAAATAGAGTTAACATTTCAGGTCTGTAACCTTTCATCAGAACTGAGAAAAGTTAGAAAATAACAGGTTTTGAGCAAGTGAAAGGGGGAGGCGGGAAGAAGAACAAAAGGGATGGTCTGTGATAGGGTGGAGGGCAGGAGAGATTAAATGACAAAAGGTTTCATGGTACAAAGCCAAAGGGTGTGGTAATGGGACAAGTAAATAAACAAAAGATGTGACTGGAGGAGGTGAGAATGGCAGGATAGCTAAATAAAGGAATTAAGAAACAAAAGAAAAGAAACATTAAAAACATGAAAAAAATGGGAGCAGAGGTTATGATCTAAAATTGTTGAACTCAATGTGAGACCATAAGGCTGTAAAGTGCCCTGTCGAAAGATGAAGTGTTTTCCTTGAGCATGTGTCGAGCTTCACTGGAACATTGTAGCAGGACAGAAAGGTCAGCGTGAGAACAAGGTAGAGAATAAAAATGATACAGGACTGGGAGCTCGGGGTCACGCTTGCGGACTGAACAGAGGTGTTCCGCAAAGCAGTCACGCAGTCTTTGTTTGGTTTCTCCAGTGTAGAGGAGACCACATTGTGAGCAGCAAATACAGTAAACTAAATTGAAAGAAGTACAAGTACATCGCTGTTTCACTTGGAAGGAGTGCTTGGGGCCTTGAACACTGAGAAGGGAGGAGGTAAAAGGGCAGGTGTTGCATCTCCTGCGCTTGCAAGGAAAGGTGCTGTAGGAAAAGGAAGGGGTGTTGAGGGTGACTGAGGAGTGGACCAGGGTGTCGTGGAGGGACCGGTCCCTTCAGAATGCTGAAAGGGAAGGGGAAGGAAAGATGGGTTTGATGGTGGCATCACACTGGAGGTGGCGGAAATGGCGGCGGATGATCCATTGAATATGGAGGCTGGTGGGATGGAAGGTGAGGACAAGGGGAACCTTTTCATGGTTCTGGGAGGGAGCAGAAGGGGTTAGAGCAGAAGTGCATGAAATAATACATACTCGGTTGAAGGCCCTGACAACCATGGTGGGCGGAAATCCACGTTTGAGGAAAAAGGAAGATATATTGAAAGCATTAGTATGGAAGGTTGCATTGTCCGAACAGATATGGCAGAGAGGGACGAACTGGGAGAATGGAATTGACTCCTTACAGGAAGCAGGGTGTGAGGAAGTATAATCAAGGTAACTGTGAGAGTCAGTGGGCTTATCATGAATATTGGTTGATAGCCTATCCCCAGAAATGGACAGAGCGCTTGAGATATGTCTGCTTTTTTCCTCAACCGAGGGAAACCCACATCATTGTTGACAGGGCTGTCCACCGTGTCTGTTCTATTTCATGCATTTTTTCCCTCACCCCTTCCCCTGCCTCCCAGAACCATGTTAGGGTTCCCCTTGTCCTCACCCTCAATCCCATCGGCCTCTTTTTTCAATAGATGACCCTCCACTATTTCTGCCACCTCCAGCATGATGCCACCACCAAACACATCTTCCCTTCCTTTTCAGCATTCTGAAGGGACTGTTCCCTCTGTGACATCCTGGTCCACTCCTCAATCACCCCCAATACCTCCCCACTTTCCTACGGCACCTTTCCATGCAGGCGCAAGCGATGTAACACTTGACAAACATACATGAGGTGCTGATACAGGAACTTTCCTTATTTAATGACAAATTTGTTGCTTGTCACAAGCATTAAAAGAACATTGCTTTTTTGTGTATATTATTTCATTGCTATGCAACATAGCGTTTTTTATGATGCTACCTGACTCAGTGTACAAAAGGCCTTCCTGATGACTTGGCTCTTTGTAATGTCACCTTTCTGGCAAGTTCTCACTACAGTGAAAGAGATCCGCGGGTAAATTATTATGTGTTTGAGTCGCAACATATACTGTGAAGGAATATTTCTGATCTAGTGAGAATCAGAGCTATGAAACTTCACTCACCAAGTAATTAGATTAGAGATTAGAGATACAGCACTGAAACAGGCCCTTCGGCCCACCGAGTCTGTGCCGACCATCAACCACCCAGTTATACTAATCCTACACTAATCCCATATTCCTACCCAACATCCCCACCTGACCCTATATTTCCCTACCACCTACCTATACTAGTGACAATTTATAAAGGCCAATTTACCTACCAACCTGCAAGTCTTTTGGCTTGTGGGAGGAAACCGGAGCACCCGGAGAAAACCCACGCAGACACAGGGAGAACTTGCAAACTCCACACAGGCAGTACCCAGAATCGAACCCGGGACCCTGGAGCTGTGAGGCGGCAGTGCTAACCACTGCGCCACTGTGCCGCCCATAATCAAGGGCAGCCACTGATCAGTTGCTGCAAAATGAAAAACAAAGCAACTTGGCAGCTTTTAAACAGAGGCATCGAAAATCTTGGTCTGCCTCAAACATAGCCCCCTTTATCAGAGAATATGTAACAAAGTAAGGGAACTCCCAGGGTGGGAGTTTATTCAGGGCCAGTCTAGGATCTGCCAAGCAACAGGAGTGCCAGCTAAAGGAGGTGTACCAGTCTCCCATCCTGAAATGTGGCTTGAATCCTTGAAGAACTCTAGCCTTGACCAAGCCCCCTTCATTGGGAGCCGGATAAGCCCTTTAAAATTTCACATGATTACCTGGGCCTGCTGACTTGTATTGAGTAACTGGTCTCTGCTTAGAATGGCACAGAGACCTTCAAGGATTCTTTAGATTAAGGAACTTCCCACTGACCTTGGTGTGTGTGGCGGAGGTTCCCAGTGGTCTGATCCTAGCACTTAATCGGTTCCTCAACATGCCCAGAGAGACCAGGAGCTTCCTGGAATCCTATCCCAAGCCAATAGCCTGGGAGATCAGCGATTTAAATTTTCTGCCACAGTTTGCCCACATGAACCACATACTGTTAGTCTGGCATTAGGAAACTAAACTAGGTTAAACTGCATTCATTTTAAAAAATCATGTTCTGATGAAAGGTCATCAACCTAAAACATTTCTCTCTCCACACATGCTGCCTGACCTCCTGAGTATTTCTAGCATTTTCTTCTTTTATTCCAGATTTTCAGCATCTACAGTATTTTGCTTTTGAATCATTTCCAGTCATCAGCTGCTGCTTAGTACCGTCACTGGCAGAGAGCTGCAAATGCTGCACCCACCCCCCCCACTCCCACCCCAGGAGGGAATCGGGAAGAAGAGTCTCTGAAATTGTTTCATGGATTTTTGGACCCAGTGTGTTCATCTCTTCAACACTAATCATAAACAACATTTCTCTGCCTTCCTGTTGTACCAGATGCTGTGGATCTCACTATAGTTTTTAGTTACTAAAATAATCTTTTTGCTGACTAGAGTTCAATTAACAGATTTTGATGAGTGATGAATGCCTAAAATCCTTTCAAATTTAAATATTTCTCTACCACATATAAAATACAGAAAGATTGCAGCTTGTAATTAAGTCGTGAAAAATGATTTAAAAAATCAAGACTAAAAAGTTTCCATATTCTAAGGAGCCATTGTTGCAATGTTCAGAACTTTACACACACATCAAATTTTCACCAAAACAGCACCTTGGACAAAAGTTTTTGGAAATTGTACCAAAAATGGAAGGTGGCAAATGTTAAATCCTGATCAAAATAAGGACGGTGAGTAAGTCAGTTAACTTTAGGTCAGTTAGCCTCGTATCAATAAGTAAACTGCTAGAGGAATAACATTAGTTGGGGAGTCTAGAACCTGGGGACACAATTTCAAAATAAGGGGGAAGCCATTTAGGACAGAGATGAAGAGAAGTTTCTTTACTCAGAGGGTTGTGAATCTTTGGAATTCTCTACCACAAAGGGCTGTGGCAGCTCAGTCATTGAGTATGTTTAAAGCAGCGATTGACAGAGTTCTAAATACAAATGACATAAGGGGATACAAGGATTGTGTGGGAAAAAGGCATTGAATTGGATGATCAGCTATGATCGTATTGAATGGCGGAGCAGGTTTGATGGTCTGAATGGCCTACTCCTGTTCCTATGAACACTAGGGCTGATCAGAAACAGTGAACATGAAATTGGAAAGAAATGTTATGCTTACTAATTTAATTAGATCTTGCGAGAAAATGCATGTAGATTGGAGTGGATATAATAAATCTTGACTTTGAAAAAGCAGTTGATAAAGTGGCACTTTGTACAGAATTGAAAAAAAGGAGAGAGAATTTAAATGTAAAGTTCTAAATGGAGTGGAGGAACTAAGCAATCCAGGGGCTCAAACACAACATTATTTAAAAGTAGGTTTGCAGACTGAAAAAGCCATTCAAAGGCCAAATTTGATTCTGGGTCTTGTACATAGGGCACCGAGTAGAAAAGTAAGGAGATGGGATGATGAACCTTAAAAAATAGCATGAAAATCATGCACTTTTGTTGAGCATTTTGAGTTGAATTTTCTTTTCGTTTCTTCAGTTACTATTGGACTTATCCAATTGCTGGAAAAGTGTTGTTAATTTAAATTATTATTTATAATAAATCCCAAATTCAAACTAAGAAAATGCTCTCCAACTTTTCACTGTATATAGTCTTAGGAATCCCATTATAGATCAGGATCATGGAAAAAGGTATAATTTGGAATCCCTAGGATAAAATGGATGACAGGATATAGATATGATGACAGACTTCAAAAACTATTTACTAGAGCACAGGAGGTTAAGTGGAGATATCTAATATAAGTGTTCAAAGTGTTTGAAAGAGTTTGAGAGAGTAAATAGTGAAAGAGTACCTTCACCAGTCAGCAAATTGGTAAGAAGGGGCATAAATTTGGTATCAGTACCAAAGTTTTCCTTGGAAAACATTTTTAGATTTTGAAATGTATTATCACAATTAGCAATTGAAAGTGACACTCGGCATTTAAGAGAGAACTAGAAAACACTTGAAGATGTAAAATAAAGTTAACAGGTCCCTTTCCTCAGTTTTTTCTTATCAGAATCACAAAGAGTCTTGTGCATGCTGCCATACTGGAACACTGACAAACTGTTCTCAAATATGACTGGAAATTATGTCTTATTTGAGATAACATTAGTATGTTTAATTAGAGTTGTAGTCTGCAATAAGACTCTGAGTCCTTTAAGGGGATGGTATATTACTATGGAAAAATAGCAACAGATTTTGCCATTATCATAAACAGAAAGAGGGAACAACGACTACATGACAATATAACTTTTTCATCTCATATTTTCACAAGAACAAATACATCTGAAGCAGTGTGAATTTCATGTTTTTTTGGCTGGTTGACTACATAAAAGTTCGGAAAGAAGCAACAAAAGCTTTTATTTAATTCTGCAATTCTATTCGACTTACTCTCTTGCTGTATAACTGGTTCATATGAAAGAATGCAGTCTTCTGGGCCCCCTATTCACAGAAAGAAAGAAAGAAAATCTCAAAGAAAAATTATTGACTCCAATTCTTATGAAAAGAAAGCATACTCACTCATAACCTTAAAATACATAATTTTTTCAGTATACAAAGGACATCAATTCTTTAAAATCAATATCTTATTAGAACATTTGATGGTAAATTTAACCTTCAAATAATTCATTCCAGAGTTGTTGGAAAAAGTGTTTTTTTAGTTATTGCTCAGAATAAATTCCATAGTAAACTATGAAAATGCTCTATGACTTTCCAGTTTATCTCAGAAAGGCTTTACAAGCAATGCAGACTGTATTTTATTCTGAATCAAACAGCTATTTTGACAAACAAGAAAACAAGTGAATTGAATGCTAAATAAAATAAGCAATGTAAATTAACTTTAGAAGACCTTAATGTTACAAAAGTTAAACCAGAGTTTAAAAGAAAGTATACTATAAAGAAAAATGTCGATTGAAAATTGTTTTATACAAAATCATAGGTGTCTGAAGAACAAACAAGTGTGGCATCATTTAGTGCATTCAGATCCAATATTTATCATGCACTGCTTGAATGTACAGCAGAGAGCAGAATAATGTACAGAATGGAAATTATGTAATATTATATTATTGTATGTTATAATACATATTAGAATAGAAGTATATATTAAAAGCCATTTGCTTTCATCAAGTGCAGTGAGCAAAAAAGCAGGAAATAATATGGTACTCAAAAGTAAAATAAACTTACTGTAGCTACTTTCACTATCGCTGGCATTAGAAGTTATATGTTCTGCAATAACAATATAGCAAATTAGGAAGAGTTAAAATAAAAGTGCCACAAAGCATTGTCAACATAAATTGATTTTAAGAAAGGGAATTGTACACATGCTGCATAACAGAAATATACACAATTAAAACATAAAGGAACTTATATTGAGAAATAGCATTTAAAACAGCAGCAGTAATAGTTTTTTTGAGGGGCAGGGAGCAAAGTGCAGAAGGGAGTGGGGAGTGGTGCAGAATCCTGAATAATATGTTGCCCACATGGTGGTGTCCATCCCAGCAGCACAAGCACAAAGTTATAAAATAAACAATGGATGTTATCAAGGCAGAAAGAAAACATTCTAATAGGTGTTTAGACAAAGATTTGTGCACTGGTTTTGATTGATCATGCAGAAACAAAAGAAGCTAAAAAGGTCGGGACATTCATATCAGTTTCCTACTAAAGCTGATTTTTTACATGCTGGAGCTCTCCTTGGGGATAAATGCAAATAATAATTTAAAAAAATAATAATTATATAGTGACATGTTATTGTGGCCATTCTTCAGAACTTACTCAGAGTCTTTGTTCCATAACCATCGTCGGCTAACCCGGGGATCTCCTGCACAGTAGTCCCCAGACAGCAAGCAAAGACAAGAAGAATAACCGCAGAAGAGGAAGGAAGAAGTCAGTGGATTTGAACTGAATACTACCATGACAGACCATGCAGATAAGCCAATCAGGAGCCCAGTTGTATTTTAACATAGCACTGTGGTATTACCATACTTGTTTTCCACAGGCGCTTTTTTGCCCAAATTAATACATACCAAAATGGCAAAATGGTGCAATTCAAAGACAGTATCCCTTTGATTCTCAAAAGCAAACTGTATTTCATGTTGAACTATCAACAAATATATTGACAGTGTCTGCTGAGGAAGTACAACCTGGGTTTAACATTGCAGTTAGTTAAATAGATGAACATAGCAGCAAAAAGGTGCTAGCATAATTCAGGGCATATCTGAAACATTCCAACATAGTGCATCTATTACATGCATACTGTAAACAATCTTATTATTTGAACAGTGTGGAATATTGTTTAATTCTTGGCCAGATTTATATTTATTTTCAAATACAATGTACTTAGGTTGAAAGACAAGGGACACGGTCTCCAGCTCTCACGCAACTTCTTTTCACACCTGTTTATAAAAAGGTCACCTTAAGGGGAACAAAAATAATATGATGGGATCCAGATTGCTGTCACACATTGGTCACAGTAGTATAGCCTCACCCTGCCTCTGCATGAGTGTGTGTATATGTGGGAGTCCTGTGTGCATTGTGAGCTATGCTGTCTCTTTGGCCTACTTACGTTCTGGATCACTGGTTTCCTGCTCACTGTGGTCCTTGTTCTTGTAGAATGGGAATTTTCGTGAAAAGATGAGGTTCTTTTTACGCTTGTCATTGAATGACTGTGAAGGAGAAAAGGCATGGGGCAAACAGGGACAACACAGTAATTGCGGTCATACTCATGCTGACAAACCCACAGGTTGTAAAAGTGGAGGTAAAAGCAGTGACTCACACTCACAAGACATCATACACCTCACCCAGATCAAGCTCAAGGCATTTTTTTGTGGGAATACATCTTCTGGGAGACTTCAGCCCTTTCCTAAACATAGAGTTCGATAATTCTTTCCAGCCCATGCGAAGTATTTCCATTGCAAGATTCTTTATAGGTCCTGACATGCAGAAATTGGTGGTAATCACCAGTCACTGCATCTGGCACAGCAAGCTTACAATGGCTTGGAAAGAGCTATATTAATTTTGTTTACAAGAATAAAGCACCTTAGAATATTAACTAAATCACACAAGAACTGCAAACTTCCCTGAACGCTATCAATTCAACATATGCAATGTGAAAAGAGTCATTCATGAATCACTGGACATTAGGGGACTTTCTTATGTGTGCATGCTACCAAGAGCCAACCTTGCTGAAAGGCTGTATATATTGGGAAGCCATGGGAATGCTGTCATTAATATTCGGTCTTTTTATTTTAGTGGACAGAAAGGTGTGGGTGGTATGCCAAAGATTTACAGATATACACAGCTGGCAGATAAGGCTGCACTCATTCATAAAATTGTTCCTCAAGATTCAGTTATGTTGGAGTAGATTTTTAACTTACCATTCCAGCATACAATTGGCATTGTAATATGGAAACTGCCCAATTTTCATTTTCATTGATTTCAAAGGAAGTGAAAAGCAGGCGGCTTCTGTAACGTGTGGCCATTTGGAATGCCATGGGGCAGGATTTTCCCTGTAGGCTTCATAACCCCGCCATCATGGTCAAATGGGGGTCAGAAGACTGCACTGAGTGGGAAACAGTCACCCGGCCGTGATTTTCCCTGAATTGGCCAGTTAATGGCCAGAAGATGGGCTGGTCATCCAACTAAGGACTACAGGCGGGCTCTCAAAGCTGGAGGGGCAATAGGAGGCTGTCCAATACTGAAGAAGCAGCAGCCAGCCTTTTCAGGTAAGTGAGAGAGAGGGTGCCCCAAGATGGAGGTACCCTCTCTCCAATTTTTATAACTTTAACTTAAAAAATGGCATCAGCAGCTGGGCCACCATTGCAGAGGGGGAGCCCCTTCACAGGGCGTCCTGTGGCTGCAGCTGAAGCCAGACCGCAGGGAGAGCCTCTAAGCCTGCCTGAGGGAGGGTGGGGGAGGGGGGGGGAGTCTGCCACAGGGAGGCCACCTCCGGTAAGCAACACTGTTCCCCGCGCCTCCTGGGATGTAGCGGACCACAGGAAAATTCCAGTTGTCCTCCACCAATAGGCCTTAATAGATTAATTAGTTCAATTAGCTACCCACTGCTTGCGGGCAGGTAGCTCTGCTGTCCCCCCATCCCATCTCTGAAAATATGGCCCCAAGGGCAAGATGGAGCTGGGGAACTGCCACACTGGCCAGTGAGGCAAAATTCACGCCCACCCACTTCCATGCCCTCCCCCAGCAGGGCCTAAAAACTGAGCCCATAGTCTCCATTGTCTCTACGATAATGTGAGAGAAGCAAAATAGAAAGAGTAGAGGGCTCTTATGAAAGTTGTTGGAGATATGCTACCTCAGCATTAAACATGTTCAACTAAGCAATGTGATTTAGCAAGTCTGCTTCTTGTTCAATGCAATGCAGTTTATCTAACTTACACCAAATAAACTCATTCCCCCAAAATACTAGTAACAGTGACATTTGCCACAGTTGCCATCTTAACTGAATTGGTACTTTATCTTAAACAAAGAATTTGCGCCAAATGATCTGACTAATGGTCAGACCTTGATTACTGGTGAGTGCATGCACAGACGCATAAACATACTACAGATTTAGTAATTATGTCAAAACACCTTTAGCTCTTGCAGTCAGAAAAGAGTTTCAGGGATTCCTCTTATTTAAAAATGCAAACTTAATGAGTATCTTTGTCACTGCCATTTTCCTCCACTTTTACATCTGAACAGTATTCAACATTTGTTCAGAAACAAAAGGTAATTTAATAAAAGAAACATTCTGAACAAAAGACATTGGGCTCGATTTAATAATCTCACATTTGTCAGTGTTGTGTTAGGGTTGATTGTGATGAGATTTACTGTATCTGAAACACTAAATATTAATTTTTATATCAGTATAGTATCTGTGCCCTGTATAAACAAAAAATAACATAGTTACTGGCCCAAAGTGATGGGCATGTTCAGTCTTATACTGGGAAATACTGCATGGGATACTCGTGGTGAGTTCTGAGGTCATTCCTCCTCACTGATGTTTTTGCATCGTTTTCCATATCATTTTACTTTATTTTTAAGATATAACAAATTTTCAAACACTCTTAGGTGTGGTAGGTGGGGAAGAAGGGGAGATGCAACTTTATTTTAGGAAGGTTTTACTCATATTAAGAAAGGCAGATTTTGGACACATAGTTCTGGACTACTTCAATCCTGCTGCAAGCAAGGATGCTTAAATGACCATCTACATTGGTTCATAATAATTAAATAAAGGTTATGCCCTATCAGCATACAAAGGGGCAAACTGCTTTTGTTTGGTGAAGAAACTAAATTGAAATTGTAGGTGTGTTTTTTTGAGGTACACAAATCATTAGTGCCAGTATATGCTGTGATTTACCCTCAGCAGCAGTGCAGCCACATATTAAATCGGACCCATTATGAAGACATATTTAAAAAAAGACAAAATATGTCATTTAACATAATGTTATGAAACAATACACAAAGCATGCAATGTAGGAAAGGAATCAAGACAGGAAAATTAAAGCTTGGCTAAAGTAATAAAACTGTTGTGTTAACAACTTGTCGGATTCATGCAAGTCATACACGACAAATGCAATTTTAGTAATAAATGAAACATCAAAAAACATGAAATGTAATAGAAATGCAAGTGTTTTCTCCGTGTTCCATGTAACTGGGTCTGTAGTTATGACTGATAATATCCATTTGCTTTTCATAAATCAAGTTCTAATCAGCAACATGTATTTAATTTCAGGGCAGAACAACAGCTCAACTTCAGTGAGCACTATTTTCCAAAAATATCACAGAATAAATGCCTACCCCAGTATAAAAAATAATCAGATTTCTTGTCTATTAAATAATGTGAAAATTTTTTTTGGAAGTGAGCATTCTAGTAAATTCATTTGATCCACAGTTGTCTATCACCATTTTTGTTTTTCTTTTTCCTGCTTCTTTTTCCATCAATTTTCTCCTTTCCAGAAGGCACTGACTCCTTGCTGTGAAATGGTTCCATGGGCACCGTTACCTCTCTCCATCTGACCATTCTTCATGCATGAATGCTAGCTGAGATCAACCAATTCAGCAGAAGCCCAGGATCAAACTTGGAACCTCCCTGGTCTCTATGGTCAGCTACTTACTGATAACTTCAGTGAACCATCAGGGAACCTCATGTTTGTCACCATTTTAATGGTGTGGTGTAAATGTTTAATTTTACTTGAGATAGCTGAAAAAGTTTTTTTTTAAAAATGCCTGATGTTTCAATAACTTGGGATGCGTGAATATAAACTGTAGGTGGTCAGGTTAGTTGGCTTTGTACAAAGTGAATGACGTTCAGGCAATCAAAGCACTTGCCTTGATATTGATTGACAATAATTTTCCAGGCCTTTTTGATGCAATAATACTCTAAACAGTTTAAATGCATGTATTTGTATTTAGAGATAAACAGTGAAAAATGTTTTACTCTGATGTCAAATTTGACACTTTATATCAATGTGACATCTTTGACTTCGTCCTGCATTTAGAGCAAAGAAAACTTTCTTACAATTGAAGCTCAAAGTGAAATTACTGTAACCATTAGAGAGGCAGACATTTAATCAATTACAAAGCAAGAGCATACTAAACTACCAATATATCATCAGAGATCAGATTAAAGAACTGAGAAGAGCAAGTATTTCATTAGTCTAACATACAAAATTAAGCAAGTATGCAAAGAGACAAAGGTTTTCTCTTTTGTGATTTGAGAGTAAAAGAATGAACTTTGCAACTCCAAATATTTGTATGTTTATAGTAGCCCAATACAAAAGTGTTACCCCCACTGAAATTGGGATAATTATACGAACATAACGACTTCTATATGACAAGAGAGCCGCAGTACTCTTGTACAGCTCAGGGCTACTCATAACATTGCACATCCTCTCCTGTGGCCTTTAGCAAACTTACTGTTCCATGTACCTCAAGGCTTCAATTATTGGCCCATGAGCTCTAGAATACTGAAGGAATTCGGAATCAAAGGAGAGAGAAGGAAGAGCTGAGAGAGCGGTTAAAAAAAAGAAAAAATAAAGATTTTAAAAAATCTAACCATATGAGTTGCTTTTTGGTAGGACCCTGAGCAAGTCACTGCTCAGTATATTGCCACTCAATAGAAAGTGTCATACAGGCCCCCACCTGCCAAGAATGAGGCACATTAATTTCCCCACATAGACACTAAATTTCAAATTGTTGCTGGGAAGAGAAGGCCTATTACAAGGAATTTCCAGGCAAAATTAAATTGACTAAGATAATTGTAGGCAAATTTTACATTTTAAAAGGTATCGACCATAAAAAAAATGTAATGCTTCTTTTTTCTCCAATTCCTTTACAAAATGAATTTCACAATATCCACGGTAATACTTGTGTGTCACACTCATAGGTAGTGGGAATAAGTCCTGTATCTTTGATAACCCAGTTTTAGTACATTTTATATTAAAGTCTTGCAGTTTTACAAATATTTTCATTGCACTATTGTATTAAAAACATTATCCTGTGAGGTACTGAATGCTGTGGAGAGGACTAACCACTTATTAAATGTAAAAATAAAAAGCAAAATACATCCAACTTGATTTAGTATGAACAGGTTTGAATTACTTAAATCGAACATAAAGGTGAGGCAATGCCAAACATTTTTTATACCTAGGATTTAAAATGCAAATACTAAATACCTCAACCCTCCTGCTTTCTGCTTGTCATTTGATAGAGGACCATGCACAGCAAAGTCATTTATTCTAACAAAATGTATCCTTCGTATCTTAAAAATGCACTTGTAAAGAACAATTTAAAACTTCCCTACTGCAAAGATTTAACGTATTGATGATTAGAGTTGCACTTTTTCAGCAAAATAAAATTCATTTATTCTGTTAGGCATTCTACTTTTTATCATTACAAGTTATATATAATCACTTTTCTAGTAGAAAGGAGATGTGGGTCTTTTGAAAGATGGTATCAAAAGGCAGGACAAAGACGAAGGACAAAAGATTAATTATTATCTTGTTAATTCACGTCAATGTATCCTTGAAATAGTTGTAAAGAAAAATAATCAATTTGAAAAGTGCCAAGAATCAACCTGCCAAATCTCCTGAGCATAATTTCCCAGCCCTCCCAAGTGAATGCACCATAAGGACATGTGCCTCCTTTGTGTAACCTACCTCTTGCCAAACCAATTCAGCACTGAGCCTTCTGAGTGAACACGAGGCAGAAATGTAACTCCTTTAGCCCAGTGGAAACCAGGTGGAATAGGAGTTAAAATTTACAGTACACTTTGTTGCTCAGATACTGCCCCTCAGCCCCTCAGACAGATGCCTTATAAATCAGGACATATTCCTTTTCAGGATGACAGCTTGCCACTTAATGAAGCCTTCCCGCCTGGCTACATCTTCTACCAATTGTCCCGCCAAGACTATTGCAGTGGCGGTGTTGCGCTTATCACCAGATCACACCTTGGTCTGACTCCCTACTCCCTCAAGCACTTTCTCCTGCTTTGAGCACCTCATCTTGTTCCACCCCTCTCACCTCTCTTTCAAAATCGTCAATCTCTGCCGCCCTCCCAAGTACAACAAAAATGTTCTCACCAAGATATCTTCACTGCTTTCCTCCCTCAACCTCTGCGCCGAACAACTTCTCATCCTCGGTGATTTCAACCTTCATCTCAACATGTTCTCTCTCCTCTGAGTTCGCTGCCCTCTTATCCTCCCTAAATCTCTCTCTCTCTATGTAAACTCCCCAAATCATATTCACAGCCCCCCCTTGACCTTGCCATGCACCTTGGTCCCCCTTCCATGCTCCAACCCTACCTCATTCGGCATTGTCCCCAAGAGAAAATTATTCCTCAATTCACTTGCAACCGCACTTTCAAAATCCCAACTGTCTAGCCATTAGTATATTTTCAAACCAGTTGACACCACTTAGAAATGTCAATTGATATTAACTAGTCTTTTCTGATCTCAACTGCAAGTAAGTGGTCTCAACTGGTGTTGTCTGGATACAGTTGGGATAACTGGCAATCTTAACTTGTAACTATTTGGTATCCCTAGTTGCCCAGTCGACTTTAACTGGAACCATTTGCGTTCATCTGGTACCAGTTGGCTTGCCGACTGGTTAATTTGTAACCAGTTGGCAGACAAAGTGGAACCAGTGGAATTAAGTGGAGTCAGTTGACATATAGCTGCTTCAAATGTAACCAGTTGATAGGCAGAATCTTTGAACTGGAAAATATTACTGATAGCCAATCCAGTTGAATCCAACTGGACTGACCTAATCAAACCAGTAAGACTGCCTGCAGCTTAAAAAAATTTCCTGCGTCGCTGTCTCCACCTGTGTGTTCTGTGGTTCTTCGGGCCTTACTTTTATATCTTTTTTTGTGCTGCCTACATGATATCCGTTGAATTGGACTATATTCTGCATTGCTGCACCTCTTTCGCTGATTAATACTGAAAAGGCGTAAATATATTTAAATTCATGTCTTGATTGGAAAGACTGTAAAATATGTTTAAAGTCATTTATGAAAAGGGTTTTAATGAAAGGATTGCTGTATTAGTAGTTTTTAATGATGTTGTTTTATGAAAGTTCTGTTGCAACAGACGGTGCCATAAAGTCTGGGGTGAGACAGGAGAAGCCAATCAAATTAAGCCAGGTTTGGAAAAAAATATCAATTGTTATAAGGTCAGGAAGGGGAAACAGGTGCAAAGCTGCACAGAATGTGCAGTTTGGCACATAGACAACTCTGAACAAAAGGATACAAAAGCAGGGTCCTAAGAACCACAGAACGCACAGGCAGAGACACAGGAAGAACCACAGAAGAAGATTCACACAGAAGAAGAAGCCAGAGTAGAAGTAGACATCAGAGAAGGACTGAAGACAACATCACCGCCTCTTCCTCAGAAAGCAGTGGAGGCTGGGTCATTGAATTTATTCAAGGCTGAGTTAGATAGATTTTTGATAGACAAGGGAGTCAAGGGTTATGGGGAGCAGACAAGAAAGTGGAGTTGAGACCACAATCAGATCAGCCATGATCTTATCGAATGGTAGAGCAGGCTCGAAAGGCCGAATGGCCTACTCCTGCTCCTAAGTCTAGCAGGTTCGAGGAGCAAGGATTGAAAGTGGCTTGTCTACTATCACTTATTGTTAAGTATTTTGTTTAAGCATTTATTCTGCTGACTTGTCCCAGTCTGCTAAAACTGCTCATTATTCCAGGATCATCCTGGAATGCAAAGATAACCACTGGCTTCTTTTCTCTATTGCAAACCGTCTTCTTATACCCTCCACCCCTGTCTCCTCCACCCTCACCTCCACAATAACTGTGAGGAGCTCATGGACTTCTTTGTCACCACAGGTTTAGGAGCATGTAGGCAGAGTGGAAATGGGTGACCACCAGGCAGTCTAAGAGAACCAGGCAGGCAGTGCAGGAGTCCACTGAGTCTATCTTGCTTGCTGATCGGTTTTCCATTTTGGATACTGGTGAGGGCAATGGTTCCTCAGGGGAGTGCAGCCAGAACAAAGTCCACGGCACCACGAGTGGCTCAGCTGCACAGGAGGGGAGGAAGAAGAATGGAAGAGCAATAGTGATAGGGGATTCGATATTCAGGGGATTAGACAGACGTTTCTGCAGCAGTAAGCATGACTCCAGGATGGTGTGTTGCCTCCCTGGTGCCCGGGTCAAGGATGCCATGGAGTGGCTGCAAGACATCCTTCTGGGGAAGGGTGAACAGCCAGAGGTCATGGATTAGGAAGGAAATTAAAAAGCAGGACTTCCAAAGCAGTAATCACAGGATTACTCCCAGTGCCACGTGCTAGTGACCATAGGAATAGGAGGATTGATTGATTGAACATGTGGCTGGAGAATTGGTGTAGGAGGGGGAGGCATCAGATTTCTGAGGCATTGGGACCATTTCTGGGGCAGGCTACACCTTAACAGGACTGGATCTAATATCTTCACAGGCAGATTTGCTAATTCTGTTGGAGAGGGTTTAAACTAGCTTGTCAGGGGGATGGGAACCTGAGAGGTAGGTCAAATTGGAAAGAAGTAAAGCTGGTAACAGGAAGTCAAAAAGTAGCAAGTGACATTAGAAGGCAGGTGAAACAAAGGTGAGTATCAACTAGGCTTAGAATGCAGAATAATGTCAAGAAGACAAAGTTAAGGGCACTCTATCTGAATGCAACACAACATTTGCAACAAGGTAGATGATTTAAAGGCACAGAGGTAAATGGGCATGATCAAATTGCCATTATGGAAATATGGCTACAGGGTGACCAAAACTGAATATTCAAGGATATTCAACATTTAGGAAAGACAGGCAAAAAGGAAAAGGAGGTGGTGTTGCTCTGGTAATAAGGGATGGGATCAGTAGATTAGTAAGGGAGGATCTCAGATCAGAAGAACAAAATATGGAATCTGTTTGGATGGAGCTAAGAAACAGCAAGGGGCAGCAAATATTGGTAGGAGTTGTTTACATGCCACCAAACAGTGGTGGTAGTGTGGGGCATGGTATGTATCAGGAGATTAGAGAAGCATGTAGCATGGGTAATGCAGCAATCATGGGGGATTTCAATCTGCATATAGACATGTAAACCTAATGAGCAATAATGCTGTGGAGACGGGTTTCTGGAATGTATTAGTGATGGATTTCGAGAGCAGTATGTTGAGAAATTAACTAGAGAACAGATTATTTTAGATCTAATACTATGTCATGAGAAAGGGTTAATTAATAATCTTTTTGTAACAGAACCTTAGGGATTGGTGACCATAATGTGATAGAATTTTACATTATGTTTGAAAATGAGGTAGTTCAATCTGAAGCCAGGGTGTTAAATTTGAACAAAGAAAGGTATGAGGGGCAAATTGGCTGAGGTGGATTGGGAAAATATATTAAAAGGTATGACAGTACATAGGCAATGGATAGTCTTTAAAAAATTATTACATAGTTTACAGCAACTATACATTCCTTCAAGGCATAAAAACCCCAAAAGAAAAGACAGTCAACCATGACAAACAAAGGAAATTAAGGAAAGTATAAGATTAAAAGAAAAGGCCCATAAAGTTGCCAGAAATAGTAGTAAACCTGAGGATTGGGAGGATTTTAGAATACAGCAAAGGAGGACCAAGAAACTGATAAAGAAAGGGAGAATAGAATATGAATGTAAACTAGCAAAAAACATAAAAATGGACTGTAAAAGCTTCTATAGGTAGGTAAAAAAGAAATATTTGGCTAAGACAAATGTGGGTCCATTACAGGTAGAGTCAGGAAAATTTATAATAGGGAATAGAGAAATGACAGTGAAGCTAAATTATTACTTTCAGTGAAGCTAAATTATTACTTTGTGTCTGTCTTCACTGAGGAAGATACAAGAAATCTCCCAGAATTAGAGATCCAAGGAACTAGGGAAAATGAGGAGTTGAAATAAATTAGTATTAGCAAGAAGGTTGTATTAGAGAAATTAATGGGGCTGAAGGTTGATAAGTCTCCAGGACCTGATGTTCTACATCCCAGAGTGTTGAAAGAGGTAGCTATGGAGATAGTGGGTGCATTGGTGATCATCCAAAATTCTATAGATTCTGGAAGGGTTCCTGCAGATTGGAAGGTAGAAAATGTCATCCCACGAGTTAAGAAGGGAGGGAGAGAGAAAACAGGGAACTACAGACCTGTTAGCGTTACATCAGTCATAGGGATACATGGACTTGGATTATAATGATCTGATTGGGCATAGTCAACATGGATTTATGAATGGGAAATCATGTTTGATGAACCTGATGGAGTTTTTGAGGATGTTACGAGCAGAATTGATAAAGTGGACGTAGTATATTTGGATTTTCAGAAGGCTTTTGATAAAGTCCCCCACAGGAGGTTGATGAGCAAAATTAAAGCTAATGGGATAGGAGGTAATATACTGGCATGGATTAAGAATTGGTTAACAGGCAGAAAACAAGGAGTAGGAAGAAACGAGTCATTCTCGCATTGGCAGACTGTGATTAGTGGGGTACTGCAAGGATCAGTACTTGGGCTCCAGCTGTTCACAATATATATCAATGATTTGGATGTGGGGACCAAATGTAGTATTTCCAAGTTCGCAGATGACACAAAACTAGGTGGGAATGTGTGTTGTGAGGAAGATGCAAAGCAACTTCAATGGGATTAGGACAGACTTAGTGAGTGGGCAAGAACATGGCAGATAGAATATAATGTGGAAAAATGTGAGGTTATCCACTTTGGTAGGAGGAATAGATGTGCAGAGTATTTCTTAAATAGTAAGAGATTAGAAAGTGTAGATATGGAAAGGGACCTGGGTGTCCTTGTCAATAAATCACTGAAAGCAATTAGGAAGCTAATGTCATGTCAGCCTTTATTGCAAGAGGATTTGAGTACAGGAGTAGCGAAGTCTTGCTTCAATTGTATAGAACCTTGGTTAGACTGCACCTGGAGTACTGTGTGCAGTTTTGGTCCCCTTACCTTAGGAAGGATATTATTGCCATAGAGGGAGTGCAACTAAGGTTCACCAGACTTGTTCCCGGGATAGTGGGACTGTCCTATGAAGAGAGATTGGGGAAACTGGACCTGTATTCTCTACAAAATATTTAAAGAGATAGACAGGGTAGATGCAGGTAAGATGTTTCCCCTGGGTGGGGAGTCTAGAAACAGAGGACACAATTTCAAAATAAGGGGGAAGCCACTTAGGACCGAGATGAGAAGAAATTTCTTTATTCAGAGGGTGGTGAATCTTTGGAATTCTCTACCCCAGAGGGCTGTGGAAGCTCAGTCACTGAGTGTGTTTAAAGCAGAGATTGACAGATTTCTAAATAACGATGATATGGGGATAGTGTGGGAAAAAGGCATCGAAGTGGAAGATCAGCCATTATCGTATTGAATGGTGGAGCAGGCTCGATGGGCTGAATAGCCTACTCCTGCTCCTATGTTCCTAAACCGAGGACATCCAATCAGCTGCCTCGATCACGTCCCTCCCTTCCATTAGCCTACCTGGCCAAACTTCCTCTAATGCTTCCCACTGCCCTAGCCCTGAACTGGCATCTTTCTGTAGTTTCTCTTCTATCTCCCCTCATGTCCTCTATGAGCTCATCTTGGCCATGAGACCCATCTCCTGCTCTTGTGATCCTATTCCCACTAAAATTCTGACTACCCTCAACTTCTCCTCCTGGTCCCCATGCTACCTGATATTGTAAATGGGTCTCTCTCTTCAGATGGTGTCCCTCTCTCCTTTAAATCTGCTGTCATCATCCCTTTCCCAAAAAAACAACCCTTAACCCCACCATCCTTGCAAACTACTGTCTCATCTCCAACCTCCCTCTCCTCTCCAAAGTCCTTGAAAGTGTTGTCACCTGCCAAATCAACTCCCACCTTTCCTGGAACTTTATGTTTGAATCCCTCCAATCAGATTTCCACCACTGCCACAGTACCAAAACAGCTCTCATCAAAGTTACAAACTACATCCTATGTGACTGTGACAAAGATAAACTTCGCCTCCTTGTCCTCTCACCCTGTCTGCAGCCTTTCACACAGCTGACCACACCATCCTCCTCCAATGCCTCTCCCTCCATTGTCAGCAGGCTGTGTGGGCCTCCTCTCACCTGGTTTCATTCTTATCTGTCTAATCATAGCCAGAGAATCACTTGCAGTGGCTTCTCTTCTGGCTTCCGCACTGTTACCTCTGGACCTATCCTTGGCGCCCCTCCTATTCCTCATCTCAATGCTATTCCTTGGCGACATCTAAAAGCACAACGTTAGTTTCCAAATATATGCTGATGACACCCAGCTCTACCTCACCACCACCACTGTTGCTAAACTATCAGATTCCTTATCCAACATCCAGTGTTGGATGAGCAGAAATTTCCTTCAATTAAATATTTGGAAGACTGTTTTTTGGTCCCCGCTCCAAACTCCATTCCTCAGTGTAAGAAATTTATTTTTATATTTAATCATGATAGTTGTTCCAATATTTAAAGGGATTGAAATTAGGACCAGTATATAATCATGTATACATTCCATTGTGTATGATTCAACTTTGTATCTGGTAGCCACTGGAACCATGGTACCATGTATTGCCTGGTATATATTTGGTCTG
Source organism: Heterodontus francisci (assembly GCF_036365525.1). Lineage (NCBI taxonomy): Eukaryota > Metazoa > Chordata > Chondrichthyes > Heterodontiformes > Heterodontidae > Heterodontus > Heterodontus francisci. Next base: position 77,740,507 of record NC_090376.1, read on the forward strand.
TTCTTCCTCTATTTTGACAGTGGAACCTTGAGTGATAAGTACACTTATGGTACTTATGGTACAGATCCTTGGGCTCTAACAGATTTCATGGTGCACATACTGCACCTATCTCGTTTGCTATGGACCATCAGGTTCTAAGGGCCTTCGCAGTGATTAGTTAAATATGCTTGAAACTGTTATATTTGTGTAACAAACTCAGGTAACCATAAGGGTGAAATAAACTGGTTTAGACAGGCTTGTAACTGCTAAGATATGCCTGAGAAGACTTTGTTAATTTCAAAATCACTGCTGAATTGACAAGAAACTATGTGGACTGTAGTTGATTAATTACCTATGGATGCGCAAACTATTGATCACAGGGAATAGCTCAAACTAATCCAAGTTGTTTGTGAAAAAGTTGCCATATAAGACAATGACCATATATGTGTGTGTGTGTCAGCACATGGACAGAGCTAAAGCTGGCTTGGACCAAGCATAGAATGACACTTGCCTTTGGAAACAATTATTGTGTCAAAGCAGAATTGAGCGGGAGGGAACTCCTGCATCCAAAATGGGATAAAAGAACCCAACTTAAGCTATTCGACACTGAGGATAAGAAGAACATTACAGCAGGCAGCCTCACAGCAAGACAGAGACTGTAAGTAAGACAAAGTGAAGACGAGGCGATGTGGTCCAAGCCACGCAGTGTGCTCCGAGTCCTAGGTTGACATGAGAAGTAAATATGTAGAGACACATAAATTACCGCCTGGTTCGTAAAGTATTCCGTCTTTTGTACTTAATAAATTCTTCCAAGTTGTTACGAAATAATCAGTCTCACTGTTGACTTATTTTATCGTGTCCCAGACTGTTTAACGTACATTAGTTATCGATTCCATCCCTAACCCTGGCAACAATCTGAGATTGTGAATTTGCTTACAACCTTGGTGTCACTTTTGACCCCGAGATGAGCTTCTGACCTCATATTCACGCCATCACTAAGACCGCCTCTTTTCACATCTGTAACATCGCCTGACTTCACCTGTCTCAGCTCATCTGCTGCTGAAACCTTCATTCATGCCTTTGCTACCCTCCATAAACTTGAGATCAACCAAAATTCTGCTGCCCATGTCTTAACTTGCACCAAGTCCCATTCCCTTATCATCCCTGTGCTTGCTGATCTGCACTAGCTCCCAGTCAAGCAACTTCCTGATTTTAAAATTCTCATCCTTGTTTTCAAATCCCTCCATGGCCACATCCCTCCCTATCTCTGTAATCTCCTCCATCCCCACAACCCTCCGAGATATCAGAGTTCCTCTAATTCTGCTCTTGAGAATCCCGGATTTTAGTCACTCCATCATTGCTGGCCATGCCTTCAGCTGCCTAGGGCTTAAGCCCTGGAATTCCCTCCCTACACTTCTCTGCCCCTCTACCGCACTTTTCTCCTTTAAGACACTTCTACCTCTTTGACCAAGCTTTTGATCATCTGACCTAATATCTCCTTATGTGGCTTGGTGTCATATTTTGTTTTATATTGCTCCTGTGAAGCGACTTGGGATGCTTTATTATGTTAAAGGCTCTATATAAATATACATTGTTGTTGTTGTTCAGAAAATGAGTCCATGACCAATGTTCCCTCTAACTTCTGTTGCTGTGCGCAGCTGACTTGTCGCATTGCACGGTCCCTTTAAGATTGATGTACGACCACGCATGTGCACATTTTAAAAGTGCAGGTTCCTTGTGCGCAGCCCATTTGTTCTCTGTGCAGCACATTCCCGATTGCTGCATGGCTGTGCACTCACACAGCTTAGAGGGAACATTGTCTATGACTAGGGCTGGAATTTTATGCTCCCTCAAACAGCAGGTAGGTGGTGGGGGTGGGGGTGGGCAGAGTAAAATGGAGCGGGAGGATAGGGGAGCCCTTCCCGACCTGCTCCCGCCGCCACTCTACACAGGGCAGTGGTGGCGAGAAACGGCCCACCCGCCTCAGGCCAATCAAGGGCCTTTAGTGGTCACTGCCGCTACCGTGGGGATTTTACCTGTGGCTGGTCAGGCGGCCCAGGCCCAAGAGAAGGTGCCTGACAAAAGCAGGCGGCTCTCGGCCTGTGGAGGAGGGGGGCCCTCATGATCAGGCACCCTATGCCCAACGGAGGGCCGCCACCGTTGCCCAACCACCCCCAGCACCCAACACGCCCCCCCTGTCCCCCAATCGACCACCCTTGCCTCGCTGGGGCCCAAACGATCACCCCCAATAAGGCACAAAAAACCTACCTTGGTTCCGGGGCTTCCCGACATCTTCTTTGCGATGACTGGGTTGCAGTCCCAGCAGTGGCCACGCTCACAGTGACGTTGCTGGGACAGAGAGCTGCCGGCCCTCTGATTGGTCAGCAGCTCAATTAGGCAGGACTTCCTGCCTCAATGAGGTGGAAGTCCTACCTCAGACCAATTAAAGGCTTGGGAACCGCAAAATGCGGATCGGATCCCCAGGCCAGGCAGAGACAGGTTCGCCACCCACTTTTCAGTCAATGGATGGCTCCTGTCCATCAAGGGTAAAATTCCAGCCTAAGTCTCCAGAGTGAATGCTCTCTCTGGACAAGTTCAATAGTCTGTAATGTATTTATAACTTGTATCTCTCCTAGGGTACGCCACATCATAGATCATTTGCATGCAAATTCTTTCTACTTTTAATTTACTTTTTTAAAAAAAAGTAATTGCTCATATTGCTTTGTGGGTTTTTTTAAACAGCCATTTTGCTCTCCATTTTGCAGTTCACATCATGGCTGAATGTAATTTTGAAAGCATCAACCCTTTTTTTGGATTTATTAACAAAGACTTTCACTTTCAGCTAAATAATTTCTTAGACTATTCCCCTTGAATTATGTACCAGTTCCCAGGGTATGTGCAATTACAGAAGCTACCCTCAGCTCTTCAGTTTGCTGCAATTTGGGATGCCTCCTTATTTGCTTGAATGAATTTCAATTTTGCTGATGGTCAAAACAGTTTTATGAAAGGGAAATTGTGTTTATTAAATCTATTAGAGAGTTTTTGAGGGTGTAACTCATAGGGTAAATAAGGGAGAACCAGTGGATGTAGTATAATTTGGATTTTCAGACAGTTTACGATAAGGTGCCACACCAGAGGTTGTTGCATAAGTTTATGGTTCATGGATTGGGCACAATATATTAGTATGGACTGAAGATTGGTTAATGGACAGAAATCAGAGGGTAGGAATAAATGGGTCATTTTTGGGATGGCAGGGTGTAAATAGAGGAGTGCTACAAGAATCAGTGCTTGGCCCTCAGCTATTTACAATGACGTAGATGAGGGTACCAAGTGTGAAATATCCAAGTATGTTGATGATACCAAGTTAGATGGGAAAGTAAGCTGTGAGAAGGATACAAAGAGGCTGTAAAGGGATAAAGACAGGTCAAGTGACTGGGCAAGAAGATGGCAGACTGAGAATAACGTGGGGGAGTGTGAAATTACTGACTTTGGTAGGAAGAATGGAAAAGCAGAATAGTTTTTAAAAGGTGAGAGACTGGCAATTGTTGGTATTCAGAAGGATTTGAGGGTCCTTGTACATGAATCACAGCAAGTTAACATGCAGGTACAGCAAGCAATTAGGAAGGCAAATGCTATGTTTACCTTTACTGAAAGGGGGTTGGAGTATAAAAACAAGGAAGCATTTCTGCAATTATTTACAGCTTTGGTGAGACCACCTGGAGTACTGTGTCCAGATTTATCTCCTTACCTAAGAAAGGATACACTAGGCTCACATGCATTGCAAAAATGTTCACTAGATTGATTCCTAGGATGAAGGAGTTTGTCTATAAGAAGAGATCGAGCAGAATGGGCCTATATTCTCTGGAGTTCAGAAAAATTAAAGGTGATCTCAGTGAAATGTATAAAATATTTTGAGGGCTTAACAGGGCAGATGCTGGGCAGAGGTTTTCTCTGATTGGAGAGTCCAGAACTAGGGGTCATTGCCTCAAGAAAAGGGGTCAGTCATTTCGGACTGAAATGAGGATAAATTTCTTCACTCAAAGGGTTGTGAATCTTTGGAATTCTCTTTCCTGGGGGGTTGTGAATGCTCAATTCAAGTCAGAGATAGGTAGATTTTTGGGCATTAAGGGAATCAAGGGATATGGGATCGGATGGGAGACTGGAACTGATGTAGAATGTCAGCCAATATCTTATTGAATGGCAGCTCAATGGGCTATATGTACTATTCCTGCTCCTATTTGTTATGTGTTATGCAATTATGCAAATTACATAAGTCCATTTGCTCATTCTTTTCCCTCTAGCCTGTTCCTCAGAGCCAATGCAAAATATTCCATTTCTTCATTTCTTTCATCGGCACCTACTGTAGGTGCACATGTAACAGTGTTGACTAACTGAAGTCTGCATTGCACTCATTTCATCTTAAGCACTCAAAGATAAAACCAAACTTAAAAGCATCTTACATGCCATTTCAACTCTGAGGATTTTCTTCCTTATTTATTTCATTGAGATGAGAGATGCACACAAATTCAGACTAGATTGGAAATTCCATGCCCATTAAAATGCATATACATTTTCCATTTTTAAATCTTTGAAAAGAAACCGATTTGTTTTGTATTGCCTTGTGTTTTCTTGTTTACACAAAAACACCCCTTTGGCTTTCACTGCTTCTATCTCTGATGAGGTAAATTCTGAAGGCATCAATCTTGCTTGGCATTATTGGTAGTAACTTCCAGTCTGCGGGGCTACCATCCCATATAAGGCCAGTGGCTGAGCCGAAGAGCTGCAGGCCCATTCAGAGGGCCGGCAATGCAGCAGCACCACTGCTAGCGGTGGCCACTGCTGGGACTGCACCTGGAGGATGATAGCACATTGATGGCCAGCACGCTTGAAGAGTGGTAAATGGGGTTGGGGGTAGCCGGGGCCTGGCAAGTTGGTCCTGGTGATTGTGGGGGTTCATTGGTGCACAGGTGACTCCGTTGCCACGGAGGCAGCCATTACTGCTGGGGGCCCCTCCATGGGCCAAAGAGTGCCCAAAAAGGAGCCTCATCCACCCAGAGCCCACTGGAAGGCCACCACGTTTCATTGGACGGTCTCCCAAACGTGACAGAGGGGCAGCCCTAGCCGCTGGCAAAATGTCCTCAGAGACAGGATGTGGCCCTTAATTGGCCACTTAAGTGGCTCAATTGGACTCCTGGCAGGTGGCTCGTCCGTCATCTTACCCGCATGCCACCCGACACCTTCCTGTGCCATTTTGCCAGCCTTCCTGCCTCTCAGCCCGTCCCCAAGTGACTGGGAAAATTCAGCCCATCGTATTTTTTTCCTTTGCCATTTGTTAGAAACAATATTAAATGATAATTTAAAAATATTTATGTAATGATTGTCATCCATTTCAGGGATTTATGAAAGCATAATTTAATGTTTTTTTAGATCATTACATTTTTACTGCAATTTCTGCTATCTCAAATATTTAATCACTATGTGCTCTATGTATGTATTGATAAAATGGTGACTGTTAATACAATCTTGTCCAGGAATGTGAGCCCACAATTCTCTTGTGGAATTTGTGTTTATTAACTAACAGAAATCATTTATAGCTGAAAATATTCAGGGACTCCTAATGTTATTGCTGTTATATTACCATTGGGCACTTTTAATTAAAAAGATAGCTTGGCAAAACCTCACAATGTTCTCTTGAATTACAAAGCACAAAACTAATGATGCCAAAGGGTTGATTTGTATAAATGCTAAGATGTTTATAAATGCTAAATATGTATTTTTGCTTAGCAAAATTTGAAATTTGCAGTCTGTAAACTGGGCAAATTAATGAATTATTTAAAATTAATTATATAATATTGACAATAAATGAGAATGTGTCTCATTTTGGATTTCAGTGTGTTTAAGCAAGTGACAAATTGTTCAACTGCATAAACATATAATTTTGATTGCCTTGTCAAAAGTTTGCCTTTATCTTGTATCGAGTGTTTCCAATTTGGAGTTACTCTGAAGAACTACACACATTTTAATATATATATTCCTGTAGTGATGAAGTGGTGCATTTTCAGTTTGTATAATTGAATGTTTATATCAGTTTACTGGAGTATGAGTAGTAGAACCAACAAAGGAATGAAAGGCAGGCCAGTAGGCACCAATGTACTCTTTGCTAATCTGATCTGCACACCAACTGTTATTACCCTTGTACTTGCACTTACAGACACTGACACACATACCTATAGCTATCAGCAGCAGTGGTGTAATAGCACTTGCACAAGTTGTGATTCACAAGGGAGGCAGTTACTTAGTTGTGCTACATGCTGCAAAATAACCTACAACCAGCGCCAGTGGGTGTGAAGATCATAACAAATCCTGACTTCTATGTCTCCCAATCCTTTCACTGGCAATACTAACCACATTAGTTAATCCACAGTACACTGATGCATAAGGCAAGTAATAAATGCTTTGCTTGCTGAAGCAAGCAATTTGGTCTAACTCCCCATGGACAACCAAAAGCAGCACAAGAGGTCTGTGCAATTTTACCAAATTCCCAAAGGCCTCAGCAGTTATAGGTTAAACTCATGTGACGCTACATGCTCCATTGCACAAAGTTACCACCTACATGAATTGAAAAGGATTCCATTCGATGAATACTTAGCTTATTTACAACCAGCAGCATTGGGTTATGTAAGTGAATGCTAGCTTCAGGCAGCTGTTGAAGTGCCTTTATTTTTAGACAGCCAAGGTCCCACCAATAGTTGACCCATAAAAACAAGAATCAGGATGGCTGCTGGGCAATCAGAGCTATTTTCAGCAAACATGGCTCATGACAGTTCAGTGGCATCCCAGGAAATCAGCAGAACAGAAATATCATGAAGTGCATATATCCACCCAAGTAATCATCAAATCACTGGCATGTTGAAATAGTGCTTCAGGTTACTGGATAGATCTGGGGCATCCCACAATATAGCCCAGCTGACATTTCAAGGTTTGTGGCAGTGAGCTATATCCTGCAAAGAGCCACCATAGAGGGCCAGGAGGAGGTAGGCCCCAGGTAACAGCCAATGGACCACCAGGAGGTGTAGAAGGAGACTGAAGATGCTGCAGAATACAAATTTGATGCTGACTGTGAGAGTTATTTGACAAGCTCACATACAGGAGATCTTCACTTAAATTTACAATGCACCCGTATATTAACATCTTCCCATGCCCTGCACAAACACAGCTTTACCCGCAGTCCTACAGATGTTCCAGATAACTCAGAAATTTCCCATTTCAACTTCAATGCAATCAGATTTTTAATTACCAAAGATGCCTAGTGTTTTCTTCCACAGTGTTTCCCTTCAGTAGCAATGTGCAATGTACATGTAGTTTGCCAAGGTGCTATCTGAGTGGCAGGAGTATGTGTTGTTTCGTAAGATAGAGAGAGAGTTAAATAATAGCCTAGCAACAAGATAAAAATAATGCTGTCAGTTAGTGTGTTCAGCTTTGATCAATAAAATGTTCCAGATTGTAACAGTTGCAACAATAGAAAAGCTGCTGATGTATACCGAGCAGACAAAGACTTAGGGCCCGATTTAACTCTGTAAGTGAATGGGTTTTAAGCGAGTTAAAATCTCACTCTAAGACTTAGGTTAGAGATTACATAGAAGGTAATGTGCTGTAAAGGGACCAATCAGGGGATAGAATGGAAAAATTTCAGCTTGCTAAGAAAAAAATATAAAAAGAAGCATTTTCTGGGCAGACATACAGAATTTGAGAGGGTAAAGCAAATTGATTTTGATCATTGGATATGGGCACTAAAGATGGAAGCCAAGTATTAGAACCTTACGGAACTAATTCTCCTGGAAGAATTTAAAAATTCACTCCCTCTGTAAGCAAGAACTGATGTAGAGAACCAGAAGGTTTCAACGGCTAGACAGGCAATGGAAATTGTCGATGATTATGAGCTTGTGTATAAGCCCAAGCCCTTTGTCTGTCACCCCCACAAACCCAAGAAGGTGGGAGGGTGAAAGGAAGGCAAGTAACTGAGGACAAGAAGGGAGAGCTGGGAACACCCTGGGATCTACTCCTCAGGCCAGAAAGGAAGATGCTGAGGGTGGAAGTGAGGTCCGAAAGCCTAAGTGTTACCATTGTCACAAGGTGGGACACCTTCGCGCAGAATGCTGGAAGTTACGGCGTAAACCGATGGGACTTATTGGGGTACACAACGCTCATGTAGAGAAAGGGACCGAGAGTACGACAGATCAGGTTGTAGCTCTGACTGCAGCTGTAAGGCCAAATACAAAAGTCAATGTGAGTTCAGGGGTTGTGAATAAGATACCTGAGAGTTATAGGGGATTCTTGTCAAAAGGAAAAATAACTCCTGCTCCCTCAACCGAGGCAGATAAACCTATAGTTATACTTAGGGACACAGGAGCCACCCAAACTCTTTTGCTGGGAAAGGTATAAAATTTTCCACCAGAGAGTGCACTGAATGCTGAAGTTTTAGTGAATGGTATTGGCGTGGAGTACCTTTGTACTGGGTGCACCTAGAGTGTGATCCAATGTCTGGAACAGTAACTGTAGGAGTTGTCCATAGTTTGCCAGTAGACGGAGTTGAGCTACTCCTGGGGAATGATTTGGCTGGAGCGAAAGTAATAGCTTCTCCAGTAGTCACGGAAAAACCAAATGAAGTTGAAGAGACACAACAGTTGCAGGAAAAGGTTCCAAGAATGTTTCCTTCATGTGTAGCAATGGCTAAACAAGTTCCATTATCGGAGGTAAAACTGTCCCCACAGACAGATGGCCAAATATCTAAAACTTTCTTTCAGGAATTGGATAATCCAAAGGAAATGTTTAATAAGTCTTCTCTGATTACGGCTCAGCAAGCTGATCCAGAGTCAAATACAGTGGCACAATCAGTTCTAACAGAAGCTGAGGCAAAAGGAGTTCCAAAAGGTTATTATATTAAAATCGGATTCTTATGAGAAAGTAGAGACCTCATCACAGACCTGTGGACGACGAATGGACGGCAGTTCATCAGATAGTGGTACTGCCAAAGTATCACCGGGAACTATTAAGGATAGCCCATGAAATTCCTATAGTTGGACATGTGGGGATCTGGAAGACCAAATCACGTATAAGTTGACATTTTTACTGGCCAGGTCTTTCCAAGGAAGTGGTGCAGTTTTGTAAAATGTGCCACACGTGGAAGGTTGTGAGAAAACCGCAACCTTCCATAAAACCGGCACCTCTAATTCCCAGTTATTGAGAATCATTTAGTAGAGTGTTCGTAGACTGTGTAGGACCTTTACTGAAAATGAAAGCAGGACACCAATATATACTCACTATAATGGATATAGCCACTCAGTTCCCAGAGGCCATTCCCTTGAGAACAATTTCTGCTAAGGTAGTGATAGAGAAGTTAACCCAGTTCTTCACTAGATATGGATTACCTATTGAGACTCAGTCGGATCAAGGTTCCAATTTTATGTCTAAAATTTTTCAGGAAGTGATGGGCAATTTGGGTATAACACAGTTAAAGTCTTCAGCATTCCACCCACAAACAGACTGAGCTTTAGAAAGGTACCATCAGACCCTCAAAACGATGATCAGGGCATACTGTCATGAATATCCCCACGATTGGGATAAAGGGCTAGAATTTATTTTGTTTGCCACTAGGGATTTACCTAATGAATCTACCAGTTTTAGTCCTTTTGAATTAGTTCATGGACATGAGATAAGAAGTCCTCTAAAAATAATTAAAGAAACGTTGTTAGAGCAGAGGGACGAATCTTCTGTGCTAGATTATGTATCCGTGTTCCGGGAACGGCTCACGAGAGCCTGCAAAGTGGCTCAGGAGAACCTTAAAACTTCCGAAACAACTTATATCCAAACATTTCAACCTGGGGATGAGGTGTTAGTATTACTGCCTTTACAGGGTGGTCCAGATAAAGTGGTCAAGAGAATTGGTAAAGTAAATTATTTGATTGACACCCCAGATCGCCAGAAAGAGAATCGGCTGTGTCATATCAATATGCTGAAACAATATCATCGCCGGGAGAAGGATAAACAAGCACAGGTATGTCAGTGGTACCGCCAAAGTATCATCAGGAACTATTAAGGATAGCACATGAAATTTCTATAGAAGGACATATAGTATAAAAATTGGCAAGTCATGCTGCAGCTGTACAGAACTTTAGTTAGGCCACACTTAGAATATTGCATGCAATTCTGGTCGCCACACTACCAGAAGGACATGGAGGCTTTGGAGAGGGTACAGAAGAGGTTTACCAGGATGTTGCCTGGTCTGGAGGGCATTAGCTATGAGGAGAGGTTGGGTAAACTCGGATTGTTTTCACTGGAACGACAGAGGTGGAGGGGCGACATGATAGAGGTTTACAAAGTTATGAGCGGCATGGACAGAGTGGATAGTCAGAAGCTTTTTCCCAGGGTGGAAGAGTCGTTACTAGTGGACATAGGTTTAAGGTGAGAGGGGCAAAGTTTAGGTGCGAGGCAAGTTCTTTACACAGAGGGTGGTGAGTGCCTGGAACTTGCTGCCGGGGGAGGTGGTGGAAGCAGGTACGATAGCGACGTTTAAGAGGGATCTTGACAAATACATGAATAGGATGGGAATAGAGGGATACGGTCCCCGGAAGTGCAGAAGGTTTTAGTTTAGGCAGGAATCAAGATCGGCGCAGGCTTGGAGGGTCGAATGGCCTGTTCCTGTGCTGTACTGTTCTTTGTTCTTTGTTGACACGTGGGGATCTGGAAGACCAAATCACATATAAGTCGACATTTTTACAGGGCAGGTCATTCCAAGGACGTGGTGCAGTTTTGTAAAACGTGCCATAGGTGCAAGGTTGGAAGAAAACTGCAACCTTCCATAAAACCGGCACCTCTAATTCCCAGGGACAGTGAAGGATGAAAGGGATAGTGAGGATGAGGGAGAAGGAGGCCTAGACAAATCTCAAATTGAACCTCCTATTATCTGGTTAGCTAATATTGAATCATTAGGGAGACTGGACACTATGCTTTCATATTTAGATGATGAAAATAAGAAGACCTAACAAGGCTACTCACAGCATTTAAAAGAGTCTGTAGGGACAAGCTAGGATGTACAACTTTAGCCACACATGATGTGGATGTAGGGGAATCCTTTCCTATAAAACAGCATCCTTATTGCTTAAGTCCAGAGAAACAGGCCCAAGTGAGAGCAGAAATCCAATGCATGCTGGAAAACCACCTATTAGGATGCAGTCAAAGCAGCTGGAGTTTGCCAGTAGTATGAGCGCGTAAACCTGATGGTTCAACTAGATTCTGTATAGACTACAGAAAAGTTAATGCAGTAGCAAAGGCAGACTCCTACCCAATTCCTCACTTGGAAGACTGTATGGACAGACTGGGCAGTGCCATGTTTCTTTTCTTTTATTCATTCATGGGATGTGGGCATCGCTGGCCAGGCCAGCATTTATTGCCCATCCCTAATTTCCCTTGAGAATGTGGTGGTGAGCTGCCTTCTTGAATCGCTGCAGTCCATGTGGGGTAGGTACACCCACAGTGCTAGCGGTAAGATACAACTGAGTGGCTTGCTGGGCCATTTCAGAGGGCATGTAAGAGTCAACCACATTGCTGTGGGTCTGGAGTCACATGTAGGCCAGACCAGGTAAGGACAGCAGATTTCCTTCCCTAAAGGACATTAGTGAATCAGATGGGTTTTTACAACAATCGACAATGATTTCATGGCTATCATTAGACTAGCTTTTAATTCCAGATTTATCAATTGAATTCAAATTCCACCTTCTGCTGTGGTGGGATTTGAACCCATGTTCCCAGAGCAATATCCTGGGTCTCTGGGTTACTAGTTCTTACAAAGATAGATTTGTTAAAGGGATATTGGCAAGTTCCTTTAATACCCCGGGCTAAAGAAATATCGGCGTTTATCACACCAGTCTTTTCCAATCGAGTGATGCCATTCGGGCTAAAAAATGCCCCAGCAACCTTTCAGAGACTAATGAACCAAGTGGTCACCAGTGTTCCTAACTGTGCAGTTTACCTTGATGATTTGCTGGTAGGCAGTGACACTTGAAAGGACCACTTGGAATAACTAGAAGTTCTGTTTAGAAAATTACTTTCGGTTGATTTAGTAATAAATCTTGCTAAAAGTGAATTTGTGCAAACGAGAGTGGCCTACCTTGGGCATATATGAGGGCAGGGACAAGTGTTGCGAAGAACAGCGGAAGCACAAACATTGGTGAAGTTCCCTACCCCTAAGACTAAGCGAGAAATCTTGAGGTTTTTGGGGATGTCTAGTTTCTGCCGTAAGTTTGTACCAACTTTTAGCACTATAGCTGCTCCACTGACAGATTTACTACAGAAAAAGAAAACCAAGGTAGCATGGTCAGGGGAGTGCCAAGCATCTTTTGAGAGGCTGAAAGCCATTTTGATTAATGAACCAGTGTTGGCTGCTCCAAATTTCACTAAGCCCTTCAAGGTAGCAAGCAATTGATGCTAGTGATCTGGGGGTCAGTGCAGTCCTGTTACAAGACGATGAATCGAGCATAGAAAGGCCAGTGGGATACTTTTCCAAAAAGCTAAATTGACAACAAAAAAGATATTCAACAGTGGAAAAAGAAACCCTAGGTTTATTATTGGCTCTTAAGCATTTTGAAGTCTATGTCCGCCACGACAGAGAGACACTGGTGTGTAATGATCATAACCCCGTTGCCTTTGTGGAAAAATTCAAAAACCAGAATGCCAGACTATTCCGATGGAGTTTTCTATTGCAATCTTATCACTTAAAGATTATCCACATTGCGGGCAGAAATTATGTAATTGCAGATGCTTTATCTAGAATCTAACTTTGTTTTGACTTATCTGAATGCAAAGATGGTGCAAAGCAGAACTGTATTAACTACAGGTAAAAAGCGAACGAGTATGAGCGTGAAAATGTGTTTTAAAATGTTTCCATCTTCTGTGTTTTTACACTTTGTAATGAAGCACATTTTAAAAATGGCATTTCATTCCTCCAAGGGTGGAGGTGTTATGAGAGTGCTTCTATTTTTTTGTAAAATATGTTTTTAAGGACTTATAGAATTATGGACATTGAATTATCTGGAAGCTTGAAGAGATGCTGAACTTTGTGTTTTTTAAAAGAGGTCACCAGAAGGTTGCCTGAACTTGGCTTGTAAACAAGTCCTTACTTGGAAGGCATCTGTTTTCAGATAAAACAGCAGGGAGCTTGTTGTTTTGACTTAGACATGATGTTTACAGAGAAGTAACAGGGCAAGATTTATAGGGGTCAGGAGGCTTGATTCTTGTGACATTGTTTTGGTTTCATTTTGAACAGTGAGTTGGAGGGTCAACTGCTTGGAAGACAGTTGGTTTTTGCCGTCAAGGAAATCCAGCTCATCTCTTTCTCTCTCTTGGAAAGAAACCCTGTGCGTCAGTCTCCTCTTTTCTCCTGTAGCTGAAGAAACCCTGCATATAGAATGTGTGGGAAATGAAACCCCTGTTGCTGCATTTCTGCTGTAAGGGCTATCTGAAACTTCTGTTGCTGCATTTCTTGGAAAGCCTACCCAAACTGATCTTCAACATCGCCTGGTAAGAACTGTTCTAAGAAGATCCCAGTGTGAGTCTATACGTATTTGGAATGCCAAACTAAAACAAAGGACATCTTTCCATATTTTCTCTATCTTCTTCAAGAATTAGCAAGTATTTAACCCCAGTGCTTTTTTTTAATCTTTTTTTGTAATAGAGCTCTGAAATGCAAATCCCTTTATTTTCCAGTTAACTGGTGTATGTGCCTACGTGTGTGTGTGAGAGTGTGAGGGCCTAAGGTAAAAAGGGAAATTTAATATTTCAATCTGTGCGTTTATGCTTTACTTCATTGCTGGTTAACACTTGTTTTATAATAAACTGATAATTTTGTTGTTTATTAAAGAAACCTGGTTGGTGTGTTTTATTTTGGGATAAAAATAGAGTCTATGATTGGTGTATAGGTAAGTGGGAAAAAACTTAAATATATTTTCTGACCCATGCAGAAGTGGAACTAGAATAAACAGTGGACTCCTCCCACCTGGGTCGTAACATGATGTTGTTCCATACATTGGCAGTTCTGTCAGGTCAATGATGTAATGGGAGGACACATAATCAGCACATGCTGGTATGCATCATTCTCACAGTTAAAAGGAGACATATGTGAGAAAGAATTAATACATTGGTGTGTTACCCATGAAAAACCATATGTCATGGTGTCTTTTTCAAACGTTTGCGAGTGCTCCTTCTGCACCAGCAGCTTGACTGGAGGCAGGCTGCTGACCAGGATGCCCTTTAGCTTTGGATGACTTGGACGGTTGTTCTCTAGGCGCACAAGGCCTGGAGGGCCCCGGCTGCCTGAGGGCCTTCTGCACCAGTGAAGGGCTGTCCTCAGAGGTCGTGGCTGCTGGAGCTGGACTCACCGGTGGAGGAGCTGAGGAGCCGATGTTCACATTGGAATCACCCTGAGGGGGGACCCCAGATACGGAGCGCTGGTTTGTCTTCTCCCGCTCAAGGCTCGTAGGAACCTCGCTGCTCTCCTGAGAAGGACCAGTAGCAGAGACACTCTCCAGGCCTCTGGTCTCTCTCTCACCCAGCCACTGCTGTGTCCAGCTCATGGCCAAGGCAAGGGTTTGCAGGTCTGCATCTGTGAAATGCGGCTCTCCATGAGGATCGCCAACCTCCATGGAGGAAGCCATGCGCTCATATGCGTGGGACATGGCAGGTGTCACGGCCTGGATGGACTCCCCCTTCATCCACTAAAGACGGTGCATGGCCTGTGGCATGTGCGCCAGATGTTGCCTTAACTCTCCCTGCAATTTCAGTGTGCCCTGTGCTGTCGACACCAGAGGATCATCATTAGCCTGGGGCTCAGCATGGAGCTGCCACCCACAGTCCTCCGACTGTAAAAGGCATTGTCTTTCTCAGCCTCAGCCAGCTGTTCGGGCACATGCATGGTGCTCTCATCAGCTTGTGACCCAGACTCTAAGGCCGAACGGATTCCCACCGAGGTGAGTGTATCTGCGCTGGTGGAAGGTGCAGGAGTATCATGGGACGCTGCGTCCTCCGAGGTTGTCTCTTCCTCAGAGGTGCTGGAAGTCTACAGGGCCACCAATGCCGACTCGGAGTGTCGTCTGGCAAGATACAATGTGAAGAGCACAGTTTTAGGTTTTATGGTGCACATATCATGAATATGACAGCATTGTGTCCAAAAATTAAATGTTTTGAGTAATCATTGTTTGTCAAAAAGCTGTATGTTCACCTGGGACCTCAAGCTTCACGCCTAAAACGGCACATCCTCCCCGATTGCCACCTAGCTTGAAGGCCTCCTCCTCAGCCTGTGATAGTGGTCTGATGTCTGGCACCCTTCCACTGGTCCTGGAATGCCCATGTATTGTGCGCCCTCTTCGCCTGGAAGAGCAAGGATGCAGATGTTGAACATTGTCAAACAACAACATGACGTATGGCGGAAGCTCAGTCTGTAATACGGACTCAGCCTGTCATGTAGGTGCCATGCTCTGAGGTGCAAACGAGGGTGCGTTCTTTCACACATGCAGCCACTCATGTGGCAACAATCCTCCCTGCCCGACCTCCCTCTCTTTAATATGGCAGTGGCACCCATGTGCCACTCTGTGAGGGGACATCCAGGTCAAACGGAACCATAGAACTAAGTGCCACTTACCTTTGCCGAGCACAAAATCGTTCATCCTCTTGCGGCACTGGATCCAGTTTCGGTGGATGACCCCACGGCAGCTTACCTCCTCTGCAATCTTCGTCCAGGCTGGTTTTGTTAGGCCTCTTCTTACCATCGCTGGGAAAAGGACCTCCTGCCTTGCCCATGCAGCCTGGAGGAGAGTGAGCAGGGAGGCATTGCTGAACAGTGGGTCCACCTTTCCTCGCACCTCTGCCATCTCCGGGGCCTTGCAGGGGTAGTTGTTTGGCAGCTGGGGACCTTGACACATCACTACTGGCTGGTCTGCTCCAGCAGCAAACGTTAAATCGTGAATCAGAATGTATGTAGGGCTGGCTGCCATTTAAATATAGGGCCAGCACCTGCTGACTTGTCAGCTGACTACATTCTCAACATCGTACAGCCCGCCCCCTCCACATCATTGTTTGGGGGGGCGGGGGTGAGGGCCAGCCGACCTGGGCATGATAATGAGCTGTCACGTGCGAGATCGCGACCGCTCCGCGGCATGCAGACCATTTTTTACGCCCGCTGCCGAAATTGGAAAAAAAAAATTGGAACCCTCCAGAAAACCACAAACTAAGCCGATGTTCGGAAGCGCTGTGTCTCTACTCTTAGCACCTGTCAGCTGCATTTTTTTGAAAAGACAGGACTGGTCCGGAAGAAGAAACCAATGAGAAATTTCTCATCTCTGAAATTATCAGTCACAGACCTCAAAATCTTTACCACAGACACTGGTGTCCGTGTACAGAAACGTTGCCAACCCCTGATATATACATTCATTCATTTTAACTTTACATACTACCCAATCTCCCACCAAGTCTCTGACATCACAGATTCAGTCTGTCAGGAGGCTTCACAACTCTCCCTGATCGTGTTCTTTCAGGCTCTGAAGCTCTGTAGTCTTTCTTGAAAGTCTTGTTCGATGACTTGGATGACCTTGACCAATGTTTATAGTATCTTGTTGCCTCTGGGTTTTTTGATGATCATTTGGTTCTTCCAGATATATGACTGGTTGCTGTGTTTGAACAATAGGGATAAGGTTTCTCCTATTTCAATGTATAGTACCCGCAGGAGTGAGTACTAATTAAGATCTCAGATGAACTTCATCTCTCTGGATGACTCTACCTTCACATTCTCGATCTCATAGCCATACCTTCTCTCCTTCCTTTAAGATTGGTAGCTTTCTGGTATGAAATCTCTAATTGTAATTGCGAGCTTGTTGGTTCCTGTAAGACTTCTGTCTATCTTGAACTTTTTAGTAATCTTGTACATCCAGCCCCGGAAGTGGTTTTCTAGGTAGAATTGGATGTTGAGTTTTATCCTCCTCCCCATCAACAGCTCTCTGAAGGTGAACATCCACATCTCAATGGAGTAGATTGATAATTCAGTTGGAAACAGTGCAGTTGGAAGATCTTCATTTTTCTTCATTAACGATTTAATAGTTCGTACTCCTCTCTCCAATTCACCATTCGATTGAGGGTAATGAGGGGAACTTGTGGGATGTTCAAATCCCCACTTACTCGCAAATTATGTGAAGTATTCACGCACAAATTGTGGTCCATTGTCTGGCACCCCCTCATCAGGAATATCAAACGCTGTAAAGATCTCTTGTGAAGCTATAATAACAGATTCTGTTGTTATTGAGTACAATCTTTTCACTTCAATCCATCTTGAGAAATAATCGATCACTGTGATGTAAGATTTTCCATTGTACATAAATAAATCCATTCCTAGACTGACTGAAAATTGTGTAGTTATCAGAGGTTCCCTCTTGTCTGGTCTGTGTACCGCGCATACCTGGCAATTCAAGATCATGTTTTCTATGACTTTAGTTATTCTTGGCCACCAAACAGATGGTTGAGCCCCCATGCTCTGCCTTTTGTGTATTCCATGTGGCTTTGATGGATTCTTGCCAAGATATCTGAACGAAGAGAAATCGGAATGACCAGTCTGTCATTATATACCACCAAATTGCCTATGATTGTGAAGCGTCTCCTGAATTCAAACAACTTTTTTATTATCTTCCCACTGGGATGTTCCTGTGGCCAACCTTGTGTACAATAGTGGTGTATCCGAATGCATTTCTGATCCTGCTTTTGAGCATGACGCATTTCTTGAAGTTTCTATGCACTTGCCGGCCATTGTGATGGAGTATACTGTAAATATGACTCTATCTCTTCAACAATGTTAACATCCTGTTGTGTCGGATGGTCAACAGTTGCTCTTGATAATGCATCAGCAGAAGTTTTCACCTTTCCCTGAACGTATACCGTCTCGCAGGTATATCCCATCAACCTCAATCGTAATCTTTGAATTCTCGGAAGCATTTTTGCAATTTCCTTCTCATGCAGTAAGGAAACCAAAGGTTTGTGGTCTGTCCCAATAACCACTTTCCGGCCAATAATGTAACCAGAAAACTTCTCACAAGGCCACATGACTGCAAGTGTTTATTTTTCAATGACAGCATACCTTGTCTCTGTCTTGGATAAAGCTCTAGATGCATAATTGGTCTTCAACATCCATTTTGCTGTTCTTGAAAGAGGACTGTCCCTAACCCTGTAGATGAGGCATCTGAACATAAGAAATAAGAGCAGGAGTAGGCCATTCAGCCCCTGCCATTCAATGAGATCATGGCTGATCTGCCCCAGACCTCAACTCCTCTTTTGTGCCAGCTCCTCACAGCCCTCAACTCGCCGATATTTCAAAAAAAAAATCTGTTGCAATTATAGTTGGTAATGAAGGGTTGTAATGCACTAATAACTCTGGCGAGACTAGCATCTCCTTAATTCTTGAAATGCTTGTTCTTGACGTGTGTTCCAACACCACACTTGATCTATTTTCAAGAATTGTCGTAATGGTTCTGTTACCTGCGCCAAATTGGGTAAAAATTTTGCCAATTGATTCACCATTCCAAGGAATATTTAGAGATGTTGGATTGAAGTTGGAGTTGGAAACTCATTAATGGTTCTCGCCTTTTGCAGGTCTGCCATTATAGCATTACTACTTACAATATGTCCCAAGAAACAAATGGACTTTTTCGAGAATTTACATTTGTCATTAAGTGTCAGCCCTTCTTCCTGAAGATGATGTAGAACTACTTTTACTCTCTGGTCATGTTCCTCGACAGAATCCCCATGGACCAGGATGTTGCCCATGTGACATATCACCCCTTTGAGGCCTTGCAGAATATTGGACACGGTCCTTTGGAAGATTCCAGGTGCAGATCTTATATTGAATGTTAACCGATTGAAGCAAAATCTTCCAAATGGTATGATAAATTTGTGAGTAATCTTGACTTCTTGTCCAACGGAACCTGTCAAAAGGCACTATTGGCGCGAATTGACTGAACATTATGATTTTGGATAGCTTTGCCAGGTTGTCATCATTCGAAAACTTTGAATAGATTTCCCTCATCACAGCTTTGTTAAGCTGTGTTAAGTCAACACAGATACGAAGAGTACCATTTGGTTTTTGGAACTGGAGCCATAGGCAAACACCACTCTGTTGGTTTTGTGGCAAGAGAAATGGCTCCCCTTCTGGTCATCTCTTCCAGCTGATTTTGTACTTGGTTCATCAATGGGTGTGGTATCTGTCTTGGTGTAAAGATCTGGTAAAGGTCTGGTATCTTCTCTTAACAGTATGCTTTACTCAGTCCTCAGTCTTCCTAGACCTGAAAATAGCTTTGGAAAGTCTGCTTGAAAGTGGCTGTTGGACTTTGGCTGCTTGATTTCATCCACCTTTTTGATTAACGTATAGATCTAAGCATACTTTTTTGCTGAACAGAGAAAATTATTTTTTGTTTCGAATGTATAGGGTTTCCATTATCTGCCTTCTCCTACATTGAAATGTAGCCTGTGCTTTCCCTTGACTTTCAGTTGAATCCCTCCTGGAGCATGCAGCTGAGTGTCAGTGGGTTATGAGCAATGTGTTGACAACCATGGCTCTTGGTCTGACAGAATTGTGACACTTGCACCTGTGTCCAATTTGAAATTAGTAATATGTCCATTGATATAAATGTCTGCCGTGCAGAATGCTTGATTGGGGTCATTAATTTCCCCTAGGACGTCTCCTGGTTTGTCTTCCAATGGGAATTGTTCCACTTCATTCACAGCTTTATATGTGAAGGCTTTTTGTTTGGCATTTCTGTGAGAAAAGGTCTGTCTTATTGCAATTAAAGCATTCAGCTTTATTAGCGGGACACTGTTCACATCTGTGGGTCTTTCTGGCTCCACAGCACTGGCAGGGTTTCATGGCGTCTTGCACCTTCCCCCCGACCCCAAGTGTACCTTCTTATCTGTAAAGTGCTTTGGGAACTGTACCATCAACAGATTCTTTCTGATCCAAGGCCACAGGATGGTTCTATTTTGTCTTCTGACCTCTGCCTGTCAGACCATCTATATCACTTTCTCCAGAGTGAGGTCATCTTTTGACTGTAGGAGATCTGATAAAGACTTGCCAGCTATTCCCGCTACTATTCGGTCCCTGATCAACTCAGACTTCAGTTTTCCATAGTTACATCCCTCAGCCAATCTGTACAAATTATTAATGAAAGTGTCTACTCATTCGCCCAGCTTCAGGACTCTTTTCTTAAACTTTGCTCTTTCCAGGATTGTATTACTTCTTAAATTAAAGTATTTGTCAAAGGCTTGTAACACATCCTCAAACTTTTCTGAAGCTTCATTTATACCTTGCCTTACAATTATGTCATCTGCAATTGCACCATGGGGTATAATAGAGTATTAATTTGATCAGCCTCAGATTTGGTATGTAGCCGAGAAGTTATTCTAAATCTTAAAAATCATTTTCTCCACATCAACCAATTCTGTATCTGAATGGGTCCTTCTGAATTTTGGAAGCTTTCAGGCATCGTATATTTCGAATCCATTTTTACCAGCTCTTTAGGATTTCTCTTTCTTTTAAAACATTTATCTTTGCTTTAATGAAGGTGTTCCCGCTCCTTTCGGGTGTTCCCACGCTTTTCTGCTCTTTTCGGGTGTTACTGCGCTTTTCCTCTGTGGTCTGCTTGAGTAATGGCCACCGACTCCAGACTCGCCCACACAAGGGATCGACTTTTTTCTTCCCCATCAATGCACCCTTTCCAAAAGGTTTCTCATCCGATCCCCAACCGTCACTCGGTACTGTGACTTGCAGCCCAAACACTGGACCTGGATTCCGCTCGCAGACCAGCCTGAATGCCTGCATGGCTGACTCACCAACAGTCCGTGTCTTCCTCCAGCTATGGAGCAGCTCTGGAGCTCTTCACAGTCTCCCTTTGAGATCTGTCATGTTCTTGGCGCTACTGTGAGGTGAGGTCTTTCAATATTTCTAGGCATTTTCACCATTGCCACCATATTGTGTATTGTTGTTAGCATAGTTCGAGTGTTGTTTACAGATGTCTCGGAGTCTTGGAATAGCTAAATAGTAACTTGTTTATTATAAATACATAACTATTTACACTCTCATTCAGCCTGTCCAGCTAATACCTCTCATGATGCTTCTAGCTTCTTCCAAGCCTAATACCCATGTGATTACTACATTCTCATCACTACAGTGGGAGGGGTTACTCTCACTGTCTCAAACATCAACCCTTTCAGACCCTTATACTACCTTGCTATCTTCTTAATAATTTTGTGTCCCTTCCTCAAATGTGCAACCACTCAACAGCACGCTTAATGCTGGCTGCGCGCTGCAATCCTTTAAATTCGCAGGCAGCATAAAGTTTGCATGCTGCTTGCATCAGAAATATCACATTCCTGTGCCTTTTTTTGGTGGTTATCATATTTGTGACTTCGTGGAGAGGTAAAGAGAAAAAGTAAAAAAGTGAGACATGTTGATACAGAAGATGAAGAGATGGTCAGATAGAGAGAGAGAGTTAAAGATTAGCCGAGCAACAAGATAAAAATAATGTGGTCAGTTGGTTTGTTCAAGCTTGATCAGTAGAATGTTCCAGACTGTAATGGCTGCAATTAAAGTAAAGCTGCTGCTGCATACGGAACAGACTGATACTTAGAATTAGGCTAGAGATTACTATATAATTCAATTTGTTGTAAAGGGACCAATTGGGACAAAAGGGAAAAAATTCAGTTTGCTAAGAAAAAAAAGTTCATCAGAAGAAGCATTTTCTTTCCTTTAGTTAGTACAATGAGAAGAACACATGCCTACGCTTATTGTACCCTGCTGATAGTACTCCACTTCTAAATAGCTTTGTATGCTGAAGTAAGAAATAAAAGTATTGCAACCTGAACCATCAACTGACTTTGCTACTACTCAAGTGAACAATGCATGTTTTTTTAACAACAGTGTGTGATGTTGCTGGGTACTGTTGAAATTGGGATTTAGATGACTCTGCTGCACTTCCGCTGCTACATGGTCCTGCATGCTTTGTGCAAAATTTGCAGCCATTGTAAAAGGGACTCAAACTGGGAAGGAGGGCAGGGCAGGATGCGGGCAAGATAGATACCCACCCTGATCATTTTAGCCGTGCCTCTGCTACTGCTGGGTATAGCCTTACCATGGCAACTGATTGGCATTACAACAGAACGAATAAGACACCAAGGAGATCAGTGAAACTCTTTCCAACGTATCCCTAAGTTTATTGAAGCTTTATGAAATAGTCTGTTCCACATTTTTGGGACATTGGGACCGGTTCTGGGGGAGGTGGGACTATTACAAATTGGACGGTCTACACCTGGGCCGGACTGGAACCAATGTCCTTGGGGGTGCTTTTGCTAACGCTGTTGGGGAGGGTTTAAACTAATGTGGCAGGGGGATGGGAACCAAATGAGGAGGTCAGTGGACAGTAAGGAGGTAGTAACTAAAGCCTGTAAGGAACTAGATAATGAAGTCAGCGTGACTAAGGGAAAGAGAAGGCAGGGAGCAGATGATGTACGCAAAGGGACTGGTGGTCTGAGGTGCATTTGTTTTAATGCAAGAAGTGTAGTAGGTAAGGCAGGTGAACCTAGGGCTTGGATTAGTACCTGGGAGTATGATGTTATTGCTATTACTGAGACTTGGTTGAGGGAAGGGCATGATTGGCAACTAAATATCCCAGGATATCGATGCTTCAGGCGGGATAGAGAAGGAGGTAAAAGGGGTGGAGGAGTTGCATTACTGGTCAAAGAGGATATCACAGCTGTGCTGAAGGAGGGCACTATGGAGGACTCGAGCAGTGAGGCAATATGAGCAGAACTCAGAAATAGGAAGGGTGCGGTAACAATGTTGGGGCTGTACTACAGGCCTCCCAACAGCGAGCATGAGATAGAGGTACAAATATGTAAACAGATTATGGAAAGATGTAGGAGCAACAGGGTGGTGGTGATAGGAGATTTTAATTTTCCCAACATTGACTGGGATTCACTTAGTGTTAGAGGTCTAGATGGAGCAAAATTTGTAAGGAGCATCCAGGACGGTTTTCTAGAGCAGTATGTAAATAGTCCAACTCGGGAAGGGGCCATACTGGACCTGGTGTTGGGGAATGAGCCCGGCCAGGTGGTTGAAGTTTCAGTAGGGGACTACTTTGGGAATAGTGATCACAATTCCGTAAGTTTTAGTATACTCATGGACAAAGACGAGAGTGGTCCTAAAGGAAGAGTGCTAAATTGGGGGAAGGCCAACTATACCAAAATTCGGCAGGAGCTGGGGAATGTAGATTGGGAGCAGCTCTTTGAAGGTAAATCCACATTTGATATGTGAGAGGCTTTTAAAGAGAGGTTGATTAGCGTGCAGGAGAGACATGTTCCTGTGAAAATGAGGGATAGAAATGGCAAGATTAGGAAACCATGGATGACAGGTGAAATTGTGAGACTAGCTAAGAGGAAAAAGGAAGCATACATAAGGTCTAGGAGGCTGAAGAAAGACGAAGCTTTGAAAGAATATCGGGAATGTAGGACCAATCTGAAACGAGGAATTAAGAGGGCTAAAAGGGGTCATGAAATATCTTTAGCAAACAGGGTTAAGGAAAATCCCAAAGCCTTTTATTCATATATAAGGAGCAAGAGGGTAACTAGAGAAAGGATTGGCCCACTCAAGGACAAAGGAGGAAAGTTATGCGTGGAGTCAGAGAAAATGGGTGAGATTCTAAACGAGTACTTTGCATCGGTATTCACCGAGGAGAGGGGCATGACGGATGTTGAGGTTAGGGACAGATGTTTGATTACTCTAGGTCAAGTCGGCATAAGGAGGGAGGAAGTGTTGGGTATTCTAAAAGGCACTAAGGTGGACAAGTCCCCAGGTCCGGATGGGATCTA
The DNA here is from genome assembly GCF_036365525.1 of Heterodontus francisci. Taxonomy (NCBI): domain Eukaryota; kingdom Metazoa; phylum Chordata; class Chondrichthyes; order Heterodontiformes; family Heterodontidae; genus Heterodontus; species Heterodontus francisci. The sequence continues at coordinate 77,764,432 of NC_090376.1, forward strand.
TCCCAGGTTACTGAGGGAAGCGAGAGAGGAAACAGCTGGGGCCTTAACAGATATCTTTGCAGCATCCTTAAACACGGGTGAGGTCCCGGAGGACTGGAGAATTGCTAATGTTGTCCCCTTGTTTAAGAAGGGTAGCAGGGAAAATCCAGGTAATTATAGACCGGTGAGCCTGACGTCGGTGGTAGGGAAGCTGCTGGAGAAGATACTGAGGGATAGGATCTATTCCCATTTGGAAGAAAATGAGCTTATCAGTGATAGGCAACATGGTTTTGTGCAGGGAAGGTCATGTCTTACCAACTTAATAGAATTCTTTGAGGAAGTGACAAAGTTGATTGATGAGGGAAGGGCTGTAGATGTCATATACATAGACTTCAGTAAGGCGTTTGATAAGGTTCCCCATGGTAGGCTGATGGAGAAAGTGAAGTCGCATGGAGTCCAGGGTGTACTAGCGAGATGGATAAAGAACTGGCTGGGCAACAGGAGACAGAGAGTAGTAGTGGAAGGGAGTTTCTCAAAATGGAGACGTGTGACCAGTGGTGTTCCACAGGGATCCGTGCTGGGACCACTGTTGTTTGTGATATACATAAATGATTTGGAGGAAAGTATAGGTGGTCTGATTAGCAAGTTTGCAGACGACACTAAGATTGGTGGAGTAGCAGATAGTGAAGGGGACTGTCAGAGAATACAGCAGAATATAGATAGATTGGAGAGTTGGGCAGAGAAATGGCAGATGGAGTTCAATCAGGGCATATGCGAGGTGATGCATTTTGGAAGATCCAATTCAAGAGTGAACTATACAGTAAATGGAAATGTCCTGGGGAAAATTGATGTACAGAGAGATTTGGGTGTTCAGGTCCATTGTTCCCTGAAGGTGGCAACGCAGGTCAATAGAGTGGTCAAGAAGGCATACGGCATGCTTTCCTTCATCGAACGGGGTATTGAGTACAAGAGTTGGCAGGTCATGTTACAGTTGTATAAGACTTTGGTTCGACCACATTTGGAATACTGCGTGCAGTTCTGGTCGCCACATTACCAAAAGGATGTAGATGCTTTGGAGAGGGTGCAGAGGAGGTTCACCAGGATGTTGCCTGGTATGGAGGGCGCTAGCTATGAAGAGAGGTTGAGTAGATTAGGATTATTTTCATTAGAAAGACGGAGGTTGAGGGGGGACCTGATTGAGGTGTACAAAATCATGAGAGGTATAGACAGGGTGGATAGCAAGAAGCTTTTTCCCAGAGTGGGGGATTCAATTACTAGGGGTCACGAGTTCAAAGTGAGAGGGGAAAAGTTTAGGGGGGATATGCGTGGAAAGTTCTTTACGCAGAGGGTGGGTGCCTGGAACGCGTTGCCAGCGGAGGTGGTAGACGCGGGCACGATAGCGTCTTTTAAGATGTATCTAGACAGATACATGAATGGGCAGGAAGCAAAGAGATACAGACCCTTAGAAGATAGGTGACATGTTTAGATAGAGGATCTGGATCGGTGTAGGCTTGGAGGGCCGAAGGGCCTGTTCCTGTACTGTAATTTTCTTTGTTCTTTGTTCAAGCTTTTATGGCAGCAGTCTGAGCATTCTTGAAAAAAAAATCACTAACTGAGCTTAGGATCTCTTACATGGGCAGATATTCCTGGAGTTAACCTGCGCTCCATGGCTGACTAAAATATTGCAAAACTTTCATGCAAGTCTGCATACATGCAGATGGTCATCTTCTCCACATGTGCCAATACATCCAGCACACTGCTTGGCATGGTCTCCAATGGTTGCACCAATGCATGATGCTCAGAAAGTATCCTTCTTTTGAAATCGGTTTCCATGAGATCATAAGATCCCTGGGTTCATCAGCTGAGGGGTGGCAAGACCTGGCACTCCAAAAGGTAATTGCTGCTCACCACCATCACCACCTGCTCCTACTTAGTCATGCTCTGTGTCTCACCCAATGCACTCCAGTCTGCCTCACTATCTCAATCCTTTCCCAGGTAGAGGTTTCTGAGCCTGCACTTAATCTTCTTTCGGTTTATATTTAAAGCTATTCCTTTTCCTTTGATTATTTTCCTCATTCCAAGATGACAACTTGTTCATTTTTCTCAGCATTTTCCTTGTCTATAACTGCTTGATTTAGATTTTTCTCCTGTTTTCCCTTCAGTATGATATCCCCTTTGCTAAATTATTTTTTATTTGTATAATAACAAAATCTATTTCATCCTTCACTTTTTGCTGTTCTGATTTAAAAGAAAATTCTTGCATCTTCCTCCCTGGTTGAAATGACTCCTCACTTTCTTATTTATGCATTTTGCCAGTTCATTAACTCCCTTCTTGATCTGATGTAGACCACCTTCGATAAAGTAGAACCCTTCTTCCTGACATCATCTCTTCAGCCCTCAATCTTCCTATGCTTCCCTACTTTAATGGGTCTGGCTTGGCTTGGTAGCACACTTAGAATCATAGCACAGAAGGAGGCCATGCAGCTCATCAAGCCTGCTCTCAGCAAGAACAATTTAGCTAGACCCACTCCCCTGCCTTTTCCCTGTGACGATGCATTTTCCCTCCAGGTGCTTATCCAATTCTCTTTTGAAAGCTAGAATTGAATCTGCCTCCACCACCCTTTCAGGCAGTGCATTTCAAATCATAACCACTTAATGCATAAAAAAAGTTTTGCCTCATGTCGCCTTTGATTCTTTTGCCAGTCATTTTAAATCTGTGTCCTCTGGTTCTCGACCCTTCCACCTCTGAGTCAGAAGGTTGTGGATTTATGTCCTGCTCCAGAGACTTGAACACAAAAATCTAGGCTGACACTTTCATGCTGAGGGAGCAGTGAGAGAGTGCTCTACTGTCAGTGGTGCCACCTTTTGGTTGAGACGTTAAACTGAGGCCCTACCTGCTCCCTCAAGTGGACGTAAAAGGTCCAATGGCACAATTTCGAAGAAGAGCAGGGGAGTTATCCCCAGTGTCTCGGCCAATATTTATCCTTCAATTAACATCACTAAAGTAGATTATCTGGTCATTATCACACTGTTGTTTTTGGGAGCATGCTTTGCCCAATTGACTGCCACATTTCCTACATTACCACAGTGACTGTACTTCAAAAGTACTTCATTAGTTGTAAAGTACTTTGGTTAGTCCTGTGGTCATAAAAGGTGCTATATAAATGCAAGTCTTCCTTTTTTTTCTTTTTCTAGCACATGGCTGGTTGAATAATCTGCTGATACCATCCTTGAAGACCTGCACCTCAGTTACTTCCTAATCTCCTAAACTCCTTTTGGATGACTTCAGGCTTTTCCTTTGCTCCCTCACTGGCTCCCGTGATAACTGATTGCTCTCGCTTTCCTTGTGTAATCTTTTCCTGTCTTCTGAAATACTCCTTACTCTACCACTTCGATTCTTCGTCTGGATTGCAACATGCCTCTAACTGTTGAATTTCCTTTTACTATTCCATTCATAACTGATTTTTTATTTTAGCCCTCTTCCTGAGTCACAATTTTTGATACCTACAAGAAACCAGTGCTTCAAACTTGTTGGAGAATAATTTGCTCTGAGCATTTCTGCTCTAGCCTGTGGATAATCACCACTCCTTCATTTTCCACTTCCAGCCCTTTAACTCTCAGAGGAGCAACTACTCTCAGAAGCTGTTTGTAAAGCAGCTACCAGCAGGAACAACTGTGGACACATCTCATAACACAAAAGTGTTTTTCAAAATGGGGAGCATAAGAGGTGTCCCGGGGTATGCAACATAATAAAGATGACAGGTGTGTAGGAATGAAGCTCAGTGACATGCATTGATATATAAATGCAGAGTTGCAACTCAAACTTACAGTCTAAACTTCCACAGACGCATGATCAGAAGGGTATCCAGGATCCACCAATTGAGAGGGATGAACTTATAAACTCTCTCAGCAGCGCTGAAGAACTATTGATAAGGAAGGTTCGGGTACATTATCCATCCCCACCCCACCACCCCCACTGAAATGGAATTAGGCCTGGAACCAGTACAGCCACCCCACCTTAGAGGATAAATGGTCCTTTCCCAGTGCCATCAAATCCTTCCCTATCCACTGTTGCCCCTTTCCTCCAATGTTTATCCTCCTGCTCTTCATCTTCTGTTCTTCCCTCCCCTCTCCCTGTCTACCTCCCCCTTTAAATCTATCTTCTCTCTCCCCCCACTGTAAAGAAATGGGTGCAGGCCTAGTGCTACATACGCCTTCATTGTCTTCTGTTGCTCCCTCTACTCTACTCCCATGCCCTGCCCTCTTCCCCCTTCTCTTCCCATTTGAGCTCAGACTCGGCGCTCCATAAGAGGGATGCCCAAATGTTGGCATGAATTTTTTGTGTGAGTTGATAGTGCTGGTTGCACCACCACAGCCAGTTTGAGCATTTGAAATTGATGAATGTGGCCTCATTTGCCTCGCCGGATGCCAAGTTCCAGGAGTGAGGTTCAGAGTGGACAACAAGGAGGTGGGGGGGGGGGAGGTGGCGGTGCGATTGTGACAGCAATTTAAAAAAATGTTGTTTAAAAAAAAATGAAGCTTTATTGGTAACCACAGTGGCCACTGAAGAATTCTAAGCAAGGCATGACTGTCCCATTCATTGCTGCCCGATTTATGCTTGGGGACCTAAAACAGACATTACGCCTCTTATTTAGATATGTAAGGGACCCAACGCTTGTTCTACATTCACAAAACAGGCACAATGAGACATAGTTTCTACACTGTAGTCTTTAAAAACTAGGCTGTTATATTCAATATTAAGGGTTGAACACTTAGATTTTCCAAAACATTAAATGCATACTTTTTTGCAAAATAAAGACATACTTTAAAGCACTATTTTGTCAGAAGCATGATTAAATCAGACACTGAAAAAAGTCCAAACTGATGGGGCTTATGAAACAGATAGAAAGCAACAAAAGCCATGAGAATATTGTCATGGGAACAACATGACCTTGGCTAACTATATCTTTTATGCCTCTCAAAGCTGTGCTATGGTTTTCTATTTTCAGTTATTTTTGCACTGGCTAAATGACTGTTTGGGCTATTCAAGATTCACACTGCTGAATTTTCATTACATCCCCTCAAGGAACTGTAAACAGCTACACACATTAAAGGGCAACTTAATCTCCATGTCTCCGCTTTAAAGACGTCTGCAAACGCGACATGAAGTCCTGTGACATTGATCACAAGTCGTGGGAGTCAGTTGCCAGTGTTCGCCAGAGCTGGCGGGCAGCCATAAAGGCGGGGCTAAAGTGTGGCGAGTCGAAGAGACTTAGCAGTTGGCAGGAAAAAAGACAGAAGCGCAAGGGGAGAGCCAACTGTGTAACAGCCCCGACAAACACATTTTTCTGCAGCACCTGTGGAAGAGCCTGTCACTCTAGAATTGGCCTTTATAGCCACTCCAGGCGCTGCTCCACACACCACTGATCACCTCCAGGCGCTTACCGATTGTCTCTCGAGATAAGGGAGGCCAAAGAAGAATCTAAACTGTAAACCGTGGGTAAATGGAAGAGTTATTGATGCAATCGGTTTTCATCTGGTACTAACTGCTAATGCCACCGGTGCTGGAAATAGCATGCAGCCAGACATGCAACAGAATCATGTTTGTACCTTTAGGACATAAAACATGGTAGAAATCTGTAAAAGTAAAAAGTTAGTTAAATTAATGGAATAAACCACTGGGGAGATGGCCTATGCACCTACTAGTATACTATCAAATTGAGCAATTAAAATGAAGCCCAAAGGTCATATGCCTATTTATGTGCCTTTCATTCAACACCAGCTATACTAAGCAGAACGTTAAAGGAAATTCCTTGATACTGATTTTTTAAATAAAAAGACTATGTAGCAGCAGAACACTTCAGAGAAATAAGGTTTTCAATGCTGTAACCTGACAAGTTTTGCTTAGTTTCTAAATATGAGTGTTACATTGTTTTCTTTAGTGGTAATAATATAATTGAAAAGATATAACTCCTATTGATAGCACTGGAAAACAGTCGTAACCTATTGCATACCTGCTATCAAAACGATCAGCAGCTGGCAGCTCAAAAAGAGCTCTAAATATCAGCCTTATAACACGTGAAGACAAGGCAATTCAGAAAATGGGCTGGCCAAAACTGAAGCTGTATGATCAATCAATTTATTTTTTAGATTATAGGATAACCCTCTAATTGAACTAACTGGATCACATTGGCAACTTCCCATTTTAATGAAAAACATTGATTGTTCCTGTGGAACACTCAACCTAATTCGTGGGTCAAAACGCTGACTGCCAGCATGTATAATTTAAATACTTTATTTATGACTAAATGTAAATTATGAAAAGCAGATTGCAAAGTATTGAAATCACTCATTATTAATATCACCATTCCTGAAAATTAAGTTCCAATCAGATTGTTTTTCCATTGCTCTGATTGGTGAGCAGCTCCTTGCAGGCAGCCCATGTACAACGTGCAATTAGATAGGTAGGTAGGTAGGTAGGAGCACTGTCAGCACAAACCCCTGTTTCAGCAGTGAAGGACATTTTTGTATTTTGAGGCAGCATTGCCAGTGAACACAGATGTCATTATAGTCCTGAAATTTATGCAAATAGATTTAAATAGGTCCCATGACAAATTTCCCATTTTTGTGGCTTCATCAAGATCACTAATAACAACACAGTAGTATCTATGAATAGGAAAGACTTTTGTTCCTTCAACATGTTGCGCGACAGGAACAGAATAATGCAGGTGAAAGCTTGATAACCCAGCACTAGCCATGAAGCCGCCAAACTCTTCTCTGCACTTGCTCTCTCTTGGCTCCACCTGGAATGTGGCCTCCTTGTCGCTTGTTAACAGGTCCCCCACGAGTGCGGATGTTCTCTTGATGGTAGTCTTCTCTTTTAGAACCAGACAACAAAATATTCCCTCATTGGCAGAGTCAGACTAATCAGGGGGCAGTTTTAATAATCCTGTGGATCCAGACAGTACTAAAAGCTTCTTCATTCCTTCAGAAATAACTGCGGACAGGCAAGTGGCAAGTAAGTGGAGTGGCTGCTAGGGCACTTAAGGCAGGGTTCCAGAGGATTGTGCTGGAGCAGATGAGTCTGAATGAAAGAAGGTGGTGAGTGATTTTGGAGCAGCCAAAGCTGAACAGCACAGAACAGTGGTCAAAGTGAAACAAAAACAAGAAATGCTGGATTCACTCAGCAGGTCTGGCAGCATCTGTGGAAAGAGAAGCAGAGTTAACGTTTCGGGTCAGTGACCCTTCTTCGGAACTGACAAATATTAGAAAGGTCACAGATTATAAACAAGTGAGGTGGGGGTGGGGCAAGAGATAACAAAGGAGAAGGTGCAGATTGGACCAGGCCACATAGCTGACCAAAAGTTCACGGAGAAAAGGCAAACAATATGTTAATGGTGTGTTGAAAGACAAAGCAATATTGTTTGCCTTTTCTCCTTGACCTTTTGGTCAGCTATGTGGCCTGGTCCAATCTGCACCTTCTCCTTTGTTATCTCTTGCCCCACCCCCACCTCACTTGTTTATAATCTGTGACTTTTCTAATATTTGTCAGTTCCGAAGAAGGGTCACTGACCCGAAACGTTAACTCTGCTTCTCTTTCCACAGATGCTGCCAGACCTGCTGAGTGAATCCAGCATTTCTTGTTTTTGTTTCAGATTTCCAGCATCCGCAGTATTTTGCTTTTATTTTAGTGGTCAAAGTGAAACTGATCAGACTATGCCAGGTATTGGAGAGCACTAGCTGAAGCTTGGACAGAGAAAGCGGGATCACGAGCCACAAAAAAAGGTAAATGAGAAGTAGATAACCAGTTAAATGTTGTATGGGTGTTCGAATTTCAGAACATGTGATAGTTTATTTCTTTATAAATATGAACGTCAATAGGGAACAATGAACCCAGTGTTGCCAACACTCAGAAATACTTACATTTTTGGAAATATTTTGTTCAAATGCTGTGACTCACACTACAATAAATGTGGTCTTTCAATAAATTGTGGAGATGTTTCATTAAAAAAGAAAATAATTGTGTTCAATATGATGTTTAATTCAGATTCTGCTTGACCCAAAAATGTTTTAATGATACACTGCCCACTCACTGGTTGTGGCACATGAACCTGGCTCCCTGTTCCAAAAGGTTGGACATGCTTGATCTAAACTATTAATTCACAAATATCATTAGCAAAAACAACTGATTAAAACTGCCTCACAAATGCCAAAATATATATTATCAAAAGTAATGATATGATGAGAGATTTGCTCTCATGATTAATGGCATTTTTGGAGTGACTACTGATAAGATTGATTTTACAAAATTCATTTCCAATAGACAAGCACTCTTGTTATCTCATTAGGGCTGTTAAACTCAATGAGGGCAACTGAAACAAAACACAATTGCAAGTTCCTGCTGAAATAAAACTTGACCCCTTTTCCAAGGCAGAATATGGTATTGTAGTAGGATTCTTTATTCCTTTATGTCTGAAGGAAGGCAGCACATTAGATACGCTAGAGAAAGTCAAACAAAATAAACTATTCAAAAAGCAACCCTTTGAATTGAGTGCACAATATCTTGTTTAGAAGGGTAATTTCATTCCTGTAAAGATGGTGGGAAAACCTTTTTTGCCACTGTTAATAAACATTCCAAGGGTGGGACCCACCATCCGTGGTTAACTAAAACAGTTAAAAATAGTATCAAAAATGGGAGGCAGGTCAGAAGATTGGACACAATATAAAAAACACCAAAGAAGGCCTAAAAGATTGATAAGGAAGGTAAAATTAGAATACAAGAGAAAGCTAGCTAGAAATATAAAGACTGATAGTAAGAGTTTCTATAGATATTTAAAAAAGAAAAGAGTTAATAAAGTGAGCGTTGGTCCTATAAAAAGTGAGACTGGAGAATTAATAATGGATAATAAGGAGATGGCAGATGGCAGATGAATTGAACAGATATTTTGCATCGGTCTTCAATGTTGAGGATACAAGTGACATCCCAGTATTAGCTGTAGGTCAGGAAATGGAAGGGAGGGAGGGTAGAAAATTACACTCACCAGGGAAGTGGTACTGAACAAATTGTTGGAGCTGCAGGCTGACAAGTCTCTGGGTCTCTGTAGACTTCATCATAGGGTGTTAAAAGAAGTGGTTAGTGAGATAGTTGATGCGTTAGTTTTAATTTTCCAAAATTCCCTAGATTCGAGGAAGGTTCCTTTAGATGGGAAAATAGCGAATGTAACTCCTTTATTCCAAAAGGGAGGGATACAGAAAGCAGGAAACTACAGGCCAGTTAGCTTAACATCTGTCTCAGGGAAAATGTTAGAAGCTATTATTAAAGATGTTATAGCAGGACATTTCGAAAAATTCAAGGTAATCAGGCAGAGTCAACATGGTTTTGTGAAAGGGAAATCATGTTTAACCAATTTATTGGAGTTCTTTGAGGGAGTTGCATGTGCTGTGGATAAAGGGGAACCCGGTGGATGTATTGTACTTAGATTTGCAGAAGGCATTTGATAAGGTGCCACATCAAAGGTTATTGCAGAAAATAAAGTTAATGATGTAGGGGGTAACATATTAGCTTGGATAGAAGATTGGCTAGCTAACAGGAAACAGAGAGTAAGCATAAATGGGTAATTTTCTCATTGGCAAGATGTAACAAGCGGTGTGCCACAGGGATCTGCGCTGAGGCCTCAACTTTTTACAATTTATATAAATGACTTAGATGAAGGAACCGAAGGTATGGTTGCTAAATTTGCTGATTACACAAAGATAGGTAGGAAGGTAACTTGTGAAGAGGATATAAGGAGACTACAAAGGGATATAGATAGGTTAAGTGAGTGGGCAAAGACCTGGCAAATGGAGCATAACGTGGGAAAGTGCGAAATTGTCCACTTTGGCAGGAAGAATAAAAAAGAAGCATATTATCTAAATGGTGAGAAATTGCAGAGCTCTGAGATACACAAGGATCTAGGTGTCCTAGTGCATGAATCGCAAAAGGTTAGTATGCAGGTACAGCACATAATTAGGAAAGCAAATAGAATGTTATCGTTTATCGTGAGGGGAATTGAATACAAAATTAGGGAGGTTATGCTTCAGCTATACAGGGCATTGGTGAGACCACATCTGGAGTATTGTGTACAGTACTGGTCTCTTTATTTAAGGAAGTATATAAATGTGTTGGAGGCAGTACACAGAAGGTTTACTAGACTAATACCTGGAATGGGTGGGCTGTCTTACAAGGAAAGATTGGGCAGGCTAGGCTTGTATCCACTGGAATTTAGAAGAGCAAAAGGTGACTTGATTGAAACATATAAGGTCTTGAGGAGTCTTGACAGGGTGGATGTGGAAAGAATGTTTCCCCTTGTGGGTGAATCTTGAACTAGGGATCACAGTTTAAAAATATGGGGTTGCCATTTAAGACAGAGATGAAGAGAAATTCTTTCTCTCAGAGGGTCGTGAGTCTTTGGAATTCTCTTCCTCAAAAGGCAGTGGAAGCAGAGTCTTTGAATATTTTTAAGGCAGAGGTAGATAGATTCTTGATAAGCAAGGGGGTGGAAGGTTATTGGGGGTAAGTGGAAATGTGGAGTAACCAGTTCAGCCATGAGGTTATTGAATGGCGGAGCAGGCTCGAGTGGTCGAGTGGCCTACTCCTGCTCCTAATTCATATGCTCGTATGTTCGTATGCAATATGATAATTTAATCTGCAATGCTTACATGAAACTTCACCTTGATGAAAACACATGACAGTTCTGGAATCTTTCCTTTTCTGAAATTGTGAGGGTCCTCTTTTACATCAAAAACATTTTAAAAAGCTCCTCGGAGGACACAGAAGGTTTACACAAAGAATAGCTGGACGGTTTCACTTTCTATACTTAAAGTTAATTGATCTCAGTGGGAGACACACATTATCTCAATGCTCCTTGACTTACACTCCTGATTGACTTCTAGTGACCCACTGCTGGAAATCATAGAGTTATAGGGCTCAATTTTATGTTTCCAACGCCAATTACGGCAACAGCCATAAAAGATGGTGGCCCGCACACGCAGGTTCTACTCCACGGACCTGCCGCGATCTTATATGCGGCGGCTCATTCACATGGCCGGGAATGAGTCACAGACTTCGCAGAACTCTGACAGTAGTTAAGACCAGAGCACCACAAGTAGGAGGAAGCTTTGCTATGTGGAGCGGGCTATTTTTAATGACGTGGAGGGGGCAGGCGATCTGTCCCCGGCAACGGTGTCCGGCGCCACTGTGCAGGCACCGGTGCCTTTTTTAAAGTGCTTCCAGCCCTTACATTTAATTTAAAAGTTTAAAGGGAAAGAGTAATTAAAATGATTTTTAAAAATTATACACGTTTCCAGCCCCTCTCCCACCACCCCCCACATTAATGATATACTCATTCCTTGCCCTCTCCTCCCCAAAAATACTTACCTTGTGTACCTGAACTTTGCCCCTGCAAAGTTCACAAACTTTTAACTTTACCCCTTCCCACCATCCTCTCCACCAATCAGAATAGTTTGACCTCGCTACCTCTTTACTGCACTGAGAAATTTACCTCCTGCCCACCCCCCCCCCCCCCACAGGTGTTGTGCCTCATTTTGCAGATGGGGAAGTGAAGGCACGGCAGTGCCGGCCACTGGGATGAAGATCGTGGCGGCACTTCAGGAGGCGCTGGGAACATCATTACCTCAGGTAAATTAATGAATTTGAATATTTAAATTACGGTCTAGTCACCGCCGGCAAGATCAGGACGAGCCCTGCCGGCATCGAGGTCGGTATCGGGCCTCATCTGGGGCAATCGTCATATTCCCCCCGCCACAGAGCCAGACGTCGAGGCCTCTATAAAATCCAGCCCAGAGAGTCATGGGGGGAATTTTATGCTCGCCCGGCCTCCAAATCCGCCACAAGGGACCCTGCCACTTTCTGCCTCCACCAAAATTAAGTCCAGGCAGGAAGGCCTTGAACGGCCTTCCTGCTCCGCCACTAATTGAGGCCCTTAACTGGACAATTAATGCCCCCGCAATTTGCCATGTGGTGGGCGACACTGTCGCAGCACAGGAAGCATAGCACAGCTGCTTCCCAGCTCTGGGGTGGTGGTGGTGGGGGGTGGGTGGAGTGGTTGGGTGTCCCTCATTAAAAGGCACTTAGTGCCAGAATGAGGGATCCAACATCAGGAAGGGGGGTTGGGGGGGAGGGGTGGTGGCCGCTGAGAGTTACCCCCCGCCCTTGCTACCGACCCCGCTTCACCTCCCTCCCCGTGATCCCCACCCCGCGAGACCCCTTCCTCCCTGACCTACTTGTGGCCTGGGTCCAGTGCAGCTCCCTTGGAAGGCCTGCCGCTGTCTACTTGTGCCTAATTGGCACTAGATTCAGCGGGCCTCCCGCAGAAGAGGTGAGGCAAGGTTCTCGGTGTCGCTTTTTCTGGATGTCGAAACCCCCGACACCAGGATAAAATCCCATGTCATCTACAGCACAGAAGGATGCCATTTGGCTCATCGATACCATGTAGTCTCTCCACACAGGCATCCAGTCAGTCCCACTCCCTTGCTTGATCCCCGTAACCCTGCAAGTTTATTTCCTTCAAGTGCCCATAAAATTTCCTTTTGAAGTCATTTGTTGTCTCTGCTTCCACCACCCTTATGGGTAATGAGTTTCAGGTCATTACCACTCACTGCATAAAAAAGTTCTTCCTCATATTCCCCCTGCCCAATATCTTCAATCTGTGTCCCCTAGTCCTTGTACCATTAATTAATGGGAACAGTTTTTCCTTGTCTAACTCATCTAAGCCTGCCATAGTCATGTACACCTCTATTAAATCTCCCCTCAATCTCCTTTGCTCTAAGGAGAACAACCTCAGCTTTTCCAGCCTAACCTTGTAACTAAAATCTCCCATCCCTGGAACCATTCTGGTAAATCTCCTCTGCATTCTCTCAAGGACCCTCACATCCTTCCTAAAGTATGGTGACCAGAACCGGATGCAATGCTCCAGTTGGGGCCTAACCAGAGCTTTATAAAGCTTCAGCATAATTTCCCTGCTTTTGTACTCAATGCCTCTATTTATGAAGCCCAAGTTCCATATGTTTTGCTAACCACTCTCTCAATATGCCCTGCCACCTTCAAAGGTTGATGCACATGCACCCCCAGGTCCCTCTGTTCCTGCACACTCTTTAGAATTGTACTATTAAGTATATATTGCTTCTCCCTATTCCTTTTGCCAAAATGTATCGCCTTGCACTTGTCAGTATTAAATTCCATCTGCCAGCTGTCTGTCCATGCTTCTAGCCTATCTATGTCCTCCTATTGCAGGCTCTTCACATCATCCTCACTATTTGCCACACCTCCAAGTTTGGTATCATCAGCAAATTTTGAAAATCTACTCTGTATTCCAAAATCCAAGTCATTTATATATTATAAAAAAAAGTGGTCCCAGCACTGACCCTTGGGGAACACCACTGTCCACCGTCCTACAATCTGAAAAACAATCATTTACTACAAATCATTTTCTGTCCTTAAGCCAATTTTTCATCCAACTGGACATTGACCCTTCTATTCCATGAGCCTCAATTCTGTTAACCAGCCTTTTATGTGGTACCTTATCAAACTTTAAAAAAAATCCATATAGACAGTATCCACCGCATTCCCTTCATCAACTTTCTCTGTTACTTAATCAAAAAATTCAATTAGATTAGTCAAGCATGATCTACCTTTTACACATCCATGCTGCCTCTCCTTAATTAACTCGAACCTCTCCAAGTGTCTGTTGATGTTTTTTTCCCTGATTATTGTTTCCAAAACCTTACTCACTACTGATGTTAAACTAACCAGCCTGTAGTTACTAGGGCTGTCCTTACGCACTTTCTTGAATAAAGGTGTTGCATTTGCCACTCTCCAGTCCTCTGGCACCTCCCCTGTATCCAGGGAAGATTGGAAGATTATGGCAAGCCCTTCCGCTATCTCCACCCCCACTTTCTTTAGCATCCGGACCAGGTGACTTATCTACCCTAAGCTTAGCCTGCCTTTCTAGTACCTCCTACCACTCAATTTTTACCCTATCCATTGCCTCTATTCTCTCCCCTTCTACCAATATTTTGCCAGATTGCACTTCCTTAGTGAACACTGATACAAAGTATATTAGCCTTGCCCAGCATCTCTTAGTATATATTACTTTCTTCGTCCCTAATAGGCCCCACTCCACCACTTAATAACCGAGATTTACAAGCCAGTAGAAGATTTTTGGGTTCACATGGGTAAATGTTGGGCGAGAATATGAGTAATTTCTGTAGTGATGCTTCCCAAAGTTAAATAGACAGCTGACACATCCAGGGCTAACACAAATAATGGCCACTTGGACTAGAAACTATAAAGTGTGAGATACCCACTGAACCCTTACAGTCAGCTTAGAGTCAATGTCTTCAGGAAAAGTGGTGAGCTGAAAATTGGCAAAGGAAGCCGGCGAGGGAAAAAAAATAAATTCAGCATACTTAAGATAATAGTAATTGGTTCAATAATTCGTAAGCCAAAGCAAAACTTAGAAGTAAACAATTTGCTTGCACTTGGCACTGATATGGGTCACATTACTAGAAAGACTGATTGGAACAACATCAGTGTGCTATGTTTGAATTCTACCTTTGTTCACTGCCCATATTTTTCCTCTAGTCGGTTCCAAGATCTTTTCATCCATTAATTATAATTGTTTTTCTGCATTTTGGCTTAAACAATCTGAATAAATTACCCTTTAGGATATTTGAGTTAGATTAAATTGAAGACTTCTATTACTAATGCAGATGAAATTTAGCAAATATAATTAAATTACAATGAATGTGGTTGCTACATGCCTGTTGAAAGCGACAACTCCACTTTCATAAATAGATCAGCGTGTACACAGAGAGCCAAAGGTTAAAAGTGTAATAAAAGAAATGAGTAGTGAACAACTAATAATGAGAAGAATTTGGATCAACCACCTTCTGTTCATAAGTGCAGAATTCTTTGTTTTTAGAAGACTAAGAATAACAGGCAATAATTGCTTTGTTGATTCCTCAAAACAATTACTTTGCAATAATAATACTAAGAATCAGTGTAATGTTTTGAGTAATAAAATAATCAAAATAAACTTCCAAAACATTTGTTAGCGATTAGTTACTTTTTTAAACCATGTGCAACTTTTACCTTGAGCAAATTAGCAAAATTTTCAGCATTTGCCAATTTTCTTTAATCAACTGTAATTAACTAACTCAAAATTTTCAGTTGTCTGTTGTAAGATCTCTAAATATCTTGCTTTACCACAAAGTCTGATTCCTGCAAAAGACTAATATTTGTAGAATGGGAACTTTGAACCATATTATTCAAATGTCTGTCACATATACATTTTAATCAGTACAATTTAATCCTTACCCTCATAAAAAAAACTCAATCAAATTTGTTGTAGTTAAAGATCATCATCACAGACTTTTGTAAAAGTTTACTCCAACAGTTGTTTTCCTGGCATAAGGATTGTCTGTTGAATTTTCAGCATCGTGTTTCTCACACTATATAATTTTAAGTACCGTGTTTTCACACTGTGTATATAATAAAAATCACGAGTACAGTTTTACATGTTTCTAAGTTTTGACTTTGCTTTTTTTGATGAGAAAAGTAGCATTATGATGCAAAAGGTGCAGGAACAATAGCCTGTGCCGGGTATTTTAAATAAACACGAAAAATATCACATTTTGTATGTTTTTTTTACCCTGTATGAACTTACTAGCTTGCAATATACTGTTCACCACATTAAACTATTCAGAGTATGATAATTATAAATACACATTGAATACATGGCAATGCAGACCTTTAGGAGAGTAAATTTATCCTTGAACCACAGTAAAAGCAAGCAAAGCTTCTCTTGGGACTTTGCATGCTGTCTGGAAAATGGAGCTCTCGGAGCTATCTAATTTAGTATACAACAACAATATTATTTTCTTCACTTACCCCTTTGGCATCAATCACTCCAGGGTTGGCATTGAACTTTACAGTTTTAAGTCTAGATCGTTCTTTTCTTTCAACCCTGGAGATACAGAAGGATGAATGGTCCATCAGATTATAATAGAATATTTTGACTCAATGGTTCAGAGGAATAATGAAAAATGTAAATTTAATGGATGGTAAAATAGAAGCCTAACACTACAATTCTTACAGGAAGATTTTAAAATTAAAATCACATCCCTATTTCAACCAGGTATCGTGAGACTGCCTGACATTTATATGATGATTGGGTACGGAATCATAATATGATATTTAACACTGCTGACTCATCATCTGGCAGCTCAAAGTTACATTAACAATAAATCCAACAGGTCAACATTCATTTTAAAACATTGCTTTGGGCTTGATTTTTAGCCCCTGCCAGACCTGGGATTGGAGGTGGGCAGATACTAAAAATATCTCCGTTGGCTGGCGTGCCAGTTGCCCGGCTCCATCCTTTTTTCCAGTTAGCCTCCAAGTTCCCGCAGGTGGTGAGGGCCAGTTTAACTGCCTGGAAATGGCATCCTGGCAGCAGAAAGATGGACCAGCACTCCAGGCAGGCCTAGAGTGCCAGTGTGCAGGAATAGCTGCAGGCTGTTCTGCAGAGGGACATTCCCCCCGCCACCGCAAGAGTGAGGCCTTGCAGCATAGAACCATAGAAAAGTTACAGCACAGAAGGAGGCCATTCAGCCCATCATGTCTGTGCCAACTGAAAAAACTAGCCGCCCAATCTAATCCCACTTTCCAGCACCTGGTCTGTAGCCTTGAAGGTTACAGCACTTGAGGGTTTCTGCCCTCACCACCGATACGGGCAGTGAATTCCAGACACCCACCGCTGTCTTGGTGAAAAAGTTTTCCTCATGTCCCCTCTAATCCTTCTACCAATCACCTTAAATCTGTGCCCCCTTGTAATTGACCTCTCCTCTAGGGGAAACAGGTCCTTCCAGTCTACTCTATCTGGGACCCTCATAATTTTGTAGACCTCAATTAAGTCATCCCTCAGCCTCCTCTGTTCTAAAGAAAACAACCCTAGCTGATCCTATCTTTCCTCATAGCTGCAAATATTAAGCACTGGCAACACTGATGCAATAGTGTATAAATATGCGAAGCGAACAACAATCATCGAGCAGTCTCTCATGTACTTGTATTGAATAAACCTTGGCTTGTTTGTATCCTTAGCCGTCTCCATGTTGAGTGTCTTTTTGATACTCCACCGCACAAGTCATGAAGTGAGGTATATATAGCAAAATATATAGCATTGGGGAAATTTCAGAGAATATTAATAATAAATATTTCTGTAAAAGAAATCCGTTATTAAGAGTGATTCACAGAATTGAACTTGATTCAATTGGAAGAAGAAAACTGAAAAAGGAGCCATGAATTTTCCTATTACAAAAAATGACAAGTGACATGGAGGGATTTGAGCACAAGGATGAGAATTTTAAAATTGAAATGGGAGCCAATGTAGGTCAGCAAGCACAGGGGTGATGGGTGAACAGATCTTGGTGCAATTAGAATACGGGTAGCAGAGCTTTAGACGTAGGTTTCAGCAGCAGATGAGCTGAAGCGGGGCAAGGATGTGTAATATTATGAAAGTGAAAGTAGGCAGTCTCGGTGATGAAGTGGATATGGGGTCAGAAACTCATCTCAAGGTCAAATAGGATTCTGAGGTTGTGAACTGTCTGGTTAAAGGAATTTAGTGAAATCTTAGTGTTTACTGACTAAGTTTAAATAACAGGGGGCACAAATGATCATCAGTAACGTTATTGTATGATCCCTCAACAAGCTTGTACCAATGGAAAGGAGAACCAGGCAGAGTGTAAAACAGGAGGCCCATTTGCAACCACCCAAAATGAAAACTATCCCATGATTCTCAAATCTTGTTAAGTACTCCTACGACATTACTGATAGTAATTTTTACTCTATTCATTTCAATTGCAAACAGTTTCTTTGCATGAACTTAGATAATTTAAAACTATTCCTCCATCACAGCTGGCAAGTTCCATTCAGATTTGAGTTTATCTCAGTGCAGGTCAGTTCACTGATCTCTGGTATAGGTTAGTTCAGTGCCAGGAGGCAAATGTGCAGCTGGGGAAAGAGAGCATAGGTTGAATTTGGGATTTGATGCAACAGCTTTGATACTCAACGAGGCTTGAAGAGTCATTATAGTTCCAGTATTTTGTAACTCTTCACATAAATTGCAGCTAAAGTCTAAAATAAAATTTTGGGTGTGATTTTAAACATATCCACCAGTATGGCTTTATTGTGGACCCAAAAGGAGAAGTGCTCCAAAGGATCAAAGGACGAGAAGCAGGCTATTCAACCACATAAGCATGCTCTGCCATTCAATTAGATCAGGGCTTATCTGCACTTCAACTTCATTCACTCAGCCTCCCCTGCTATGACCTTGCTTTCCACATCCCCGCCGTTGTAGCTGGGAAGCCTAGCAGTCAATCCCGCTATGTATGCACTGACAATAACCAGTGAGAGGTCAGCTGGCAGGTTTTAAATGAGGCTTGGTTGTTAAAATTGGTCGAGTCTCATTCCGTTGCAGGTGGAAAATGGACTCATCAAAATGATTTCCTGCTGTTGGCAGTTAAAAGCCAGGTCTTCATTTTAAAAGTGAAGCTATGTTACTACTATTTAATATTATTATATAATCTAACCACCAGACAAATTAATGTCCTTTTGTTTTCAACACAAAAAAAGAGGAACTGAATACTGCAAAAACAAGCTTAGTGGGGTCTTTCTTAATTGTCAACTGTACAGTTGTGATAGATACAGTTGTACCAATACATTGTTGAATCTACAGTTAAGGAAGACCACATCATAGAATAGAATCATAGAAAGTTTAAGGTACTGAAAGAGGCCACTTGGCCCATCGTGTCTGTGCTGGCTGAAATATGATCCACCTATTCAAAGCCTACCTTCCAGCATTTGGTCAGTAGCCCTGCAGATTACGGCACTTGAGGTGCATATCCAGACTCCTTTTGAATGAGTTGAGGGTTTCTGCCTCAACTACCCTTTCAGGCAGTGAGTTCCAGACCATCACCACCCTCTGGGTGAAAAAGTTTTTCTTCATCTCCCTCTAATTTTTCTACCAATCACTTTAAATCTATGTCCCCTTGTCACTGACTTTTCTGCTAAGGTGAATAGATCCTTCACCTCCACTCTATCCAGGCCCCTCAAAATTTTGTACATTTCAATCAGATCTCCCCTCAGCCTTCTCTATTCCAAGGAGAACAACCCCAGCCTATCCAGGTCAGTTCCGAAGAAGGGTCACTGAACCGAAACATTAACTCTGCTTCTCTTTCCACAAATGCTGCCAGACCTGCTGAGTGGTTCCAGCATTTCTTATTTTTAACCCCAGCCTATCCAATCTTTCCTCATAGCAGCATTTTTCCAGTCCTGGCAACATGCTCGTAAATCTCCTCCGTACCCTCTCTGGTGCAATTACATCCTTTCTGTAATGAGGTGACCAGAACTGAACACAGTACTTATGGCCTAACCAATGAGTTATACCGTTCCAGCATAACCTATTGTATTCTATACCTTGGCTAATAAAGGAAAGGATTCCATATGCCTTCTTAACCACCTTATCGACCTGTCCTGCTACCTTCAAGTTGAATTCCATTTGCCACTTTTCTGCCCATCTGACCAGACCATCAATATCTTCCTGCAGTCTACAGCTATCCTCCTTGCTATCTACCACACGGCCAATCTTTGTGACATTCGCAAACTTCTTGATCATGTCCCCTACATTTACGTCCAAATCATTAATGTACACCACAAAAAGCAGGGGAAACAGCCCTCCAGTCGCAAAAACACCTGTCAACAATTACCCTTTGTTTCTTGCCACTGAGCCAATTTTGTATCCACCTTGCTCCATTTCCCTGGATCCCATGGGATTTTATTTTTTTAACCAGTTTGCCATGTGGGACCTTGTCAAAAGCCTTGCTAAAATCCATGTAAACCACATCAACTGCACTACCCTCATCTATCTTCCTTGTTACCTCTTCAAAAAATTCGATCAAGTTGGTCAAACAAGATCCTCCCTTAACAAATCCAGGCTCACTATCCTTGATTAACCTGTGCCTTTCGAAGTGACAGTTTATCCTGTCTCTTAGAATAGATTCCAATAATTTTCCCACAACTGGGGTTAGACTGACATCAAGTTATGTATACAAAAGGATTACACAGCAGATTGTTGTTTTCTCTTTTTTGCTTTCACACATTGCAGGCATTATAGATTGTTATTGGATGTCTAAGGAAAGCCTTCTGAACAGCCTGAAGATGTGTTTAAATGAAAACATAATAGTGAACACAGAAATATAGTACAGGTTAGGATAGAATTTGAAAAGTTAGTTGCATTGAGTCTCTTTCTTTCGGTAGACATAATGCATCTTTTGCATCCCTCCCACTATAAATATAGCCTTCAGTAGCTGGGGTATAGGAAATTAGAAGATGGAATGTTTATCACAAGAAACTAGTCTTTTCAGAATTCAACTGTACAGAAAATAGGAGATAACATTTTATACTTATTAACCTTCTTTTGCTTGGTATAACACCCATCTCTTCGCTGTCTCCTTCAGGCGTAACCATTCGTGCCTGCCACCATTCATCATCAGAGGCATTGATAACATGCAGAATATCTCCATATTTGAAACTGAGACCTTGACTTGGAAGACCACTGTCCTTGGTTTTGTCATAGTCAAATAGAGCTCTGAAAAACATATTTCAAAGGGTTTAAGTCTTGCATTTACTGCTACACAGTAATTTGCTGTAGTTTTAAATATACATTATTATTTAAATTCAAAATATACTGACAGTTTTTTCTGGGTATTTTCATTTTGATGCTTAACAATGAACAATGATAGGTGCCCTACAACCTCATAACACATACTCATTTTACAATCAATGTGCTGGTCACATTTGTGAGGAGTTACTCACTTGAATGTGGGTAGTATTGCTCGTTAGTAGAGGTTAAAAGGAAATTTTCCTTCCCCTTGCTCTCCCCATGTCCACATGTCCATCTCCTAACAGCAAATCACAGAACAGCTCTGCTATCTATTTATGATGAAGCCCAAGGTTTTCACAGATCTAGGTTGCACAAGAAAAGTGGCCCTAAAGGGAAAATGTGAGGACTGTAGGGATATATTTTTAATGGAAACACTGTTGCAGCTAAACAGGTCTTTAATTTTCAAAAAGGTATGCTAATTCTTTGGAGTCAACCTATAGAAATCACTTGTGTAAGGGTGGTTCTTACTGGTTTTAAATACTCAAAGTTCTAATCTTGAGGAAACATTGATTTGCTGCAGTTGCGAGGACTCAAAAGATATCCTTAGCTACCCAACAGTGATTGCATGGGGTTAAGAACAGAATTTATTAGATTTGGCACGTTAGTGTAGCTCTTATTGTTGTTTATGATGGAGCCAGTCCTGCAGCAAAAATGCATTTAACTTAAGGTCTTTGGCCTCCTTGTCTCGAGAACATTTCTGACGTCCTGTCCTATGATGTTCGTTTTCTTGAGGCTGATGGTTAGGCTAAATTTGTTGTAGGCAGCCGCAATCCTGTTGATGAGTCTCTGCAGACACTCTTCTGTGTGGGATATTATTGCAGCATCGTCAGCAAAGAGGAGTTCCCTGATGAGGACATTCCGTACTTTGGTCTTCGCTCTAAGACGAGCAAGGTTGAACAACCTGCCATCTGATCTTGTGTGGAGGAAAATTCCTTCTTCTGAAGACTTGAACGCATGTGAGAGTTGCAGGGAGAAGATGATCCCAAACAGTGAAGGTGCAAGAACACAGCCCCGTTTCACGCCACTCAGGATAGGAAAGGGGTCTGATGAGGCACTGCTATACTGAATTGTGCCTTTCATATTGTAATGGAATGAGGTGATGATACTTATTAGCTTTGGTGGACATCCGATCTTTGCTAGTAGTCTGAAGAGACCACGTCTGAACAAAGAACAAAGAACAGTACAGCACAGGAACAGGCCATTCGGCCCTCCAAGCCTGCGCCGATCATGATGCCTGTCTAAACTAAAACCTTCTGCACTTCCGGGGTCCGTATCCCTCCATTCCCATCATATTCACGTATTTGTCAAGATGCCTCTTAAACGTCGCTATCGTACCTGCTTCCACCACCTCCCCCGGCAGCAAGTTCCAGGCTCTCACCACCCTCTGTGTAAAAAACTTGCCTCGTACATCCCCTCTAAACTTTGCCCCTCACACCTTAAACCTATGTCTCCTAGTAACTGACTCTTCCACCCTGGGAAAAAGCTTCTGACTATCCACTCTGTCCATGCCACTCATAACTTTGTAAACCTCGATCAGGTCGCCCCTCCACCTCCATCGTTCCAGTGAAAACAATCCGAGTTTATCCAACCTCTCCTCATAGCTAATACCCTCCAGACCAGGCAACATCCTGGTAAACCTCTTCTGTACCCTCTCCAAAGCCTCCTCGTCCTTCTGGTAGTGTGGCGACCAGAATGGTATGCAATATTCCAAGTGTGGCCTAGCTAAGGTTCTATACAGCTGCAGCATGACTTGCCAATTTTCATACCCTATGCCCCGACCGATGAAGGCAAGCATGCCGTATGCCTTCTTGATTACCTTATCCACCTGCGTTGCCACTTTCAGTGACCTGTGGACCTGTATGCCCAGATCTCTCTGCCTGTCAATACTCCTAAGGGTTCTGCCATTTACTGTATACTTCCCACCTGCATTAGACCTTCCAAAATGCATTAAGTCACATTTGTCCAGATTAAACTCCATCTGCCATTTCTCTGCTCAAGTCTCCAACCGATCTATATCCTGCTGTATCCTCTGAAAATCCTCATCGGTATCCACAACTCCACCAACCTTTGTGTCGTCCGCAAACTTACTAATCAGACGAGCTACATTTTCCCCAAAATTATTTACATATACTAAAAACAGAAAAGGTCCCAGCACTGATCCCAGTGGAACACCACTAGTCACAGCCCTCCATTCAGAAAAGCACCCTTCCACTGCTACCCTCTGTCTTCTATGACCGAGCCAGTTCTGTATCCATCTTGCCAGCTCACCTCTGATCCCTTGTGACTTCACCTTTTGTACCAGTCTGCCATGAGGGACCTTGTCAAAGGCTTTACTGAAGTCCATATAGACAACATCCACTGCCCTTCCTTCATCAATCATCTTCGTCACTTCCTCAAAAAACTTGATCAAGTTTGTGAGACACGACCTCCCCTTCACAAAACCATGCTGCCTCTCGCTAATAAGTCTATTTGTTTCCAAATGGCAGTAAATCCTGTCCCAAAGAATCCTCTCTAATAATTTCCCTACCACTGACGTAAGGCTCACCGGCCTGTAATTTCCTGGATTATCCTTGCTACCCTTCTTAAACAAAGGAACAACAGTGGCTATTCTCCAGTCCTCTGGGACCTCATCTGTCGCCAATGAGGATACAAACATTTCTGTCAAGGCCCCAGCAATTTCCTCCCTTGCCTCCCTCAGTATTCTGGGGTAGATCCCAACAGGCCCTGGGGACTTATCTACCTTAATGTTTTTCAAGACGCCCAACACTTCCTCCTTTTTGATATCGACATGACCCAGACTATCTACACTCCCTTCCCCAGACTCATCATCCACCAAGTCCTTCTCTTTGGTGAATACTGATGCCAAGTACTCATTTGGTATCTCGCCCATTTCCTCTGGCTCCACGCATAGATTCCCTCCTCTGTCCTTGAGTGGGCCAAGTTTTAAATGAGCCTCGTCTGCTGACGAGGCCAAAGGCTTTGGTGACATCTATGAAAGCAACATAGGGGGGCATCTGTTGTTCACAGCATTTCTCCTGTAGCTGGTGAAGGGAGAACAGCATGTCAATGGTGGAGCTCTCTGCTCATAAGCCACACTGTGACTCAGGACAGACAAGTTCAGCCAGCTCCTGGAGTCTGTTTCAAATGACTCGAGTGAAGACTTTCCCCACTCTGCTGAGAAGGGAGATTCCATGGTAGTTGTTGCAGTCACCGGGGTCACCCTTGTTCTTATAGAGGGTGATGATATTGGCATCGCGCATGTCCTGTGGTACTGTTCCCTCATCCCAGCACAGGCAAAGCAATTCATGGAGTGATGAGAGTATAGCAGGCTTGGCACTCTTAATTATTTCATGGGTAATGCTGTCCTTCCCAGGGGCTTTTCCACAGGCTAGAGAATCAATGACATCACTGAGTTCCGATTTTGTTGGCTGTTCGTCCAGCTCATCCATTGCTGGCAGAGACTGGGCTGCAATGAGGGCGGTCTCAGTGACAACATTTTCCCTGGAGTACAGTTCGAGGTAGTGCGCCACCCAGCGGTCCATTTGTTTGTGTTGGTCAATGATCGTGTCCCCTGATTTAGACTTGAGGGGGGCGATCTTCTTGATGGTTGGCCCAAAAGCTCTCTTAATGCCATCATACATTCCTCTGATGTTTCTGGTGTTGGAGGCCAGCTGAATACGACTGCATTGGTGTTGCCAGTAGTCATTTGCACAGCGCCTACTGGCTACTTTAAGTGCTACGGATGCTAACTCACTGAGGGCTTTCTTGTGGTTCAACAGTGCAATGCGCTTTGCGGCTATGACAGGTTCCAGCTCTTCAAAGTGAGATTGAAATCAGTCTGCATTCTGCTTCTCACGTTTGCCATGGGTGGTCATTGCTGAGTCGTAGATGGCGTCTCTGATCTGGGCCCACTTGGTCTCTGCATCCCCTGTAGGAGTGTTTTGAAGGGCTTTTTCAAGTGAACATATGTAACAGCTGTGGATAAGAATTTCTGTTCGTGTTGATGCACGGGCGGCCCTTCTGCTTGGAGTGATGTCGCTTCTTTGGTTTGAGTCTAACCTTGCTGCACACCAGGGAGTGGTCGGTGTCGCAGTTCGCACTGTGGAAGCTGCATGTGAGTTGGACACTGTTTATAGAGGCTTGCCTTGTGATGATGAGGTCCAGCTGATGCCAACGACGTGATCTTGGGTGCCTCCATGAAACCTGGTGACAGGGTTTAGTATGAAAGAACGAGTTGGTGATGCAGAGGTTGTGATAGGTACACAACTCCAGCAGTCTCTGTCCATTCTCATTCATCCATCCAATGCCATAGTGCCCAAGGCAGGAGGGCCATGAGTCATGGTCGGCCCCAACCCTGGCTGCGTGGAGTTTGCAAGTTCTCCCTGTGACCGCGTGGGTTTTCACCGGGTGCTCCGGTTTCCTCCCACTGCCAAAGACTTGCAGGTGATAGGTAAATTGGCCATTGTAAATTGCCCCTAGTGTAGGTAGGTGGTAGGGAATATGGGATTACTGTAGGGTTAGTATAAATGGGTGGTTGTTGGTCGGCACAGACTTGGTGGGCCGAAGGGCCTGTTTCAGTGCTGTATCTCTAAATAAAAATAAAAATAAAGTCCCCCAGCAGGAACAAATGTTCGGTATTAGGAATGCTACTAATGATATTATGGAGTTCTTCGTAGAACTGGTCTTTAACTTCAGGTGGGGAGCAGAGTGTTGGAGCATAGGTGCTGAGTAGGTGTACTGGACCAGAGGCGGTGAGCAATCGGATGGACAGTATGCGTTCCGAGCCATTTGAAGGTGGCTCGATCATGCTGAGCAAAGAGTTTCTGATCGTGAAGCCCACTCCATGCTGTCTTGGTTCTTCAGGATCCCTACCCTGTCAGAAGAAGGTGTAGTCTTGCTCTCTTAAAGATCTGTGGGCTGGCTCGCTCGCCAGGGTCGCAACCCCCGCCAGACACCTCCCCCCTTCCCCCCTCCCCCCGGACCCCCTGCACCCCCTTCCCTCCCACTCCCTCCCCCCACACCCCTCCTCGCACCCCCTCCCCCCTCGCACCCCCTTCCCCCGCATCCCCCCCCAACCCCACCGGCATCCCCGCACCCCTTCCCCCCTTCCCACTCCGTCCATGAAACCACACAGCTTACTTGTTAGGGCCCCTGTTCAGGGATAGGAGCTAACAACCCCACTGCCTTGTGGGCATCTCGGGAGAGACCAAGGCTAAGGGAGTAAACCCTAACAGAAAATCCAGAGCGGAACCCCGAAGGCGGTCATGTGTCACCTTGGCATGTTTCCGGCTGTTCCTGCAGCCATACAAGTGCCAAACGTTGTGCTCTGCACTCCTTTGGACCCCACTAGGAAGGCCGAGAGGGGGGTTTTGACACTTGGGCACTCACAACCTCCATACATTCGCCCAGTTATGCGCCATGGAGAGGTCACTCCATAGTCGCCTCACAGCAACCAAAACAACATGGAAGGCAGCAGTTGCGGGTTATAAATCCAGCTCAATTGGTGTAGAGATTTGGGCACCACGGGTTGCCTTTGTTGGTGGGAGAGGTCATCGCATCTCACTGGACAGCCACCGCCCGCCTCAAACTGGACAGCCCCCGGTCAGTAAGGTTCTGTTCCACCTGCTTCAATGGGTGTTTGGAGCTCTGGGTCATTGCCCGACAAGTGGACTGTAACACAGCACCAAACAGCACGACAAAAAAAGGAAAGAAGGTACCAGCCCTTCGCTTTGCAAGCTGGAACATCAGAACTCTGTGTCCTGGCCTGTCGGAAGACCTTACACAAATTAACGATTCTCGGAAGACCGCCATCATTAACAACAAGCTCAGTAGACTCAATGTAGACATTGCAGCACTTCAGGAGACACGCCTCCCTGAGAGCGGATCTCTAAGAGAGCAAGATTACACCTTCTTCTGGCAGGGTAGGGATCCTGAAGAACCCAGACAGCATGGAGTGAGCTTCGCCATCAAAATCTTAAGGTAAACCGGCATTAAAGGGTCAAGCAGCTATAATGCATAGTAAGTTTGTAAATTGACAATCATTACAAATGGGCCTGATTTCATATCTCAAGAACCAACTGCATTTAAAACTAAACTCTTAAAACAAGCAGGGAGCTGATGAAATTATTCATACAGAGACACAGACATGATAGATTAACTTCATGAATATGTTCATGAAGAAATAGCTGGAGCAATCAGACAACATAATGATATATGTTCAAATTTAAGTGACTGTCCTGATCATTGAACTCCTGTGGCCAAGCTGTTAACAGGACTTAGAAAATAATGACCATGGTTCCACTGCGGCTGGATCAGGCCCTATATCAATCAGAAAGGGGGTTGTTGTGTCAATCATTGTAACAGGTGTGACCTTTGTACTATAAGAAGCATGCGTTTCGGACAGACCAGGCGACTTGCAAGGAAAACCGTGGGCAGGATTGATGCACAGATGGGAACATACTCCCCTGAGTGATCGTTGGGGTGAGCACTGTTTGAAATTAAGCAGAGTCAAAGGAAAAAGAGCATGTAGTTATTGATTGAAATTGAAGGGAGTTAGAGAACTGTGTATGTGAGTACTGCTTGAAATGAAAAGGAACAATGTACTGAAATTGGTATGTTATCCATGGTACAATAAATAGTTAAAAGAATACTGTGTTGTACTGAGTTGTGAGTCTTGACCATTTTACCCCACTCAAACAGTTTTCGGCCAGACTCTGGAACTGGAGTATAAGAGGGAAGGTGCGGGTTAACTTACCCACAATATGCACTGCTAATATTAGTAGGATAACCAAACAGCACCAAAATTGCAAATTAATCCTTCTGCTCAGCTCACATATTTCCTGTTAAAAATTAACCTGCATTACTTATAGGGAACGTTAAAGAAAATTACAGGAATACCAGAGAAGAACATGGAGGTATGAACCATATATATAAAAAGGAAACTATTGAAAGGGTTAATGGGTTTAGAAGTCACTAAATCATCAGGTCTACGCTCCATAATACTGAGAGATTAAATATGAGAGGCACCCATTATATCATTTTATATAATTCTTTGGTATCATGAATTGTACCAAAAGGACTGGAGGGTGCCAAATATTACACCCCCTATGCGAAAAGGGGAAAGTGATAAACCAGATAACTATAAATCAGCTAGCCTTATGTCAGTACTAGGAAAACTGCATGCTTATGCTTTTCAGTCAGAAGAAAATATATTTATGAAAAATTATTACATAATGTATTTGAAAACAGGAATAGAGAACAAATAACCCCAATAAAATTCCATGCTAGATTATTCCCATCATAAAGGTTTCCAGATAAATAAACACTCTAAACAAATTATAGTTGTTATTTTTAATTACACCGATTAGGAATATAATAATTTCTTACTTAATTGCATAACCCTTGAACGTAGAGCTCCTGCAGGCACATAAGATTCCTTTGTCCATTATTTTCCATCAAAATAAAAAAATGTGAGTTTAGCTTTAAAAAACAATTCCCTCCCATTTACTTGCATATTTGGTCACAGTTTGGTTAGTCTGATCTAGCCAATGATAATCAAAATTGTCACTGATATGACAAACAAAACAACAGAATGCCTCATCAGAACATAGGAGCAGGAGTATGCTATTTAGTTCCTCAGGCCTGCTCCACTATTCAATTAGATCATGGCTGACCTGCAGCACAACTTCATTTTCCCGTCTTTGCTCCATATCCCTTGATATCTGTTATATATTGGGAGGAACTTGTAAAGAAAGACAGATGCCAAGATGGCCAGATCACGTGTTTAATGAAGTCATCACTCACTGGGCAAGCTCATAACATAAGAATACATTACACTGCTTCCCCCTTTTAAAAAAAAATTAACAGTTTACAGATACACTAATTATACAACCTCAAAAACAAACAAATCATTAAGATTATGCATCCTTGGCAAAATAACAACTGACTCTTTTTCTTCACATGATATCTATAAATCAAGTTGGTTTATGGAGTCTTCCTGATCTTCTTACAGGTTTTGGTGTAGAGACGGGTTTTGGACTGTCTGGTTTCAGTTCAGGAATTACAGAAGATCTGGTTTCTTTTTCTGAAACTGGCTCTTTAGACACTGAAGTCTGAACTGTCTCACACTCTGGCAAAATCTCACTCTCAAGCAGGTCATGCTCAAGTTTTGGATCATCTCTCACTGGGATCATGTGATCTACATGGACTCTCTGAAATGGTCGGAGCAACTATGACTATGGTTGAAAAGGAGTTTTGATACATTTGCTAACCAATAATTCTAGATCACCATCTAGACCAGGCCAATAAACTAAACTTCTGGCTATGTATTTCATGCTAACTATACTCATGTGTTCAGTATGAAGTTCTGCTAGAACCTTGTCTATTAAAGAACTAGGTAAAACCACTCTGTGACCCCACTTAAAGCATCCCTGTTTATATGACAATTCGTTGCACGATTGTGGTTTTAGTTTCTCGTCTGTACACCTGTCACCCTCTGTCCAACCATTCAAAGTTTGTTTGTAGACTCTTTTTAAAACTAGGTCTTTCTGAGTTTCAGCTGCAATTTCTGTTGCAGTGATTGGAAAGTCCTGATCCACAACTCCTATTGTGAAGATTGCACCTTCACAGCCTACTTTTGAATCTGCATGCGGCAAACACGACAGCGCATCAGTGATCGCATTCTCCTTTGAACTACAAGATTCAATGTTGCAGTCATACTTTGAGAGAAGTACAGCCCACCACTGCATTCTTGGCATTGCCATTGTCGGTATTGCAGACTTTGGATCCAGAATAGCTACTCGGGTTTATGATCTGTAACTGGCAAAAATAAGATTTTGTGTGTTTAGTAACTTTGACTGGATTTATCCACCAATCCACACACGAATCTGTCTCATAATGCATGGTCTAAGAATGTTACCAAAGTTGCAATGTAATGATAAATTCTTCAGTTCTACAATGTACTCGCCAACTGTTTTGCTACTTCTCTGGTTTCTAGTTCCAAATTTGTAGCTTTCCTCTATCTCTAGTGGCATAGGGTTGAAATTTTCCTCCAACTTGGTGACTTGTTTTGAAGGGCACATTTTTTGCCTGGTTGGGAGCAAGAAGATTTGTTAGCGTGTCATACACTTACAGGCCAATCTTCATTAGCAAAATTGCTTTCTTGCACTCAAGAATTGCCTGATTCTGAGTGTGGGATTCTTCTCTTTCACCTTCAAGTTCTAATATATTATTGACTCTGAAGAACATGTCCATTCTTTCAATGTATGGTTCTCGAGCTCCATCATAAATTCCTAGCCTTTCAATGTTTCCTGTGGGCACAGCCATTTTGTCCCATTTTCAAATGTAACAGTGACTCAGTAAACAATTTGCTGTCACTGTCTGTAACAGTGATGCAGAAGCTAAGTCAACCAAATCAAAACAAACTCACCAAATGCAGTGTAGTTGTTAGTTGAATCAGATGAACACTCGGACTCTGCAGAGTCCACTCAACTGAGTGCAGCCACACATTTTCAGAAACAATGAGGCTCAACACAAAAAAATCTTCACCATCCTAGCAGGTAGGTGTTTGCTGCTGATATTTTTTTGGCACTTTAATCCTACTTCATTGCCAAAATCTGTCATATGGAGGAACTTGTAAACTCGTAAAGAAAGACCAAGATGGCCAGATCACATGTTTAATGATGTCATCACACACTGGGCATAACGTAGGAATACAGTATAATACCCTTACCAAACAAATATCTAGCAATCTCAATCTTGAAAGCTCTAATCATCCCATCACTCATCGCCTTTTGAGGGAGTAGTTTTATGTTGCAAACCTTGGTTCGGACATAGAATATTTAGTTATTTTTGAGCAAAAAAACAGAGGATGTAAATTTTTCCAAAACATGCTTTAAGTGATTTGATTGGTTCACATTCTCCTTTCCTTAATTGGTGGGTTCTCCTGAGTGGTCCTTCAGGATTGGTTGTTTTCATAAATCTTTAGTGGTTTCTCATTGCTAGTTTTCTAGCTGATTTCTTCACTTCTTTTCATATACTCCCTACCTTTTTGTTATGTCTGAATAAGCACTGATATTAGTGGAACTAAATTAAGTGCTTTTATTTCCAGACCCTCTTTAACATTCTATCAAAGAAAAACAAAGTAATATAGAGAAGTGTCATTGCTACAGTATGTTTACTCCCATCAGGCAACCACCTAGTCTTCAGTTAACAATACACAAGTACCATACAGATTACTTTCTCCTCAGAATTACAACTTGACATGGTAAAATGGGATCTATTACAAGAGTATTAGATAGTAACCTTTCATGTTTTGTTTCAACACGTTTTAGGTGCCAGCTTTGGCTTAGTATGTAGCACTCTCATCTCTATCAAATGTTTCCGGTTTCAACTCATACTCCAGAGACTTGAGCATGAAAATTTAGGCTAACACCTTAATGCAGCTCTGAGAGAGTGCTGCACTGTCGGAGATGCCATCTTTTTGATGAGATGTTAAACCAAGGCCCTATCTGCTCCCTCAGGTGAACATAAAAGATCCCATGGCACTATTCTGAAGAACAGCAGGGGAGTTATCCCTGGTGTCTTAGCCAATATTTATCCCTCAATCAACATAATTAAAACAGATTATCACATTGCTGTTTGTGGAAGCTTGCTGTGCGCAAATTGGCTGTTACGTTTCCTGTATAACAACAGTGACTACACTTCAAAAGTATTTAATTGGCTGTAAATTTCTTTGGGATATCCTGAGGATGTGCAAGGTGTTATATAAATGCATGTCTTTCTTTACTATCAGGCCCTCTTCACAGACTGTCTTGGAGAGTTCACACCAGGAACATCAACAACATGCTGGGAGGTGGTTGGTTTGTTATACATAAGAACAGTGTAGAAATATCTGAAGCTTTCTGTTTTAACAGCTCCCTCCTTAGGTAGAATAGGCATTGATGGTAAACCACATGCAACATTCTAACTTTTCCTTTTTGATCATCTTTTCGTTTATCAGAATCAGAATTCACAAATTTAGAATCCTGTCCTCTTAGAATCTCACAGCACAGATGTGGTCATTTGTGCTGGTGCTGAGATTCTCCTTCAATATTTCTGGTTTCCACACTCTGTTATCCTTTGCTATTATTTTAGATCTGAATCTCTTGTGATCATGCTTTCTGTGTTTCTCTTTTTTCTGACAATCTCATATCACTACTTCCATATTTTTCGTCAGTCTTTCGTAGATTTCTATTTTTTAAACTTTTCTCACATGTGCCTTCTTTGGCTGAATGAACTACACATTGATGGTGACTTTGCACTTCCTCCCTAGAAGAGTCTACATGTTTTCCACATTGATGGTTCCCTCCAGCCACAGAAAAACAATATTTTACTGCATCATTGAGAAACACACGAAAGTCACACATTTCGGACAGTTTCCACAGTTCTGCTATAAACTGAGAAATGATTTCATGATCCCTTTGCTTCCTCTGGTTAAACTAGAATTGATCCACAAAGCAAGTGGCTTCAGGCACAGATGTTCTTTGAAAACTGGGACCAATTCCTCATACGTTTTGTGTTTATGCTGAGCAAGGGCAATCAGATTTTTAATCAATGCATCTCTTCTGGGTCTGTAGATAATAAGTAAAGCTGTTCTTTTTTTGGCATCTATTGCAAGCTCATTTGTCTCAAAATAAAAATGTAGTCTCTCTACATATTCACTCTAGCCTGTGCAATTTGGTACTCTTCAATTTTTCCAACTAATCCCAACATGATAAAAAAACAATGACAATGTAGACCACTAAGTACCAAAGATTGTCAATACCAAATCTTTTTAACAATTTACTGTCCTTTATTCTTATCACCACTGTTACAACCCAATCAAATTAATGGGGTAATAACTAACTGCTTTTATTTCCAGACCCTCTTGAGCATTCTGTCAAAGAATAGCAATGTAAAAATACAAAAGAAGTGTATTTACTACAAATTGCTTACTTCCATCAGGGCGCCATGCAACATTCAGTTCACAATATGCAACCGCTATACTTATGACCCTTCATATTTAATTTGGTGCTGTGCTATCTTAATAAAGTGTGATCGTAAAAATGTCACAGAATAGGAAGTGCGCTAGATGCAAGACTTTTCATATATTTTTGATTAATTCTGTTACTGGTTCAATCTATATAAAATACTGACAATTTCTTTTTAAGTTAATATATCCTAGTATTAAAATTTATCTACAACAATGCACATTGTTCACTAAATTATGGTAATTAAACATTATCTTGCTAAAGACCTGAGCTTTTAAACTGTTTACGATGACATTTAGAATTCATTGCAAGGTATTAACCTCTACCTTGGATTTAAACTTGGCACACAAACCAAGTAAACCATCTATTATTGCACAGCACTTGTCATAAAATATCCAATTGAGCAACATCAGAATCTAAAGAAATACACAAGTGTTAATTAGGGTCAATGTATTCCTTTCAATGCTGCATTATACTCACGAGTGATTGAAAATGCAATCACTTGTCTACATATACATTTACAAGTTAACTGCCACAATAAATAACAAGAGTGAAATTATAACAAAAATCCATCTTCATTTTGTAAACTCTGATGGCAAAAAGAGCATTTACTCCTTTGACCAAATCTGTACTGCTCTACCTAAAAGCTGAAATGTACAATTTTTCATGCATTATTTTATAATTTCTGCTATGTTCCATTCTGGATTGCTTTCATTATAGGATGGAGAATGAAAGAGTAATTTCTTCAAATTTAATTCCGCTTAGAAAGAAAACAGAAAGACAGAGATGCTTCAGATTACCTTCACAAATTTATGTGTCCATAAAAAATAAAACAAGGCAATCAAGAGGCAATCAAACAGCTCCATTTTAAACATTATTTAAAAGCTCACCTGTTTATGCAACAAATTCTTGAGAAACTAATACAAGGTTGTAATGGCCTATTAAACATGATACGAACCCCAAGATTATTCACAGCAGCAAAGCACTTTCAAACTAGCAGTATAAAACTAAATTTAATTGATGTGCTGTAAATATCAGTTGAACTGTTGCATGCTGAGAAAGTTCCACTGTGGACATTAAGTGAAGTTAGGTGGCTCACAATACAGAAAGGAAATACAGAAAGTTAATGAAACCAATGGAATGTAATTACTGAATGATAGCGCTGGCCTATGACTGGCAGTATGGAATTACAGGTTTTTTTTTGAAGGAGGTTCAATTGTTGTAGTAGAAATATCATAGGTATTTTCAGTGCACTCCTTTGTCAGTAATGATATTGTAGAATATAAGATCTATGCCTCGAAGAATGGCACTATTTTAAAAGCATCATATTTACGGTAAAAAAGGTGACCAATCTTAACCTTTGAGAGCCCAGTTTCTTTAACAGTTTATACAATTTTTTTTCATATGGCCTCACAACTAGAGTATAAATTTAAGTGAGTATAAAATTATATGAAAACAGTCCTTGGTTTTCCTGTTAGAAATATATTCTACATTTCCTTATATAGCAATATGCTATTAATGGTCCAATCTAATGATATATTGCAAAGTTATGCATAAGCTGTTAAAAAAGACATCAACTCAAAAGAGACATTGAAAGTTTATTAAGTCTCTCCAACTTTTTTTGATTGGCCATCATTTTAATATCAATTATGAGGAGATATCCAAGGTCAAATGCATGTATTGGTTAACTAGTTGTCTTGAAAATCAATGACGGGAGTTGGTTATATCTTTGCACATATTTCATTATTGTTCAGTCATTGGAATAGTGGTGCTATAAACATTGCTCAAATTTGTATCCCAAGTTTCTGTACCTGCCTCTTTTGAATTTGTCTCTGAACCTTCTCGTAAATATTGTATTAGGAGGTTTAATTTGCCAAGACATACCTAGATTAGCCCATGTGGTTTTTAATATTACCATTTTTCTTGTGATTAATGTAACTAAGGACCGGATTTTATTTCAGTAACAGGGGTCCCATCGGTGGGCTGGGGACGTTGGAGGGGGAGAGAACCTGCCTCAGCCCTCTATCAGATCCCTGTTGCTATTTAATGGCTGGCAGGCAATTAACTGCCTGCCATCAGGGACACCGTTCCTTAAAGAGATGATGCTGCCTCCATAGCTGCCGGTCAATTAGAAGGCTGGTAGCTCTGCAGTACCGACTGCACCACTGTGAGCAATGGCCACTGCCAGTACTCCAGGAAAGATGGGGTTGGGCGGGAGTTGCTGGTGAGGGTACCGGGGGGTTTTCCTGGGGGGGGGGTGGCAATCACTGTTGGGCAGGCCCTCCTGGGATCCTGGGTTACCCCCAAAGGAGGGAACCCCCGACCCTGCTAGGAGGCTGCAAGGCTTTACCTGACAGCATCTCCCCTTGACGGCAGGCCCCTCCCACTTCTACAAAATTAAACCGGAGACGGGAAGAGGCCCTTAAGTGGCCACTAAGTGGCCTAGGGTGGGAAGACCGTCCTCTACCTTCGCTGTCTCTACAAAATGGCAGGCGGCCTGGGAAACATCAGGAATGGCACCCCCTGTCATTTAGTTTGCTCCCCCGCCTCCATGCCCAAAGGCAGCACAAAATTCTGCCCTAAATCTTCAGAGGAATCTCCAAACAAAATTACTAATAGCAATCATTTTGAATTCTGTTCGCTAATTGTTCACTAATAGCAAAATTAGCAGTTGGCAGGAAAAAAGACAGAAGTGCAAGAAGAGAGCCAACTGTGTAACAGCCCCGACAACCAGTTTTATCTGCAGCACCTGTGGAAGAGTCTGTCACTCTAAAATTGGCCTTTATAGCCACTCCAGGCGCTGCTCCACAAACCACTGACCACCTCCAGGCACTTACCCATTGTCTCTCGGGGCAAGGAGGCCAAAGAAGAATAGCAAAATACAATATTCAAAACTAAAAGGCGCTGAATTTGGCCTTCAATTTTATTACAATTTCTAAAGTACTTCTCTTTTTTCCAGTAACTGTGTGGTTATCAGGTGAACAGTTGTAGCAAGAAGCAAAATCAAAATGATAATGACTGTGATTTACAGTATATGTTAGCACTACATGAGTAACCTTCATCTAAAAACACCATTCAGAATTACAGCAAACGAGACATCAACCAAAATATTGCAGCACATTTTCACCCGAGTGCTTCTCTTGATCCTGCAGTGAGATTATCATTAATCTGTTCCATGCTCAACATCATCTGTTCACCTAACACCTGGTATCCTGATTTTATTCCAGACATCAAAGACTGAAGTGACACCAAAATTAGAGTTTTGGGTGCAACATAATTATTGCAAACTTTGACAAAATGGTAACATTGGGCTGAGTTTTACCAGCCCTCCAACATCGGGGGTCGTGGTGGTGGGGGGGGGGCGGCCCAGAATATTGTAGTGGGAGAGGCCCGCCACGACCTCCGATGCTGTACATGTCCTGCCCCATTTTACCGGCAACGGCAGGACCTGAGTGAAGCCCCCCCCACCCCGCTGCTCGGCAGTGGAACCCTAATTTAAATATGTTAAGCACTATTTACCTTGGCTGATTATGCATCCGACTGCTCGTCACTCCTCAGTTCTTGATTTTTCGCTGAACGGGCAGCTGTCCTGTGCCATCCCATTCACGAATGAGAAGTTGGCGGGACAGCAGAAGAGGGAGCAATCGCAGACAGTGCAGGTAAGTCTGTAAACCGGGGTTTCAACTCTGCACATTGGAAAGGAGGTAGGAAGTTGGATGGCATTCCTGGGGGCACAGCTCTGCATAGTTAAAGGGAGGTGGAAGAGGGGATGGGGTTACTGGGGGGAACAGCTCTGCAGGCATGAAGAGAGGTATTGCGTATCCTCCCTCCGTAAACGGTGTCCGCTCTGCGCCATTGTTTGTTTGTGTGTTTGAAGAATCAATGGCACTCTAGTCATCCTGTGTGAGGGAAGCGTGCGAGAAACAGTAGGAGTGTAAAGGTTATCTGGCTGGTCGGGGCAGTTGATGCAGCTGGTCGAATCTTTATGTGGTCATACTGTGCCACTCTTACTGTGAGCTAAGATGGGCAATGCCATGCTACGCCACATAGTTGATCCATGAAAGCACCTGATGTAGCCGTCAACAGCAATGCCTGCCATGTTAGGAACCTACGAATAAATGAAGGATACAACTTTATTTATCACACGGTAATGGGTATGGCTCATCCCAGATTGTGTGATCCGCTTCTCGTAAGAATCCATAATTGCCTCAGGCAAAACCAACAGGCAGGTGCAGCCCAAGTAGAAGCCCCCAGTTGTAAGCAGCAGCCCCCAAGGGGAGCTCGCCACTATAGAATGCTGCGCATCTACAGGACCCACATGACATGCCAGCAGATGTCAGAGCGCCAGTGTCAGAGGCAGCTGCAGATGTCGAGAGAGGTGGTGACACATCTCTATGCCCTGCTTCGGTGGACATCCTATGCCTGTGGTCCTCATAGAGACAGTGGCTCTTAACCTTTACGCCTATGCATTATTTCAGGGGCCCACCAGAGACCTTTGTGGGATCACACAGTCTGCAGTGCACCGCTGCATCAGGGAGATCACCGATGCCCTGTACTGGAGGGCCAGTGAGTATGCCCACTTCAGGACGGACCTTAACAGCCAGGCCCAGAAGGTCATTGGTTTTGGCACCATTGCCAGATAACCAAAGGTGCAAGGGGTCAGAGACTGCACCCATGTGGCCATCAGGCCTCCCGCCAAGCTACAAGCTGCAGACGTTACCATTAAAGGATTCCTCTCAATCTAGGTACAGCTGGTATGTGATCACAGTAGATGCTTCATGCAAATCTGTGCTCACTTCTCAGGCAGCTGCCATGACTCCTGGATCCTGCGCCACTCCCAGCTGCCGCTGCTGTTCACTGCACTGGCTCTGATGGAGAGGTTGCTTCTTGGAAACAAGGGATACCCCTTGCAGATATGGCTCCTGACACCAGTGAGAGATCCCACCACTGCTGCAGAGGAGAGATACAACGCCAGTCACAGAGCTACAAGAGCCACCATTGACCAGGCGATCGGCATGCTGAAAATGCACTCCCACTGCCTGGATAGATTGGTTGGTGCCCTGTGCTACGAGCCGCAAAGGGCAGCTCCTTTCTTTGCTGCTCGCTGTGCTCTGCACAACTACGCACCCAATAGGGGGCAGGCCTGGCATGATGAGGAGAGACGTCAGCAGGAATCCTCCTCGGACTATGAGGACACTGAGGACTTACAACAGGAAAGGTGCATGGAAGGGCAGAGGGCACCCAGGCTCCGCTTTCAGGGCAAGCAGCGAGCTAGGGATGCATGGCTGTGGCTTATCGGACAAAGGGTCTCTGCTCCATAGGAACCACCATGAGCTCTGCAAGCCACACAGCACCCTCGATCACCTGCTGCGCAGCAATCTGCATCTGCAACATCTGTGACTGAACCATTAGAGGCAGCAGCAGAAGGAGCCATTGTCCATGTTACTGCATCCGTGGAGACACGTTATTCTACACATTGACAGTTCTGAAAGGCCAATGATGTAATGGGAAGAAACACAATCGGTTCATGCTGGCACACTTCATTCACACAGTAAAAGCAATACACATGTTAGTGAAGAAGATTTAGAGATTGAACTTTTCAGAGTGTTGTGTCACCTGTGCAGACCCATTTGTGTCACGGTGGTTTTTGGAAACGCTTGCGGGTGCTCCTTCGCGGTGCTTCTTCTGTGCTAGCAGCCTGACTGGGGGAAAGCTGCTGATCAGATTGTCCTTTGGCTGTGGATGACTTGGGCGGTTGTACTCTGTGCGCAAGAGGCCTGGAGGGCCTTGGCTGGCTGGGAGAATGATTGTTCATCCTCTTCCGGCATTGAACCCTTCAACACCGGATGGCCCTATAGCTACTTAACTACTCTGCCACCTCCAGCCAGGCTGCCTTGGTTGGGTGGGAGAGCCTCTTCTTATCATCGCTGGGGAAAAAGACCTCCCACCTTGCTGCACAGCCTGGAGGATTGTGAGCAGGGAGGCATCGCTGAACTGTGGGGCCACCCTAGAGCACCCCTCTGCCATCTTCGGTTTCTGCTCTGGTCCTTTAAATGCAAAGGTGATTCCACAGTGTAACTGCTCTAACTTCTGGCTGCAAGGTTTTTTTTGCACATGCTTGAAAAATAATGCAGGACTAGTGAGGAAATCTGTGCTGTTGTCCTGGTTTTTCATCTATGAAAGATCATAGAGTCATAGAGTTATACAGCACAGAAACAGGCCCTTTGACCCATCGTGTCTGTGCTGGCCATCAAGCACCTAACTATTCTAATCCCATTCTCCAGCACTTGGTCTGTAGCCTTCTCTGCCAAGGCATTTCAAGTGCTCATCTAAATACTTCTTAAATGTTGTGAGGGTTTCTGCCTCTACCACCTCTTCAGGCAGTGTGTTCCAGATTCCAATCACCCTCTGAGTGAAACATTTTTTCCTCAAATCCC
This sequence comes from Heterodontus francisci, assembly GCF_036365525.1. Classification (NCBI taxonomy): domain Eukaryota; kingdom Metazoa; phylum Chordata; class Chondrichthyes; order Heterodontiformes; family Heterodontidae; genus Heterodontus; species Heterodontus francisci. The sequence goes on from NC_090376.1 coordinate 77,803,636, forward strand.
CTCTAAACCTCCTAGCCCTTACCTTAAATCTATGCCCCCTGGTTATTAACTCCTCTAAGGGAAAAAGTTTCTTCCTATCTAACCTATTAATGTCCCTCATAATTTTGTATACCTCAATCAGGTCTCCCCTCAGCCTTCTCTGCTCTAAGGAAAACAACCCTAGCCTTTTCAGTCTCTCTTCATAGCTGAAATGCTCCAGCCCAGGCAACATCCTGGTGAATCTCCTCTGCACCCTCTCCAGTGCAATCACATCCTTCCTATAGTGTGGCACATATCGGCACATATTTGCATACACCTTGCTTCTGCAGTAGCTGATCATAATTATTGATGTAATATTTCTGGTTTGCAATGCAGCTAGATTATAAACATATTTTCCTGGTTCTTTAAGAAGTACTTTTAATTCCAGTTACATGTCTTTTCACATAACAGTTAGCAGAGAAATGAATATAGATTCCAAATGCATATTAGTCTGTGGCTTTTCACAGTCAGTTTGTCTGATAATTGTTCAGTTTTTAACATGGTTCTTCAGGAGGAGCGGGTGCAGGAGGAAGAGGTTCAGAGGAGTCATGTCATGCAGGTACATCAGCAGCTTCTGTTCTTATCTGGGATCCACTGTTATGTCATCATTTATCACCACAGGGCCAGACATTTATATCTGAAAATGCGGGGAAATATCTACTTTCCATGACAATGCCCCAAGAAAATGTCACAGAAATAGGCACAGTCCTGCAGCCACACGTGGAAACAACTTCAAAGACAGGGATGTGTGTGTGTGGTTGTTGGAGTAAGTGCTGCTTTAATTTCTGGTAGCAAAAAAAGGATATGAAATAAAAGCAAAATACAGCTGATGCTGGAAATATGCTGGGTTCTGATGCAGGTCACAGACCTGAAATGTTAACTCTACTTCTCTCACCACAGATGCTGCTTGACCTGCTGAGTATTTCCAGCACCTTCTGTTTTTATTTTCGAGGGATATGAATGTTGAGTGAGAGGAAGAAAGAAGAGCTTGAAAAATTAGCATAAGAAAGGAAAACGGGAGGGAAGGCAAATAGATGATTCTAAGAGATAGAGTGAGATTTGCAAGTGAGAAGATAAAGTGGAGATGCAAGAGAAAGTGAATAAAGAAAGTCCATTAAGAGAGATCAAAAGGGAGGAGAGAGATGAGAATGAGAGTGAAATGAGTGAGGGAGGGACAAGGAAAGAGGTTGATAGAGAGTTGGAGGATATAAAGAATGCATAAGGAGAAAGGGCGAGCAATATATATATTGATATATAGGGCTGAATTTTACCGGCCCCTGAGTGGCGGGAATGGACGCAGCAGGCCGGTAAAATAGTGGGGAGCCATGTCGGGACAGCTTCTCTTCACCGTTCCATCACTGGGGAAGTTTCCCAGTGGCGTTTGGCGGGCTGCCGAGTTGCATAATTAAGGTCATTATACAGGACCATAACTCAGGACTTTACACAGGGTCGCTGGCATTTTGCCAACAGCAGAGTGGCGCCCCATTGCATGGGGAGGCCATCAGCTTCATGGAGGTGCCCTCCCTGAGTCACAGGCTCCCTGGTCCAAAGAGAGGGCCACAGGCTTGAAAGGCAGCCCCCTGGGCTGTTGTATGATTGCCTTTAAGAGTAATGTCCCTTTAAGGTCTTAGTACGCTAATGAGCTAAGTACCAAGATTCAGCCATGTGACTACAAGCAAGAGTCACTCTGCAACTGTGACGCCTAGAGGAAGGTTCTATAAATAGTTTGCTCTGTACTGTACATAGTAGATTAGCTGTTAATAAACCTGTTTGAGATCTTCAACCAACTGGATTCCACACATCTCATTTATGTTGCATCAGAGAATGTAAAGAACCCGTTACATGGTGGCAGCTGTGTTGTAAAGACAAAGTCTAAGATTGAAGACCACAGGTAAAACAGCTGTAAAAAACTACGTTTGCTACAGCCACTGGAGAGAAAATTCAAAAGAAATACTGGCCCAAAAAGTGGGAAGAAGACAGAACTTACCTCCAGCTGTAGAAGACAGAGCACAAAATGATAGACGCAAGTAAATCGGGTGGGTCATTGTGCTGACGGTCGAGGGATCTCCATTTAAATAAAACAAGCCTGGAAGACCTTAAAAAGATGATTTTTTTTTTGCAAAGGCTCTAAAAAATCAGGGAAGACCCAACTCCCCTCCCAGGCTGATCAAGGTCAGCGCCATTACAGAAGGTGCCCGATAGCAAAAAGCGCAGGGATCCTCCGATCACTGCAGAGACTCATCCATGCAGCCAAAGTTTTAAAAATTCATTAACTCACTTGAGCGTGTGGAAGAGCTTTCATTCCTGCAGCCACAGCTATAAAGATACCATTAAACCACTTGAGCATGAAGAACATAAATTCTAAAAAAGACTATTAAACTACCTAGTGAATAGCTGTGTAAACAGACCATCTTAATTGCTGCAAGCAAGGTAAATACAGAGCACTATCAAACTCAGTAAATCACTCTCAATTCAAGCACCTAAAGGGGAAACAGTGCAGAGTCATGGCACAAGTCTTAAAGCAAGGTTTCAGCAAACTAACAGCAGGAAGATGGATACCAAATTTCCCAGCATGAGCTGGAAGGCTCTATCCTATCTGAATTCAAACTTTTCAAAGAAAGAATGCAGTTATACTTGACAGACCAAGTGATTCTCAAAACAGAGAAACAGGCTGTGAAAATACTAACAGCAGTTGGAAATGAGGCATTACACAGAATCAATACATCTGGCATATTTGAAGAGGACCAGAAAGATCCCACAAAAATATGGAAATTGCTAGAAGATCAGCCCCAATTAAGAATGAATTTTAGAATTCACCGCCTGGAACTGATGTCCTACAGGCAACAACCACAGGAATCAATAGATCAGTTCATCAGTAGATGCCGTAGTAAGGGCAACAAATGCGATTTTTCAGAAATTGAGCTGTTGGACCGAATAATGGAGCTGGTGATTGCACCAACATCCATTGAAGCATTTCAGGAAGATCTCTTGTGGAAAAAGAAAGGTCACAGCATTGATACAGTGCTAGAAGATGGCAGGATATATAAAGCCACTGCAGTTGTACAACAGCTTCTGCAAGCACTAATAAAACCAACAGTATTGGCACCATAACTGGGTCAAAAAGAGAAAGCAAGCTGTATGGTAATTGTGGTTGGTCCCACTTAAAGTGAAGCTGTCCTGCATTTCAAGACCTGTGCAAGGCTTGCAGTACAAAAGGACACTGGGCCTACCTATGCAACAAATCTGGCCCCAAAGACATAGCCAGAGGTCACAGTAGGACAAAAACAAACATGGCAGGCACAGCAACACGGCAACAGCAGCAAGGAAAGCGCCAGAGACCCACATAAACGCAAGCCGATACACAAGGTCCATAGCAAAACTGAGACAAGACTCAGAGAGGATTCTCAGCCAGAAGACGAATAGGCATTTCACATTTTGAACCTGACCCATCATGTTGATGAAGTCAAACAACTGAAAACTTTTGCCACTGTTAACATCATGTGCCCAAAGAAAGCTGGCAAACATACATTCAGGGTTAAGATTGACACCAATGCTAGTGCAAATATCCTACCGGTCCCAATTCTGAAGGATATATACTGGAGTCATTGGAAATCAATGATACAACTGACAACTGCAAAGTTATCTGCATACAATAGGTCATCTATTCCTTACAGTGGAACACCAACAATGCAATGCAGTTATGGCAAGTTGGCATGGAAACCACAAATATTTTACCTGGTAGACACGAGCGGACCAGCAGTGGCAGGACTACTAGCGTGTAAGGACCTCAACATCATAACTATCTAAGAGATCACCAAGGTACCCATTCCAGAAGAGACCAAGGGTACCCACACTGAGTCACAGTTCCTCCAGGATCTCAGTAGTTCTGGTTTGGAGAGTATCAGCCCCTTCTCAAAGATGCCACACCAAGAGGATGAAGATCCAAAATCAGATGGTGAAAGTTCTTCATCAACAGGCAGTATCTCTTCGCGCTCTAGTGACTCAGAATAAGAGATTGACGTTGTAACCACTGAGAAGCAAAAGCTGGCAGTGGGGAGCGTTGCCAAGGGGGAATCTCCAAGGACTGGAACTCACTCACAGACTCTAGCCAGCATCAAACGGTGCAGTCTGGAAATCCAACTATGCTGCGCCTTTACTTCTGCTATCTAGAGAACCGCCAGCACCACAACAAGCTAGAACGGACAGGTACCTGCATGAGGCCAAGTACTCCTTCCCCAACATGTCCTCAACACTGAACACCAGGCCTTCAGAAACAGAGGATGTGGAGAGGCAAAGGACATGCAATGTCCTGAAGAGGCAGAGGAGGAACGAGCTGAAGTATTATTTATGAGTTGAAGCATTGCATGTTGGCTCTTCGGGATGAGGTGACAGAACCTTCCAAGAATGACAAGGCCTCACAAGTGGTCATCTTGAGAAAAGCAACAGAGTATATTAGCAGGCTGAAGGCAGAGCAACAGAATGAATGCAGAGAGGGAGAAACTTCAGAAAAAACAGCATCAGATGAGACCCAATCTCTCTGAGCTAGAGTTGTCAAACCACCAAAATGATATATGGACTTCTAAGCCTCTGCACGTGTAAATCTTACAATCTCTATCCCTGTGTAAATAGTTTTGAAATTATCTAATTTTATGTATTTTTACTTATAGCACACGAGACTTATCTTTGAAAAGAAAAGGGATATTGTATGATTGTCTTTAACAGTGATGTCCCTTTAAAACCACAGTATGCTAATTAGCTAAGTACTAGGATGCAGTCATGCGACTACAAGCCAGAGTCAATCTGCAACTGTAACACCCAGAGGAAGGTTCTGTAAATAGTTTGCTCTGGACTGTACATAGTAGATTAGCTGTTAATAGACCTGTTTGAGATCTTCAACCAACTGGACTCCAAGCATCTCATTTATGTTTCATCAGACAACATAAAAAACTCATTACATGGACCCCAATGCTCCCCCCCGCCCGCCCCCTCAGAGGGGTTTCCTCTCCGCCCTTGGCTCCATAAATTTTATTTGTCAAATGCCTGTCTGAGGGCACCTCCATTTCTATCTCCCGGTGGGGCTGCTGAGGTTTCAGAGTGGCCAGCCCTCTGATTGGGCCAGCAGCATCAGGGCCCCGCCCGCTGTCGTCAATTGGATGGTGGACCTACAGGCGGCCTGCAGTAAAATCGTCTCTTCGCTCTGATGCAGAGTCGAAAGCCTGCAGTAAAATTCATCCATAGAGAGGGAGAGAGGGGCCAATTTTAAGGATTCCCACCTGATGATGGGTCACTTGCCAGTCTGTTTATGCTGGCAATTTGGCCATCATGTTGGGTAGACTCCTGCAATGGACAGCCACCATGCCCAAATATTTCAGGCTGACAGCTTCTTATAAGCAAATCTGGATGCAGGTAGAACGCTGATTGCAATTTTGAGGTATAAATGAGGATATGCTTGACCCATTGAGTGGTTTAACTAGTGCATCTGAGCTAGAATCTGGTCAAAATGGCTCAAGTTTCTTTTTAACTTTTATTTTTGCGGAGGCAAGAGGAGAAGGAATGAGCCCACAATAAAACTCTCGCTCATTGTCAGCTTGTACAGAGCCTCTCCCACCAGGCTTGACTGTCATCTGGCTCAGCGTGTGTGCTGGTCCTCTCTAATTGGCGAGTTGCCTCAGTGTTGACTTACTGCCCAAAGCTCAGCAGCAGCATGCAATAAGACCAGAGCCTCAAAATGGCTTTGGCTTCACGGTTGTTACAACAGGTGGGCAGTGTGTGCTTCAAGTTCCTCGAGAAAAAGTTCCTAGAGAAAGTGATACAGGAGAGAGAGAGAGAGAGAGAGAGAGAGCAAGACAACAGAGATGGAGAAAGATATAAAGAGAGGGCATATAAAGAGAAGCCATTGATTGAGAGAACAGAGATAGAATCCAGAGAGAGGATAATGAGAGCTGAAAAAGAAAACTGAAGGGTAGATGTATAGAGGATGGAGATGGGGCGGCACAGTGGCGCAGTGGTTAGCACCGCAGCCTCACAGCTCCAGCGACCCGGGTTCAATTCTGGGTACTGCCTGTGTGGAGTTTGCAAGTTCTCCCTGTGTCTGCGTGGGTTTCCTCCAGGTGCTCCGGTTTCCTCCCACAAGCCAAAGACTTGCTGGTTGATAGGTTAATTGGCCATTATAAATTGCTCCTAGTATAGGTAGGTGGTAGGGAAAATATAGGGACAGGCGGGGATATGGTAGGAATATGGAATTAGTGTAGGATTAGTATCAATGGGTGGTTGATGGTCGGCACAGACTCGGTGGGCCGAAGGGCCTGTTTCAGTGCTGTATCTCTGTAACAAAAAGAGACAGGAAAGGGAGAGGAAGTCGATGGAAAGAAGCATATAAAGAGGAGGATGAAGAGAGAGAGGATAACACAACACTGGGGAGAGGTGAATAGAGAGAGAGACAGAATAGACAGAAAGGGAATAGACCAAATGAAAGGAAAAAGTGAGACAAGAAAGAGAGAAGGTAAGATAGAGAAACAGCGAATAGAGATAGACAGAACATGAGAGGAAGAACAGGGACAGGATTAAGGGAGAGGATATGAAGCAAAGTTAGAGTATGAGAATAGGAAGAGATCTAGACAGATGTGAGGGTGAAGAGAAAAAGAGTAAGGCAAGAAAGATTTAGAGAGAGTAGAATCAGAGAAAGCATCGAGGTGATAGAGGGGAGAGAATTTAGAGAATGAAAGGATAGATGGAGAGATAAAAGAGTGAATTGGGGTGAGGATAAAGAAACAGTAAGATAAGTGAATGAGGGAAGAGGAGGAGGGGAAAGAGAGAATAAAGGGACTCCTAAAAGAATAGGAGGATACAGAGAGGGAGAAAAAGAAGGCTGAGGTAAGGGCAGAAGGAATGAGAAAGGGAATAACGAGAAATGAAATAAGGAGGTTGAGAAGTAGCATTAATAAGGGAATAGAGAGAGGTTCGAGGATAAAAAAAAAGAAAATAGGAATGAATTTAACTTTATCCACCCTGCAAAAAACAAACAGACGGGCAATTAAAATTGCCTGGGAGACATATCTGCTGACATTCTGTCCTGTTCCGGTCGTCTTTCAGTTTAATCTGCTCTTCTGAATAGGTGGGAAGGACTCCCACTCTAACCCAATGGGATCCTTTTTTAAATATGCGGATTGGGCTCTGATGAAATAATCAGGGCCTGACTGCTATTTTAACCAGTGGCCTGAGTTTATGTAAATAGACATTCACAGTGGTAGGCAGGTGAGGGAACAGGGTTGACTGAACAAGTGAGTGGGTGAGCATGGTAAAGGATTTTTTGTTTGAGGGAGAAGGGACACCCAGCAGGTTGAAATGTCAAAATTTTGAAATATTTGTATGCAAGCAATACGAAACAAAAATAAGATATACTTTTAAACTTAATGGCCCAAATTTTGTGATAAAATGGATTAAATATAACAGCAACTTCTGGTATCCGGACATGTGTAGCAAAATGCAGAAATCTGAAAGTTGCTTTCTGATTTGCCCTGCTCCTCCACAAATTGCACTATAGAGTATAGAGTCATAAAGACACAGAAAGAGGCCATTCAGCCCATTGATTCCATGCCAGATCTCATTAGAGCAATCCAGTCAGTCCCATTCCCCCATTCTATCCTTGTAGCCCTGTAGGTTTATTTCCCACAAATGCCCATCAAATTTCCTTTTGAAATCAACTGCTTCTACCACCCTGTTAGGCAGCAAGCTCCAGATCATTACCACTCACTGGGTAAAAAAGTTTTTCCTCAGATCACCCATTACATCGTCTTGCCCAAAACCTGAAACCTAGACCTTTTACGAACAGTTAATGGAAACAGTTTTTCTTTGTCTAATTTATCTAAATGTTTCATTATCTTATACACCTCTAACAAATCTCTCCTCAATCTCCTTTTCTCCAAGGAGAACAACCCCAGCTTCTCCAACCTAACCTTGTAGCTAAAATCCCACATCCTTGGAATCATTCTATTAAATCTCCTCTGCAGCCTCTCCAGGACCTTCACATCCTTCCTAAAGTGTGGTGACCAGAACTGATTGCTGTAGTCCAGTTGTGGCCTAACCAGAGCTTTATAAAGGTTCAACATAACTTCCTTTTTTTGTACTCAATATCTCTATTTATGAAGCCCAAGATCCCATATGCTGCTAATTACTCTCTCAATATGTCCTGGCAGTTTCAAATGCCTATGCACATGAACTCCCAGGTCTCTGTCTCTGCACACTCTTTAGAACTAAGTCTATATTGCTTGTCCCTATCCCTTCTGCCAAAATGCATCACATCAAACTTCCGTGTATTAAATTCCATCTACCACTTGTCTGCTCATTTTGCTGGCCTATCTATGACCTGTTGTAGTTCATTGGCATTATCCTTACTGTTTACCACAGCTCCAAGTTTGGTATAATTGAAAATGTTTAAAATTTTACTTTGTATTCCAATATTCAAGTAATTCAGAGATATCAGAAAAAAACACTGGTCCTAGCACTGACCCTTGGGAAGCACCACTATCTACCATCCTCCAGTCTTAAAAACAACCATTTACCACGACTCGCTGTTCTCTGTCCTTAAGCCAATTTTTTATACAAGCTGACACTGACCCTCCTATTTCATGAGCATGAATTTTGTTAACCAGCCTTTTATGTGGTACTTTGTCAAATGCTTTCTTAAAATCCACACAGACAATATCCACTGGATCCTCTTCATCAACCTTCTTTGTTACTTCATCAAAAAATTCAATTAGATTAGTCAAGCACGATCTGCCTTTTACAAATCCATGATGGCTCTCCTTAATTAATCAAAGCTCTTGAAGTGCCTGTTGATTTTTTCCCCCTGATTATTGGTTCTAAAACTTTGCCCACTACTGATGTTAAACTGACCGGCCTGTAGTTACGAGAATGTCCTTACACCTGTTCTTGAACAATCCTCTGGCATCTCCCCTGCATCTAGGGAAGATTGGAAGATTATGGCAAGCCCTTCCATTATCTCCACCCCCATTTTCTTTAGCAGCCTGGGATGCAATTCATTTGGACCAGGTGACTTATCCACACGAAGCATAGCCAGCCTTTCCAGTACATCCTCCCTATCAATTTTAAGAAGTATTTGGATGAGCACTTGAAACGCCATAGCATACAAGGATCGGGGCCAAGTGCTGGAAAATGGGATTAGAGTAGATAGGTGCTTGATGGCCAGCATTGACACGATGGGCTGAAGGGCCTATTTCTGTGCTATATAACTCTATGACTCCAATTTTCACCTCATCCATAACTGCTACCATTTCCACTTCTGATGATATTTTGTCAGCATCCTCTTCCTTAGTAAACACCGATACAAAGTGCTCATTAAGTATTCATATTGTTACTATATTTGCATAAAGCATAATCAGAGTAATGCAGAATGCATGAATTTCTAAAATACACTGAGAAATATGAACAGTACTGAAAGAAAATACAACATTAGGATTAAGGACATGGTAACAGGGCACTTAGAAAATCATAATATGTTTAAGCAGAGCCAACACAGATTTATGAAAGGCAAATCGTATTTGACAAATCTGGTTGAGTTTTTTTTAGAATGTAACTTGCTCTAGCCATAGCCCCCAAAGGACCATAGGCATTTCTCCCCATTAGAGAAAGACAGTTGGTGATGTATAGCTTGAGGGTCACCACTCCTCAAGCGCGGGGCAAGGCGAGGAGGCAGGCCTCCATGAATTACCACAGCCGGTACGGGGATTGAACCCACGCTGTTGGTGTCTTTCTGCATCACACTATAGCCATCTAGCCAACTAATTGGATGGATAAGGGGGAACCAGTGGATGTAGTGTATTTGGATTTCGAAAAGCATTCGATAAGGTGTCACACAAGAGGTTATTACACAAAAGTAGGAATTATAGGATTGGAGGTAATATAGGAGCATGAATTGAGGATTTGTTAATGGACAGAAAACAGAGAGTAGGAATAAACAGGACATTTTCAAGTTGGCAGGCTGTAACTAGTGGAGTACTGCATGGATTAGTTCTTGGGTCTCAGCTATTTACAGTCAATATTAATTAGTTAGATAAAGGGACTGAGTGTAATGCATCGAAATTTGCTGATGATTCAAAGTTAGTTGGGAAAGTAAGTGGTGAGGAGGTCACAAAGAGTCTGCAGAGGAATATAGACACCGTTAGGTGAGTGGGCAGATGGAATACAATGAGACAATGTGTGAAGTTATCCACTTTGGGAGGAAGAATAAAAAGGCAGAATATTTTTTGAATGGTGAGAGCCTGGGAAATGTTTGCATTCAGAGGGACCTGGGTGTCTTTGTACATGAATAACAGAAATTTAATCTATAGGTACAGCAAGCAATTATGAAGTCAGATGGCATGTAAGCTTTTGTTACAGGTATGTTAGCTTTTGTTACACAGGGATAGGACTATAAGAGTAAAGAAGCATTATTACTATTGTACAGGGGATTAGTGAGGCCACTAATGTGTGCAGTTTTGATCTCCTGACTTAAGAAAGGACATACTTGCCCTAGAGGGAGTGCAACAAAGGTTCACTCGCCTGGTTCCTGGGATGATTGGATTGTTCTTTGAGGAGAGATTGAGTAGACCAGGCCTATATCCCCTGGAGTTTAGAAGAATGAGAGGTGATTAAATTGAAACATTCAAAATTCTTAACGGTCTTAACAGGATCGATGTTGACTAAATGTTTCTCCTGGCTCGGCAATCTAGAAACTGGGGTCGCAGTCTCAGACTATGAATTCAGCCATTTAGGACTGAGATGAGGAGACTTTTGTTGACTCAAAGCATTGTGAATCTTTGGAATTATCTACCTCAGAGAATGGTGGATGCTCAGTCGTTGAGTATATTCAAGACAGAGGTTGAGAGGATTTTGGGTACTGAGAGAAATAAGGGCTATGGGGATAATGAGGGAAGATGGAGTTGAGGTAGAAGATCAGGCATGGTCCATGATATATACTGAATGGTGGAGCATGCTCGAAGGGCCAAATGGCCCACTCCAGCTCCTTTTTTTAGTTTTATTTTATTAAAAATTGTGAAGGGTTAAAAGTAATGCTGAAATAATAGAATCACAGCCAATTTTAGCACAGGAAGGAAAGAGCTTTACATCTATTAATTTACTTAATTGACCATTAAAGTGCAGTTGACTGCAGCTGTAGTTGATTAATGGTCTTCTGAAAGCAGTAAAATGACAGCATTATGAGATGAGCACTTCAACAGAGCACAGAATAAAATTAGACCTCAAAAATGGATTAGTTGAGAATAACAGCTGGAAAGAATTACCAACAAACACCAGCAATGTCCTCAGGGTTTTCCCCAAACGGTCGCAGTAACTTCAGTGGAAACAGCATTTATTCATGCAACAGGAGATTGTACTGATGTTATGGCAGGTGATCTGAAGAAACTGTGAGGAGATTCACAGTGATATTTTTTGAAGTCCCAGTACAAGCCCTCTAAATGAAAAATTGGATGAAAGGGCATGTCTGGACAAAGTATGCATTCCAAGTTATATCTTTATTTAAAATTTGTATGAGGACAACCTACTAGTTTGCACAATGATAAATTAACAGGGCTCAACTGGATAGTGATAAAACTAAATCCATGTGACAATGGTTTGGTCATAGATCTTCCTTTGATTTTTACCTTTGCTCCAATGTGGAGAAATTTGAGATTTGCTCGATACATTCCAACAGTCAAGAAGCTAAGATCAGGAACTCAGTAGCATAACAGAAATTAAATCTGCATCTCTGGCTATTGCTGTGCTGGCTATAGGCCTGCAATACATTGCAACACTGCCCATATTATAGCGCCTTGATCATTTTAAAATTAAAAGTCACAAAGGGGTAATAATTGCAACCTATCTTCCTTGGTGACGACAGGAGCATATATTAAAAAATAGCACAACACCAGATGTCAATTTTTGTCCATTAACTTAAATAGATGAAACTTGGAAGCTGAGAGTGTGCTTTATTGTAAGATAAGCTCCTGGCATACACAAAGGAGTCACGCATTGAAATTTTACCCCAAGTTTATTTTTAACATGGTACTGCACTGAGCCTCAATGCAAGATTTGTTAGATTTTAATTGTGAATCAGGAATGTGAATAATAGTTATTAAATCCACATCTCTATTGTAGAAACTATTGATAGGCGATGGACAAATCATTGAAAATTAGAGTCATAGTCGTACAGCATAGAAACAGGCCCTTCGGCCCACCGTGTCCATGCCGACCATAATGCCTATCTATACTAATCCCACCTGCCTGCATTAATTCTATATCCCTCTATGCCTTGCTCATTCAAGTACCTGTCCAGATGCCTCTTAAATATCGCTACTGTTCCTGCCTCCACCACCTCCTCAAGCAGCTCATTCCAGATACCCACTATTCTTTGTGTGAAAAATTTATCCCTTTGATCTCCTTTAAACCTCCTCCCTCTCACCCTAAATCTATGCCCTCTAGTTTTAGTCACCCCAACCATGGGAAACAGACTCTGGCTATCTACCCTATCTATGCCTCTCACAATTATATATACCTCTATCATGTCCCCTCTCAGCCTCCTTCACTCTAGGGAAGACAGACCCAGCCTATTCAATCTCTCTTTATAACTCATGCCCTCCAAACCAGTCAACATCCTTGTGAATGTTTTCTGCACCCTCTCTAGCTTAATCACATCTTTCCTGTAGTGCGGCGACCAGAACTGCACACAGTACTCCAAATGCGGCCGAACTAATGTTATGTACAACTGTAACATGACGTCCCAACTCTTGTACTCAATGCCTCGGCCGATGAAGGCAAGCATGCCATATGCCTTCTTCACCTACCTGTGTTGCCACTTTCAGGGAACTATGTACTTGCACCCCAAGGTCTCTCTGCTCAACAGCACTCCCCAGGGCCCTGCCATTCACTGTATATGTCCTGCCCTAGTTTAACTTCCCAAAATGCATCACTTCACACTTGTCTGCGTTGAATTCCATTTGTCACTCCCTTGCCCACTTTCCCAGTTGATCTATATCCTGTTGCAACCTCAGACAACCTTCTTCACTGTCCACTATACCACCAATTTTGGTATCATCTGCAAACTTACTAATCATGCCCCTTACATTCACATCCAAGTCATTAATATATATGACAAACAACAGAGGGCCCAGCACCGATCCCTGCGGCACACCACTGGTCACTGGCCTCCAATCTGAAAAAAAACCTTCCACTACCACCCTCTGCCTCCTATCACCAAGCCAATTTTGTATCCAATTTGCTAGCTCACCCTGGATCCCATGTGTTCGAACCTTCTGGACCAGCCTACCATGCGGTACCTTGTCAAAGACTTTGCTAAAGTCCATGTAGACAACGTCCATCGTCCTGCCCTCGTCAATCCTCTTGGTCACCTCCTTGAAAAACTCAATCAAATTCGTGAGACATGATTTCCCACGCACAAAGCCATGCTGACTATCCCTAATCAGACCATGCCTTTCCAGATGCATATAAATCCTGTCTGTCAGAATCCCTTCCAATAATTTTCCCACCACTGATGTAAGGCTCACCGGCCTGTAGTTCCCTGGCTTATCCCTGCTGCCCTTCTTAAATAAAGGCACAACATTAGCTATCCTCCAGTCTTCCGATACCTCACCCGTGGCTAACGATGATACTAAAATCTCTGCCAGGGACCCAGCAATCTCCTCCCTTGCTTCCCATAGCATCCTAGGATACACTTGGTCAGGCCCTGGGGATTTATCCAACTTAATGCGCTTCACAACCTCCAACACCTCCTCCTTTGTAATGTTGATATGCTCTAGGATATCGGTGTTCCCTCACTTGAACTTACTAGCTTCCATGACCTTCTCCACGGTAAATACGGACAAGAAATATCCATTTAAGACCTCGCTCCACACATAGATTGCCACACTGATCCTTAAGGGGACCTACTCTCTCCCTAGCTACCCTTTCACTCTTAATATACTTATAGAATCTTTCAGGATTCTCCTTTATCTTATCTGCTAGGGAAATCTCATGGCCCCTTTTCGCCCTCCTAATTTCCTTCTTAAGTGTAGTCCTACATCCCCTACACTCCTCGAGGGACTCGCTCGATCCCAGCTGCCTATACCTGACATATGCCTCCTTCTTTGTCCTGACCAGACCCTCAATATCCCTCGTCAACCAAGGTTCCCTAAACTTGCCAGCCTTGCCCTTCTATCTAACAGGAACATGCCGGCCCTGAACTCTTCCTATCTCACTTTTAAAAGCCTCCCACTTGCCAGACGTCCCTTTACCTGTAAGCAGTCTTTCCCATTCAACTTTTGAGAGTTCCTGTTTGATGCCATCGAAATTAGCCTTCCCCCAATTTAGGACTTCAACCTGAGGACCAGTCCTATCCTTTTCCATAACTATCTTGATGCTAATAAAGTTATGGTCACTGGTCCCAAAGTGCTCCCCCACTGACACATCAACTGCCTGCCCAGCCTCATTTCCTAAGACGAGGTCGAGTCTCTAGTAGGGCCATCCACATACTGCTTCAGAAAACTATCCTGGACACACTTAACAAATTCTTCCCCATCTGATCCCTTAGCACTAAGGCAGTCCCAGTCAATATTAGGGAAGTCAAAATCACCTACTATTACAACCCTATAATTCCTACACCTATCTGTGATTTCCCTACATATATGCTCCTCCACTTCCCTCTGACTATTGGGGGGCCTATAGTATAATCCCATCAAATTGATCACCCCTTTCTTATTTCTAAGTTCTACCCATATGGCCTCGCTGGACATTCCCCCCGGGATATCCTCTCTAAGTACTGCCGTGGTGTCCTCCCTAATCAATAGTGCAACTCCCCCTCCTCTCTTACCTCCACCTCTGTCAAGCCGTAAAGATTGGTACCCCAGAACATTGAGCTGCCAGTCCTGCCCATCCCTCAACCACATTTCCGTAATAGCTATAATATCACAATCCCATGTACTGATCCATGCTCTGAGTTCATCTGCCTTACCTGTAAGGCTTCTTGCATTAAAGTAAATGCAATTTAGCCTACCAGACCTTCCAAGCTCCCTGTCCTGCCCCTGCCCGGCCTGCCTACTGGACTTCCTTGCTTTAACCTCTACATTTGCCTCAACTATCTCATCTGAGAGACTACTACTTTGGGTCCCACCCCCCTGCAAGACTAGTTTAAACCCTCCCGAGTAGTGCTAGCAAATCTCCCCGCAAGGATATTGGTCCCCCTCCAGTTTAGATGCAACCCGTCCTTCTTGTACGGGTCACGTCTGCACCAGAAGAGATCCCAATGATCCAAGTAGCTGAAGCCCTCCCGCCTACACCAGCTCTTCAGCCGCGCATTCATTTGCCTAATCCTCCTATTCCTACCCTCACTAGCACATGGCACAGGGAGTAATCCTGAGATTACAACCCTAGAGGTCCTGCTTTTTAACCTTCTGCCTAACTCCCTATATTCACTTTGCAGGACCTCATCTCTTTTCCTGCCTATGTCGTTAGTACCAATATGGAACACGACCTCTGGCTGCTCACCCTCCCCTTTCAGAATGTCCTGCAGTCGCTCCGAGACATTCTTGACCCTAGCACAGGGAGGCAACATACCATCCTGGAATCTCGTTTGTGGCCACAGAAACACCCATCTGCACCCCTTACGATAGAATCCCCTATCACTATAGCTCTTTCAACCCTTTTGCTCCCCTGCTGTGCAGCACAGCCCTCCGTGGTGCCACAAACTTGGCTGTTGCTGCTTTCCCCTGGGAGGTCATCCCCCCAACAATATCTAAAGCGATATATCTGTTTGAGAGGGGGATGGCCACAGGGGACTCTTGCACTACCTGCCTGTGCCTTCTACTACATGAATTATACATGAATATCTATGTAAATCCATAATCTACAGTTACAATATGCACTCAAAGCTATGATTTCCTTTACCACAACTTTATCATGATATGACTACTAGCTGAAAAGGCTGTTCAGTTCAACTTAGTTCATTAGTCATAAAATAATCTACAATCACATCACAGCATCCAACTACATTTCTTGTATGATTCCAAGTTTGTGGTCTTCACTGCCCTACCCAGTAGTCTATCCTAAGTGTTGACATCTCTTGTTGTGAAAAAAATTCCAGACACCATTCCTGAAGGAGGGAAAGGGAAGAGGGAAATTTGGGAGAAGTGAGGAGGGAGAAAGAAGGAATGAGGAAGGGGAAGGAGGAGAGAAAAGGGGAAAAGGAAAGGATGGAGACAAAATATGAGGAAGAATTAGAGGAAGGGTGAGGAGAGAAGCAATAGGAGGAGGGAAGCAAAGGGAAGAGAATGAGGGAGAAGGGAGATGAGGGGAAGAGATGATAGAGAGGAAATGGGGGTGGAAAACTTTAGGCGCATGCAGAGAGGCAGAAAAATACTTCAGCAGAGGAAGAGAGAAGGACATGAGAATGCCTCAACGGGACTGAGGAGACAAAGGAAATGCCTTGGTAAGGGGTGTGTGGGTATTCAGAGAAAGCACAAGAACAGCAGGAGTTGCTAATTTAAAAAAAACTGCTCTGAAGTTCACTTCCAGATAGTTAGCAACAGTAGGCAATAATGGTTTAGCGCAGCCTCATCATTCATCCACAACGAACATCTGCATCAGCAACTTACATTTGTGAATGAAAAATAAGTGACTAGCCTGGCTCTGCTATTGCTTTTACAGACTTCAAATCATCAAAGGAATGTCTGGAATGACTGACTCCTTCTATTAAATGATCTAGGTTTGGGGACGTCAGTGTGGGGTCCACTATGGTGCTGCATCAGACACAACAGGTGCATGGTCATGGGCTATTGGAGGTGCCACATAAGATTATTGTGTGCAGCAATGGGAAAGGGACCTGATGTCCTATTCCAGGTTCACTAAGAGCTGGAAAATGACAGGAGGTGGAGGGTCCAGCTAAAGTGAGGGGATTAGTTACATATGAACATTTACTGTGAACATGATGGTATGACATTCCTACAATTTTAACAAAGTGTCAACCTATTTATTTTCAATGGGCAAATGCCTCAGTTAAAATAGTGGACTGTGCAATTTCACACCAACACAGATACTGTTTACACACTAATATCACACATTCAAATTATAAGACCCCTGTGTATATTATATACATTCTTAAATTGAAAAAAAAGTTTTCTTTTACATAACATTTATTACTACTGTTAAATTAAACCAATCACATAAAAATATGAAAACATGGCAAACATTACATCTATCACTAACACTTAAAAGTGGCTGTTAACACTTACAAGCAAGAAAAATACATTTTATGTAGAAAAAGAATAATTGATACCCCAGGGAGCTACAATGCTGCAATCTAATTGATGGATTCAGATATTACAAAAACATCCTGCAATGACTGCATGATAATTAATATCCTATGATTTCTGAGGTTTGTTTATGGAATTTTATGCTGTTACTATTTTTACCATTTGGAGCTTCAGTGGTTATAAATTTCCGTTGCATTCCCGTGTCTTAGTGCAGTTACGGTTATTCTGGTTCTTTCAATTTCTTTATCAGCCTTTTCCATTATTACTATTGGGTAGATTATAAAGAATATTTAAAGCTCAAAATAACTATCTGTTTTTAGGTAAAGCATAATCACACTTCCAGAAACACCTTTGTTGTAAATTACTAGCTTGACTTTGTATTTGTAAGGTGCACCCCTCTGAATATACAGAAGAATTATTAATTGCATGCTTCTGCATTTAGAAAAAGAATAGAGTGGTTGATGCAAAGACTGGAAAGTACTTTAAGTGAACTATTGTTCCACACAATTAAAACCATAGCTGAAATTCACTGTTCAGCCAAAGTTGCAGGGAGCATCTGCTTTGTTCAGTTCTAGTTTACAGTCAAATGGGATTCATCTCACTTCATATAAAGTTACAATTAGAATAGAACTTATGCCATTAGTACGATGATTCATCTAAAAATGCTTGTAAGTAAGAATTATTTTACAATACCTATGGCAACAGATTAACGCGTGCCAGACTCTCAAGAGATACTGTCAACAGAATGAGTGGGAATGAACAAATATCAATTGCCTTAGCTAAGCAGTTAGGGATTAGAATGGCATGAGAATGTATTCAGGAGTGTTGTGATTACAGTATAGAAGAAACAACTGATTAATCAATATTTTTTTCCTAAATTACAAATTTACTTGGGTCATACCTTTATAGTAAGAATTATTTAAAATATATATGCCCGATGGCATGTGCAAAGCCTATTGCAATTTATGGTGTAGGCAGGGGACTTATTTAAAAAAAAACATGTACAGATGAAATAAATGGAACAATAATTGTCAATTGACCTGCTGACAATTAGCTTAATTTCTTGCATCAGTTATTCCATTGCAGCATGACCATAATTAGTATTCAAATAGCATAATTAATATTCATTTTGCGCATGAAGGGGCACAAAAACTTCCATGCAGCCCTAAGCAATTAGTTCAAGATCTACACTTGCTTCTATGCTTCTGCAGTTTGTTTTTAAAACTACATTCAAGTATACATCCCAACTTTGTTCTCCTTTCAATGGTGAACATATAGTAATAGAATTATGAGCATTAGGAATAACTGTTAGTCTATAATTTAATCTGTGAGTTCAGACATCATAGTTCAGGAGCTTTTTAATGGAAGCTCTTTGAACCTCCAAGCTAACTCACAACCAAATACTCACTATCATTCTTTTTTTTCAATGGTGTACTGTTCTTCTAATAATGTGAAAACCCAGCTAGGACATTTGAAGTAAAATTGAAATTACACTGGAAGCACAGAGAGGCAATTGAACTGTCATCACTGCAGAACAATAGTCACAGTGGAATGCAATAAAACAATTATTCTGAAGTTCTGAAGCATAATTATAAGGGAAATTAGAACCTTAAAAATACTGAAGGTTTTTAATCGTTAAAAAATAAGCCCTAATATGTCAGTTTAAATTTTGGAAGTGCATATCTCATATTTCAAGAATGAAGAAACAAGTGATGAGTAGTGAATTGCTTTCCAAATCTAAATGTAATCCATACTCGCACAGTTATGATTAATTTGCTGATATACAAATCCAAGGATTTTGCAATACAGTTTGCTTTCATTAATGCCACTGAAGAATTTGAGAATTTGAGTTTTGATTTTCCATCACAGGTTTCAGTGCATCATCATATCCTGGAGGCTGCAGGGAATAAACGTGTTTGACAACAGGGTTCTGTTCAACCAGTGGATTTCCAGCTGGTCTTGTGGGTTTGATTTGCCAAGCTTCCTGCACTCTTGTGGGTTCATGAATCAGTTTCATGCTTGTCTTGTGAATGGGATGATAACACTAATGTTCCTGCAAAAGTAATCCTCTCTCTACCAGACTAGCATTTTAAAAAGGTTTCAGATTTTGATAAAGTTAATGCTAATGTATGATCAAATCTAAAGTATGAATTTATGCAAATAGCTATCTCTAAGATTCTGGATTAAATCTATCATCTACGTATTGATTTATTTGACAATTAAAAGCTGACCTTTCCAGAAAGAGAGGAGATAAATCTAGACAGTTTTAGCCTGCTCCTCTCAGCTTTGCAGTAATTAACTGTTCAGCTGAGTAATTATCATGTAAAGCAAAAGGTTGTTGGGGAGAACTGTGCACTGATATACAGTAAATAAAAAGTACAAGTTCAAGCAATAAATATAAAAACTTAACATACTCCAATCGTTGGGCTGGATTTTATGAGCTCACCTCCAATCTTGGCAGCGAGCTCCAAAAATGGTGGCCCACCCATACGGGCCGCATGCCAAAGAGCCGCTGCAATCTCAAGGACAGCGGTTCATTTAAATAGCCGGGGTGGGCCACCTCCACCTCACCCCCAAATCACGTGGGCAGGGGGCTGTCCATCCCCAGCAATGTGCACAGGTGCTGATGCTATTTTTAAAGGGCAGTCAGCCCTACCAGCTTAAATATTTAAAGACATATTGAATAAAATTAAATAAATACATTTCTTTTGCCCCTCTCCCACCCTCCCCAATAACAATTACATTAGCTATTTGCCCTTCCCCCCAAACACTTACCTTTACCATACCGCCCGCAAACTGCACAAAATTCAAAGTGCAACCTTTCCCACCATCCCCTACATCCATGAGGTTTATTTGACTCTGTCCCCCCTCGCACTGATTACCTTACCTCCTCCCCGCTCCCCACCAGTGTTGTGCCTCGTTTCCCCAGACGGGGATCTGAAGGCGTGGGAGTGCCAGTGGCAGGGCCAAAGATCGCGGTGGGCCATCAAGATTAGATATAAGTAAATATAAATCTATTAATTTTATTAATTTGCATATGCTGATTGTGGTCCTGTCGCCAAGCAGTCACCACCACCGGGAGGATTGGGCTGGGCCCAATGTCAAGGTCCATGGCAGGCCTCATCCGGAGCCATCTTCAGGCACCGCACCCCCCCCCCACCCCTACCCCGCCACGGATCCCAATGTCGAGAGCTCCTTAAAATCCGACCCATTATAACAATTTTCACTTGATCACAAATGAAATTCATTACAGCTGTAGTGTCTAGTATATTATTTTGCATTTATAAGTAAATACCATATTTGAAACACAATGCATGGAAAGTTCATGATGTATGAGAGCTTTCCTTTTTTGCAGTGGATCCTGAAATACACTTTTATTTTGCTGTTGGGTTTGACCTTTATTATGCCCTGTTGTTGAAGTGGAGATTCTGAGCTGCGCTTTTGCACACTAATACTATTGACCTCTACTCTATCCTACAAGGCTCTAAGATTGGCAGCAATTTCTATTGCAGGGCATAGGTCAGTCTCTAAACAATAAAATGTGCTTCAAAATCTTCAGCTCCATCACAAAATGATTACTTTCCTAACCAACTTTTTTTCAAATAGATTTTCATGAACTAAGTAAACTTCAAAATCATAACATCCAGATGTGAGCCATTACAGCTTTGCAACAAGAAACTAAAGTGTAATTGAACAATCTAGTTCAAGGTCACATAGGTATGAATTATATAAATATACTCGTCAATCTGCTGTGATGTTGCACACAGGCTGAATTTTATGGACCCCCCGGAGGTGGGCTAGGAGGCGAGGGGATCCTTAGAATTGCGACGGGAGGCGGGAGGGGGGTGGGGGAGGCAGTCGGTGGGTGGTCGGGGCAGGACCCATTGCCTTTCTGTCACACCGCAATTTAGTCGGGAGTGGGATAGACCGATGACGGCCTTCCCACACCAGAGACTAAATGAGGCCCTTAGGAGGCCTATTAACAACCACGTGACATGGTCTCTTCAGACTACTAGAAAAGATTGGATGCCCACATAAGCTACTAAGTATCATCACCTCATTCCATGACTATATGAAAGGCACAATTCAACATGGTGGCTCCTCATCAGACCCCTTTCCTATCCTGAGTGGCGTGAAACAGGGCTGTGTTCTCGCACCCACACTTTTTGGGATTTTCTTCTCCCTGCTGGTTTCACATGCATTCAAGTCCTCTGAAGAAGGAATTTTCCTCCACACAAGATAAGGGGGCAGGTTGTTCAACCTTGCCCGTCTAAGAGCGAAGTCCAAAGTACGGAAAGTCCTCATCAGGGAACTCCTCTTTGCTGAAGATTCTGCTTTAACATCTCACACTGAAGAGTGCCTGCAGAGTCTCATCGACAGGTTTGCGGCTGCCTGCAATGAATTTGGCCTAACCATCAGCCTCAAGAAAACGAACATCATGGGGCAGGACGTCAGAAATGCTCCATCCATCAATATTGGCGACCACGCTCTGGAAGTGGTTCAAGAGTTCACCTACCTAGGCTCAACTATCACCAGTAACCTGTCTCTAGATGCAGAAATCAACAAGCGCATGGGAAAGGCTTCCACTGCTATGTCCAGACTGGCCAAGAGAGTATGGGAAAATGGCGCACTGACACGGAACACAAAAGTCCGAGTGTATCAGGCCTGTGTCCTCAGTACCTTGCTCTATGGCAGCGAGGCCTGGACAACGTATGTCAGCCAAGAGCGACGTCTCAATTCATTCCATCTTCGCTGCCTCCGGAGAATGCTTGGCATCAGGTGGCAGGACCGTATCTCCAACACAGAAGTCCTCGAAGTGGTCAGTATCCCCAGCTTATACACCCTACTGAGTCAGCGGTGCATGAGATGGCTTGGCCATGTGAGCCGCATGGAAGATGGCAGGATCCCCAAAGACACATTGTACAGCGAGCTCGCCACTGGTATCAGACCCACCGGCCGTCCATGTCTCCGCTTTAAAGACGTCTGCAAACGCGACATGAAATCCTGTGACATTGATCACAAGTCGTGGGAGTCAGTTGCCAGCGTTCGCCAGAGCTGGCGGACAGCCATAAAGATGGGGCTAAAATGTGGTGAGTCGAAGAGACTTAGTAGTTGGCAGGAAAAAAGACAGAGGCGCAAGGGGAGAGCCAACTGTGCAACAGCCCCGACAAACAAATTTCTCTGCAGCACCTGTGGAAGAGCCTGTCATTCTAGAATTGGCCTTTATAGCCACTCCAGGCGCAGCTTCACAAACCACTGACCACCTCCAGGCGCGTATCCATTGTCTCTCGAGATAAGGAGGCCAAAGAAAGAAAGTAAGGCACTCTTGCCCCCACCACTGGCATTAATTCAGCGGTGTGTGGGGAGGGGAGGTCTCCGCCACATGGGGATGTTGCCCAGTAAAACAAGGCGACCTCCCTGCGGAATTTGGGGTAAGGCCTTCCTCTGTGGGCAATCAGTGGCCGTTGGAGGGCCCCCGCCAGCCAATATCCCACTTCCCTAGACCCCCTTTCCTCTGTACTTTACGCCCACCCTCTACCTCCTCCCCATCCCCTGCCGGACTGGCCCCAACGACCCCGCCTCACTTATCTGAGGTCCCGGTCACCAGTGCTGGGCTGTATCCAAGGCCTCTTGCAGTACTGGCCGTGGCCACCGCTCCTAGAGGCGCTGCCAATACTGCTGAGCTGCAGCTTCTGATTAGTTGGCAGCTCTTGGAGGTGGGATCCCCGGCTTTAAAGGGACGGGGATCCCAGTGCTGGGCTGCTAATTGCCTGGGCGCCGTAGTATTGCGCCGGGGTTGGTGGCGGGGAACTTCAAACAGCCAAGGCGGAATTCCCCCTGCCTTTTCGAGCTGGTGCCAGGAGTTCCGCCATGCCAATAAATACAGCCTCCAAGTGTGATATTTAGGTCGTGGAAGATTAGACAGCAGAAAGATAATTAGACCAAGGCAGGGGTGGGGGAAGAGGGAAGGGAAGGAAAGAATGGATGCAGGGAAGCGGGATGAAGGCGTCTGAGACGAGCAAAGAAGTGAGAGAGGTGAGAATTGAAATGTTTCAGCATTAGAGATTTGCCTCAGTGGAGGGTGGAGAGTGAGAGGAATTGGGGGTGTGGTATAGGGAGACTTAGTACATCATGGAAGGACTGCCTGCATCAAACGCTAATCATCTCCAACCCCCAATCCTCGCCACTGGGTCCTGCAAACCCCCACCCACTTCTCCGATACCATCAGTGCCTTCCGTGTGCCCTGCACTACATGACCCATGCTTGCAGATCTTTTCGTAGTTGGCCATAGTTCCAAACCACAAAACTGCTCCCTAATTTGTCACACAAGTTTGGAATTTCCTGTAAAGTTGCACCAACAAAGCAGTGCAATTGTGGCATTTGCCAACTTTGGCACAAAAGTTAAGAAAACTCTGGTGTAACTGACTTAAGTCCGTTTTTACATTACACCCGAATTTCCTTGTTCTTTTGTGCCAATTCAAGATTCTGAAGGGGCTGGATAGGGTAGACACTGAGAGATTGTTTCCGCTGGTCGGGGAATCTAAAACACAGGAGTACAGTTTCGGGATGAGGGGCTGATCATTTAGGACTGAGATAAGGAGGAATTATTTCACTCAAAGTGTTGTAAATCTTTGGAATTCTCTACCCAGAGGGTTGAGGATGCTCCATCGTTGAACACATTTAAGGCTGGGATAGATGGATTTTTGGTCTCTCAGAGAATCAGGGGATATGGGGAGCAGGTAGGAAAGTGGAGTTGAAGCTGTGATCGTATTGAATGGTGGAGCAGGCTTGATGGGCCTTTAAGCCCGAGTATAATTCTGGTGAATCTACACTTTTCCTCATCAAGGTCAATATATCTTTCCTAAGGTTTAGCGCCCAGAACTGAATGCAGTGCTCCAGATTTACAAGTATGATAACAGAACTACGAGGTTAAACATATCAAGAAAGCATAAACAGTTTGGGTCGCATTTCTGTTGAAAAGAGAAGACTGAGGAGTGACCTAATCTAGTCTTTAAAATTATGGAAGTTTTTTATAGGGTAGACACAGAGGAAGTGAAAGTAAACATGGGCCCATTAGAAGCAGACAGATGAAATTACAATGGGGAATAAGGAAATGGCAGAAACATTAAACACTTTGTATCTGTTTTCGCAGTAAAAGATGGAAAAAACATTCCAAAAATAGTGGGCAACCAAGGGTCTAACAAGAATGAGAAACTGAAAGAAATCAGTATAAGTAAAGAAGTAGCAATGGAGAAATTAATGGGACTAAGTGGTGACAAATCCCCTGGACCTGATGACCTGAATTCTAGGGTTTTAACAGAGGTAGCTGCACAGATAGTGCAGAGATAGTGATGCATTGGGTTTGATCTTCCAGAATTCCTTGGATTCCAAGGATTGGAAGGTAGAAAACATAACCCCACTCTTTAAGAAAGGAGGAAGGGAGAAAACGGGGAGCTCTAGGCCAATTAGCCTAACGTCAGTGAAGGACAAAATACTAGAATCCATTATTAGGGAAGTGGTAACAGGGCACTTAGAAAATCATTATAGGATTAAACAGAGTCAACACAGATTTATGAAAGGGAAATCATGTTTGACAAATCTGTTTGAGTTTTTTGAGGATGTAACTAGTAAAATGGATAAGGGGGACCAGTGGAAGTTGCATACTTGGATTTTCAAAAAGCATTTGATAAGGTACCACACAAGAGGTTAATGCACAAAATTATGACTCATGGGTTTGGGTGTGCTACATTAGCATAGATTGAGGATTGGTTAATGGTCAGACAACAGTGAGTAGGAATAAATGGGACATTTTTGGGTTAGCAAGCTATAACTAGCAGGGTACCACAAGGATGAGTACTTGGGCCTCAGCTATTTACAATCTGTATTAATGATTTAGATGAGGGGACTGAGTGTAACATATCCAAGTTTGCTGACAATACAAGATTAGGTGGGAAAGTAAGAGGCTGTAGAGGGATATGGACTGGTTGGTGAGTGGGCAAGAACATGACAGGTGGAATACAATGTGGTGAAGTATGAAGTTATCCATTTTAGTCAGAAAAATAAAAAAGCAATAATTTTTGAGTGGCGAGACACTGGAAAATGTGTGCTTTCAGAGGTACCTGGGTGTCCTTGTCTGTGAATCACAGAAAGTTAACATGCAGGTACAGCAAGCAACTAGGAAGGTAGGAAGACAAATGGTATGTTAGCTTTTGTTACAAAACGATTGGAGTATAAAAGTAAAGAAGTCTTACTACTATTATACAGGGCAGTGATGAGGCCACACCTGAAGTACTGGGCTGAATTTTGTCAGCCCTTCGTGGATCCTGTTGGCAGCCCTGGAAGTGGGTG
Organism: Heterodontus francisci; assembly: GCF_036365525.1. Classification (NCBI taxonomy): domain Eukaryota; kingdom Metazoa; phylum Chordata; class Chondrichthyes; order Heterodontiformes; family Heterodontidae; genus Heterodontus; species Heterodontus francisci. The sequence goes on from NC_090376.1 coordinate 77,829,300, forward strand.
CCGTCACTGCATATGCCGTGTGTGGCCGGCCTACCATGATCACGCAGCAGCCAGCCATTTAACATATCGGAGACGTGGGGCCTGTCCAATTGCATGACGGGGGCCGGCTCCGGGACGCTGATGGAAGCGTCAGATGATTTTAAAACAGATGGCTGGAGCCCTGCTTGTACTGTTGCCTTTCAGGGGGGCAGTGAACTTGCAATGCTGCTGGACCCCTCTGATGTTCTTCTGAACTCCCGAACCACTGCTGTTGCTGTAGCTGGAACTCCTGGACATCCCTGCACCAGGACTGCTGGACGTCGGGACGGAGTGGGAGCAAACTGGGACCATGTCAGAGGCAAGACACCGGGTGGTCCCATGGTTTAGCGATGCCTCCCTGGAGATTCTACTCCAGGCTGTGAGGGAAAGGCGGGAGGTCCTCTTTCCAAGGGATGACAAGAGATCCTCCCGCTTGACCAAACAAGCCTGGATGGAGATCGCAGATGAGGGCAGCAGCCAATGGGGTCAATCCCCGGAACTGGGTGCAGTATCGCAAGAGGGTCAATGACCTCCTTCGCTCCACCAAGGTGAGTCCTCCACACCTCTCCCCTCTTCGGGGCTTGCATGTGGTTATGTGGGAGGGAGCATGACCACAAAGGCGGTGGCGAGGAGCTGAAGTAGGGAATCATGCGATAATTAGCAAGAAGAATGCTGAAAACTGCTAACACTGTAAATAATGTATAAACTCAACTTGCTATTAAGAAGTGCGGAGCCATGAGCCATGTGAAGATATAGTTAAAGGGAGACATGACTGGGGAAAGGGACAGTCACAAAGAAGGGACCTGAGCGATCAAATGGCCTTGGAACAGTTAGATGATTAAAGAAGAACTGATGTGTAGAAACAAAGGAAGGTGTATGTTGGAAAAAGCATATGGCCAAGTGAATATGTGAAAATAGCTGACGTGGAGAATGTCACACATAGCTAATGCATAAGTATGTGGATTGAACAAAGGGGTTTTGAGTCGCCTTTCGGATCTCACTAAGAGACATACTCCCCTGTATGTAGACTTGTATCTCTGAATAAACTTTGCTTGGTTCACCTACAGCTGTCTAATGTTCTCAATAGTAGTCCACAACAGAGGTTAGGCATCATCGCACCCTGGAAGATACATGGTGACTTCGCAGCGACAGGCCGCCTTCTTTCACAGCTCAGCTCCAGTACATCGTCTCAGAGCATGTGGGGAGAAGCCATTTAGGAGCCCCCATCGGGGACAAAGGGCTGCCACTAGCATAACTATTCTGCTGCTCTTCCCTACTATGCACCTCTTTCCACTTGCAGAATAAATGGGCCCATAACACCAGGGAGACCTCGAGGATTGGCGGAGGGATCCCTGAGCGTCCTCTGACGTTGGCTGAGGAGGCGGCTCTGGAGTTAGCGGGGGCCCAGGATGGCTGTTCAATCACAAATGGTGAGATGGAATGTCTGCACAAGAGAGTGAGGATTGTGTTCATGTGACCTCCACCATACTTCTGGAGATCCACAACACGCATGGTTGGCATGAGGAGATCTGCACAACCAAACCCACAAAGTGTTTGTATTCTCTCAGAAAGGTCATTGAATGCTGGAGGCAAGCATAGCCGCTGCAACAGGGGGCCTGTCATCAACCGCTGAGGAGGAAGAGGAGCAGTCAGAGTCGGCGCAGATACTTCCACTTGGTGGGTATGTGTTCTGGCTTAGATTTAGGGTCACAAGTTGGTGAGAACATCAGACATGCACCCGAGAAGCTGACGGAGGCTTTGACAGCCAAGGCCACTGACAGTCGGAGCACTGCGAGTGGCCAGGCCTATGCTAAGCCTGAGGCTGATGACGGGCCTCTGATGTCGACAGCACAGGGCATGCTGGAGTGGCAGAGAGAGGTAAGGCAACATCTGGCGGAGATGCCAGAGGCCATGTGCAACCATGAGTGGACAATGGAGGAGTCCATCCATGCCATGAGTGCTGCCATGTCTGAGCGTATGGCATCCTCCGTCGAGATGTTGGCGATCCTCATGCAGACCCAGATCCCATTGATGCACACAGATCTGCACACCATCACCGTGGCCATAAGCTCAACAGCAGTGGCAAGGCGAGAGCAGGACAAGGCACCTGGAGTCTTCTCCAGGTTCTCATCCTTTAGGCGTTGAAAGGGAGTAGGAGAGGATGACCTCCACATCTGGGGGCTCCACTCAGGGCACTCTGAGCGTGGACAGCGGCTCCTCACCCCCTCCGCCAATGAGCTCAACTCCAGTAGCTGTGACAAAGGAGGAGGCTCCGGCAGCTGTGCAGGAACTCCTCAGCCAGTTGGGGCCCTCCAAGTTTCAGGCACCCAGAGGATGTCCACCAAAGTCCCAACCACTGTCTGATCAGCAGCCTGCCTCCATCTCAGTTGACAGCACAGGGGTCACCCCGTGTAGAAGTACACAAAAAACATATAAAGAGCACCTAGACACAATGGAGGATTCATGGGTGCATTCATTTTGACCTTTATATTGTTTTCTGCAATTGGTGTCATAAATAGAGTACACATTCATTGTTGTAAAATGCTCATTTTTTTCATGCCTGATCTGTGAGATGCTATCTTCACCCTTGTTCCCTCAATGGGCTGCCAGTACAGGCACAAACCGCCTTTGGTAAGTGTCTTAGATGTGCCAGAGCCTATGGTCAAGCTGGGCGCTAGGCACGGAATAGAGATAAAAGGAGAAAACAGAAGGAATACAGTGAGATGAGTCTTTATTGAGTTCACTTTGAGAGGCCAATATGGTGGAAGGAAAAGGGTATGTATGTATGAGATTGTCTCTTGCTTCCCTTGCTCGTCTATCAGTGTGCCTGGCTTCCAGTGCAAGGGGTTCAATATCCAGTGCTGCCTGCTCAATAGCCTCTTCCACATCCTCCTCATGGAATGAGGGCTAGCAATCAATTATGTCCTCTTTGTTCAAGGCCTCCCCCCTCTGCTATGCTAGATTGTGCAGAGCATAGCAGACCACCACAATACGTGTGATCCTCTCTGGGGCATACTGCAGGGTCCTACCGGATCAATTGAGGTGCCAGAATCTCATCTTCAGCAGCCCAATGGCCTGCTTGATGGTCGCTCGAGATACAGCATGGCAAGTGTTGTACCTCTCCTCTGCTGCAGTGTGAGGGTTCCTCACAGCCTTCAGTAGCCATGTCTTCAATGGGTAGCCCTTGTCCCAAAAATCCATCCCTGAATGAGAGTGGGGCGGGGGGGGGGGGGGGGGGGTCTGAAAAGCTGAGGCACCTGGGATTGTTGAAGTACGTAGGCGTTGTGGCTGCTTCCTGGGAAGTGGGCACACACCTGCAGGAAATGCTTTTGGTGGTTGCAGTTGAACATTGATTGAATGGAAATTCTTCCTGTTGATGAAGGTGGCTGGCTGGTCCATGGGACTCTTGATGGCCACATGCATTCAGTCCTATTTCTTATGTTTTTATGTTCTAGTGGGGGAAGAGCAAAACTAAAGGCTATCAATACAAAATAGTCATCAAGAAATCAAATAGGGAATTCAGAACATCGTTATCCAGAGAAAGATGAGACTGGAATGCGCCACAGGGGAATGGTTGAGGGGAATAGTATTGGTGTATTGGAGAGGACTAGATCAGCCTATGCAGCAGACAGGAATAAAAGGTTATGCTGATAGAGTTAGTTGAGGAAGGATGGGAGGATGCTCAAGTAGAGCATAAATGCTGGTATGGACTGGTTGGGCTGAATGGCCTGTTTCTGTGCTGTATATGCTATGTAATTCCATGAATTTCATTCTCCTCGAGATAAAGGCAAACAGTCCATTAGCTATTTCAAGTGCTCTTTGTACTTGTGCACTACATTTTAGTAATTTGCATACTTATCCACAGCCCCTGTTCTCTCACAATTGAGGACTCCACTGGCTTTGGACAGGCAGCTTTGCTGCCCCTTTGAAAGCCTGTGCAAGAATTGTGGTCAGCAGGAAATTGCTGGCTCAAAGCCAGAGAAATTGCCTGGGCTATTTTAACTGCCCACTCACATGATGAGTTGAGTTCAAATTGCCCGACAGTCTGATGTGTGAAAGTGGTGTACTTCACAATATTATCGTCCCTCATACTTTGATGAATGATAAACATAAGGCAAAGGTTCTTAGTTGTTTCTATCATTAGAAAATCCTCCATAAATCAATTTTAACGGTCTCCCTTAGCCACTCATTTAAAATTATATTTTTATTAAAGTACTACTTGGGCCCACTTGTACAGGGCCCATTCAACACATTGTGGATATTTTTCCGGCACAGTCTACTCCCATTGCCAAATCCTGCACCCTATATCTGAATTCCTGATCTCCCACCGTGGCAGGTGTTCATGATGAAATCCAAGTGGGTGTCTTCCCATTTTATTTAAATTACGTGACGTTCCCCTGAACTTGCAAACTTTGACAGGATCAGCCTGCAGATCAAGAGTGGATACATCCCAGTATTTATGGTGGGATTCTGCAGCTATAGATTTTCAGTCCCATAATTATTGTTGCCTTATTTACTAGATTGTGTATCTTCACTTTTAGATTACACATGTATTTTGTCTCTGTAGAACACTACACCAGATAAAGTTCATCGTCTATGACTTCACTTTGGTATCTCAGAACTGAAAATGCTAAGCTTGATAGCATTGTGCAACAAACATATGTTTCAACGGAGCTTACTGAGGCTGCCAGCACCCAGTTCACTTGTGGTCTATAACAGCCTTCCATTAATTTTCATTTTATTGGTCTGACTGTAGATATTTTTCTTTCAATGCAATTATATCAGAGTTATATCTTAGAGAATAAGTTATTGGACAAAGTAATTCAGTTTGTGGAATAGCTTTGATCTTTGAAGAAAATAAATCAAGTAAAATATCAAAAATTGAGCTTATTTTTTAAAAGGTCAAGCATTGAAAATATATACACAATTCATTATTTTCTTATTTCATTGCATACTTAAAAATGAGAGCACATCAAGAAAAATTTTAAAATAACTAGTCACTCTCTTGTGGCAATGCATACAGGAGTCAATATGATTTTATTCCCCCAATTTTAAATTGGAGTGGTAATCAGGCGGGTTTGTGAGTGGGGGCAAACTGTCCTGACCTTGGCACCATGAGGCCTGGATAACTTTAACTTCTCAGACTTGACTGCAGTCTGCCCAAAGCCAGCTGGAGTAGGCAGCTGGTTGGCGGGCAGTAGCGTCATGTTGGGTTGCAGGATACCGCTGCAGGTGACTTGAAGGAACAGTCTCCACCACTCAGGTAAATTGCGAGGAGTGGCTATCGAGAGGCCCTCACAACTGGGGAAATGGGGGAAGGGGAGGCTTCAACTTTCCTTGTGGGGTCTGAGGGAGCACTCCTGCTCCTCCTGGTCCCATAAGGAAAGCACAAAAGAAATGTAAAAGATTTACTTTTGGATTCCGACAAATGTTCATCAACCAGAAATGTTAACCTTACTCCACAGATGCTGCCTGAACTGCTGAGAGTTTCCAGCATTTTATGCATTTATTTTTTTTACCTCTTCCATTAGATTTACTTGGAGGGAAAGTTTCAATTGCTTTCCCATTCAGGCCATAAGTTGGAATAGCAGTCGGGGCCCAATGATATAATTGGAGTCCGATTTGCATATTTTAAAAAAGGAGCAGAAGAGGGCAGAACTTTAGCGGACAAGTTCCCCATCTGATTTTAACTGCCTGCCCACCTGGTTTTAACCAGGTTTAAAATTGGCCCTCAAGTATTGTCTTCAAGTCAAGTGATGTTAGTAGGTTAATTGGACCAGGGCTTGCAGAAGTAATTCAGTGCCTGTTGCAAGGTAATAAATCTGTTGTTATATTTTATTGATTTTTAAAATTTTATTACTAATAGTTAAATAGTAGAACTAATGATGAAGTGGGAAGCACAGATACAAACTTGGTTGAACCATAGGAATTTCTCTGCAATATGGCCGAGGTGCTGGGAATGCAAATGTGAGGTTTCACTCTGTCAACAGTGGTGGAATGATATAATTGCAGCATGGAAAGTTTAAATGGAGATTTCAACCAGAATTTCGTCGATGTGGCAGGAGAAAGTCGGGGGCAATCCTGCCTCAGCCGTTTGTAGGACAGCCTGCCACATTTTCCATTTGTCCAGCAACTAATTAGTTGCCATCAGGGCTTCCATCCTTTTAAAAGACAGGAGACCGCACCCAAGAGCTGCCAGCCAATTGGAGGGCCATTAGCTCTTCAGTCTCAGCAGTGCCACTGGGAGCAATAGCCACTGCTGGGACTATACTAGCAGAGAGGATGCCATGGGAGCAGGCCGCCCTTGCTAACAGTAAGTGGAATCTGGGGTCACAGGGGCCAATCAGATAAGCCTCGGTGATGGGTGGGGTGGTGTAGTTGTTGGGGATGGTGGGGGGGCAGTGGGGAGGTTGCCGCTGGGGCAGCCATTGTTGCCGGGGTCCCCTCCATGGGCCACAGAGTGCCTGATTAGGTGGGTCCCCCTACGAGCCCGCAGGGAGGCAGCCCGGGTTCACCAAGTGGTCTCCCCATCTGGTGGAGGGCCCACCACCCCTCCCTGCCCCTGCTGGTAAAAAGCCAGCGGAGTTGAGAAGAGGCCCTTAATTGGCCAGTTAAGTGGCTCAATTGGCATCGGGGTGGGAGAGCTGTCCTCTACCTTCCCCACCGATAGTAAAATGCCATGGTAACAGAAAGGCGATGGGCATTCCAACCACCTCTCCCCTAGCTTCCCCTGCCATTTTACAGGACCCTCTGCCTCCCAGCCCGTACCTAGATTCTAAATATGAACATTAGAATTTGTAATTGAAAAAGTTGACACAAAAGTGTAACACAAATGTGACAAGAAGAAATAAGAAATAAAAACAGAAAATGCTGGAAATACTCAGCAGGATCGGCGGCATCTGTGAAGAGAGGAACAGAGTTAACGGGCTGGATTTTGTGCTGGAGGCAAGGCTCCTGGTCCCGGGCTGAAAAGGCAGGAGGAACTCCACCTCTGTCTTTTCATGCCCCTTCGGAGCAATCCTCCAGTCTTTTTGATTCAAAGTTTTAGGAGGCAGGATCTCCGTCTCTTTAAAGACGTTAAAGGGACCGGGATCTTGCCTCCAAGAGCTGCTAGCCAATCAGAGGGCCCGCAGCTGGTACTGCGCTCGAATCGCAGACCAGAGGTAGGTGAGGTGGGATCGCCAGGGCCAGTCCGGAAGTTCCTGGTGAGGTAGGGGGTGGGGTGCGGGGGGTTGGTCGTACAATCCAGGAGGAGGGGTATCCCGGGGGTAAAGTTGTTTCCAGTGGGGGTCCACACGGGCCACAAATTGCTCATGAAGGAGGGAACCACACCCCATCCCACCCTAAGCCCGCAGGGAGGGTGCCTCGTTTGACAAGGCATCCTTCCCATGCAGCAGCGGCCACCCCCGTCGCTGTTAAGATCTCAGCGGTGGTGGGAAGAGGCTCTTAATTGGCCATTAATAGGCCACTTAAGGGCCTCGACTGGCGTCTGGGCAGGAAGGCCATCATCACCCTACCCTGCCCCGGGAAGATCGCTGGGCGACGGGCCCTCCGCCCGGCTGCCCCCCGGCCACCCACCACAATACTCCATGCACCCCCCTCACCGCCTCCGATCCCTCTTCGGAGGGCCCATAAAATCCTGAGACCCAACATTTCAGGTCTGTGACTTTTCATTAGAACAGGGAAATATTAGAAATATAATAGGTTTTGTGCAAGTGAAAGGAGGTTGAATGGGAAGAAGAACAAAAGGGAAGGTCTGTGATAGGGTGGAGGGCAGGACAGTTTTATGACAGAAGGTTTCATGGTGCAAAGCCAAAGGGACTAGTAATGGAACAAGTAAAGAAACAAAAGAGGAGGTGTGAATGGCAGGATAGCTGCCAACTGAAAGCAAAGTAGAGAGAAACGAGGAAAAGAAACCAAACCAACAAAATAAAAGAAACAAAATGGGGGCAGAGGTTATGATCTAAAATTGTTGAATTCAATGCTGAATCCAGATGGCTGTAAAGTACCCTGTTGAAAGATGATACGTAAGGAAAAAAGAGAGGTGGGGCGGCAATACTGATTAGGTAAGACATTGTACTGTTGGAAAGGAAGGATGATTTTGAGGGCGCACAGACAGAATCCATTTGGTTTGAGTTGTGAAGCAAGAAAGGTATGGTCACGCTACTGGGGATATTCTATAGGTTTCCAAATGGTGAGAGAGAAAGATAGAGGAGCAAATCTGCAGGGAAATCACAGAGATGTGCAAGAACTAAAAAGTGGTGATATTGGGGGACTTTAATTACCCAAATATCGATTGGGATAATGTTAGAGTAAAAGGAAAGGAGGGGAAGAAATTTCTGAAATGTGTTCCAGAGAACTTCCTTGACCAATAAGTTCTTGGTCCAACTAGGAAAGAGGCATTGCTGGATCTGGTGCTGGGGAATGAGCTGGGCCAAGTGGACCAAATGTCTGTCAGAGAAGATTGGGTAAGAGTAATCATTGTATCACACGGTTTAGATTAGCAATGGAGAAGAGCAAGGAACAATCTAAAGTAGTACTTCTAAATTGGAAGAGGATGAGAGGGAATCTAGCCAAGGTAAAATGGAACCTAAGACTGATAGGAAAAACTGTAACGGAGCCATGGGTGATCTTTAAGGAGGAGATGTTTCTGGTACAGGCTAGGTAGATTCCAACAAAGACAAAAGGTAGGGGAACCAAAGCCAGGCCTCCTTGGATGTTGAGGGAGATAGAGTTTATGAAAAAACAAAAAAGTTATATGATGCATGTCAGATAAATTCTTCAAATGAGAACCAGGCCAACTTGATTCCTTTAGCCCTAAGAACTATATCTAACTCTTTCTTGAATATATTTAATGATTTGGCCTCAACTGCTTTCTGTGGTAGAGAATTCCACAGGTTCACCACTCTCTGGGTGAAGAAATCCCTCCTCATCTCAGTCCTAAATTGCTTACCCCTTTATCCTTAGATTGTGACCCCTGGTCCTGGACTGCCCCGCCATCGGGAACATCCTTCCTGCATCTAGTCGGTCCAGTCCTGTTAGAATTTTGTAAGTTTCTATGAGATCCCCTCTCATTCTTCTAAACTCTAGTGAATACAAGTCCAATCGACCCAATCCCTCTTCATATGTCAGTCCTGCCATCCAGGAATCAGTCTGGTGAACCTTCGCTGCACTCCCTCCACAGCAAGAACATTCTCCCTCAGATAAGGAGACCAAAACTGCACACAATACCCCAAGGCCTTGTATAATTGCAGCAAGACATCCCTGTTCCTGTACTCGAATCCTCTCGCTATGAAAGCCAACATGCCATTTGCCTTCTTAACTACCTGCTGCACCTGCATGCTTACTTTCAGCGACTGGTGCACAAGGATACCTAGGTCTCACTGCACCTCCCCCTTTCCCAATCTATCGCAGTTCAGATAATAATCTGCCTTTCTGTTTTTGCCACTAAAGTGGATAACCTCACATTTATCTGCATTATACTGCATCTGCCATGTATTTGCCCACTCACTCAACCTGTCCAAATCACACTGGAGTTTCTCTGCATCCTCCTCACAGCTCCCACTCCCACCCAGCTTTGTGTCATCTGCAAACTTGGATATATTACATTTAATTCCCTCATCTATATCATTAATATATATTGTGAATAGTTGGGGTCCTAGCACTGATCCCTGCGGTACCCCACTAGTTACTGCCTGCCACTCGGAAAAAGACCTGTTTATTCCTACTCTTTGTTTCCTGTCTGCCAACCAGTTCTCTATCCATGTCAGTACCTTACCCCTGATCCCATATGGTTTAATTTTGCACGCTAATCTCTTATGTGGGACCTTATCAAAAGCCTTCTGAAAGTCCAAATACACCACATCCACTGGTTCTCCCTTATCTATTATACTCGTTACATCCTCAAAAAATTCCAGTAGATTTGTCAAGCATGATTTCCCTTTCGTAAATCCATGTTGACTTTGTCCGATCATGTCATTGTTTTCTAAGTGCTCTGCTATTACATCTTTTATAATGGACTCTAGCATTTTCAGAAGGGCTTGTCATAATCTTACAATCTTCCCTCAAACATGGGGGAGGTGCCAGAGGATTAGAGAGTGGCTATTCTGACACCCTTATCTAAGAAAGGGTGTAAGGATATTCCTTGTAACGATAGGCCAGTCAGTTTAACACCAGTGGTTGGTAAGACTAGTGAAACAATAATCTGGAAAAAAAATCAACTGGCACTTGGAGAGTGTGATAGCAGGCAACAGCTTGTTCACCGCAGACTGTACAGCAGACTGTATCCTAGGCTTTATTAATGGGGCATAGTGTGCAAGAGTAAGGAGGTTATGTTGAACTGGTATAAGACACTAGTTTGGCCTCAGCTGGAGTATTGCATCCAGTTCTGAGCGCCGCACTTTCGGAAAGATGTGAACGTTGTCATGAACAGATTAAAACAAACTGTAAATTCTGTTTTTGTGTACTTACTATTGTCAACTGTCATTTGAAGTTTTTTTTTACTTCTGTGTTCCACTTGTTAAAATGGAGGAGGGAGATCAGGTGGGACAGCTACTTGAAGGAGTCCAGTTACAGGACCCAGAAGCCACCCTTTTCAGCCTGCCTGGATTTTCAAACTGTAGCAGTTGAGGGTACAGCTTGTTCAAATCACAGCTATCTTGTTCAGAACCAGAGCTGCCTTCAAGCTGCATTGATTTCTCTCTGAGGCCTTCCTGCAAGAAGCAGAGGAAAAGAAGACAGTCTGCAAACAGAATTTTTTTTTAAAAAGGCACAGTCTGGAAAACCAGCAAGGAAACTTGCTTTCTGCCAGCTTTCTCTCCGTCAAAAAAAAGATGACTTCAGCAATTAAACTACCTCCATTTATCTCCGAGGAAGAAGTATAAAGTGTAAAAGAAGAGGTATTTCCAACAGCTCCTTCCCCACTCGGCACATTTTGATTCAAAGATGTTTTTGGAGCAAGGTGATGTAACTGCTGAAACATTGGCAAACCTGAGTACAGATCAGTTAAAAGCTATAGCTAGGGAGATACCAGTGAAACTGTCCAGCAAGGTGAAACGAACGGAGGTACTTAAAGTGCTGGCTGAGCACCTAGGACATGGTCCCATTCTGGAACAGGTAGTTGAGGAATTAACTCCTGAAACTGACGCATCTCCCATGGCCAGAATGGAACTGGCAAAATTCAGGATGCAACTGGAATTTTAGGAAAGAGAGAGGAGAGAGAAAGAATTTTCCAGCTAAAAAAATTGGAAATGGAGCTGAAGGCTCAAACAGAGAGTGATGTGAGACAGTTGGCGGTTGCGAGGGAAAATTTATTTTCTCCCGGTAACCTCCTAAATGTCCCTAATCCAGAATCAGATTTTGAGACTCTTAAGTATGCTAAGCTCTTACCAAAATTTGAAGAGGGTGAGGTGGAATCCTTTTTTGCCACTTTTGAGAAGGTAGTTGGACAGCTACGATGGCCACAAGAAATGTGGACTCGCATGATTCAGGGTCAGTTAACAGGGAATGCTCAAGAGGTCTACTCTACGCTGACCTCTGAAATGTCCGCTAATTACGAGCAGACTAAAGCTGCCATCCTTAGTGCTTATGAGCTGGTCCCAGAGGCATATCACCAACAATTCAGGGATGCTCGAAAGAAACCCATGCAGAGTTATCTGGAATTCTAAAGGCGAAAGAAAATCACTTGCGACTGGTGGGTCTGATCTGTAAAAATACAGCGCACCTATGAAGAATTACGTGAGCTAATATTGCTGGAGGAGTTCAAAAATTGCCTGCCCCCCAACCTGAGAATGCACTTAGAGGAGCAGAGAATCCACACAGTTAGAGAGGCCGCAGTTGCTCGATAGATATGACCTCTCATAGGCCTGGAAACTCAGGCAGATCCTTGCAATGCCACCCCCAAAAACAGTGGGGGAATAAGAAGGGAGAGTGGGATAGAAAGGGAGCCACACCCAGAAAGGGGAGTACAAACGAGAGTGTGAAGAGTACACTCCAAGCCAACAAGGAGAAACCCTGGAGACCAGTGTGCTCCCACTGCAACAAAGTGGGTCACTCCAGGCTCGAATGCTGGAGGCTAAAAGGAAAGCCAGTGGGTCTAATAGGTCTCCGCATGGGCGGTCCCAATGAGGATACCCCAGTAAAGAGCGTAGCAGGACCAGCAGAGGGCCTCACTGCCGAGCCTAGACCCACTGAGTGTATTACCCTATGTGTTGCTGGACCAGATAAAATCCCCTGGAGTTTTGTCCTCGAAGGAACCGTTCCTAGGAGGTCAGCAAGTCCATTATACTGCTCGGGGATACAGGGGCCGCTCAGTCCTTAAAGTTAGAGAACAGCCTAAGCCTTCCCCCTGAAACCTCCATGAAAGCCATGACCCTGATCAGCAAAGTGGGAGGAGGTTACCTGTCTGTTCCGCTCCATCGTGTCCACCTACAGTGCGACCTAGTCTCGGGCCCCGTGAACCTAGGAATTGTCCCAGAGTTAACGGTAGCATGGATAAACTTCCTACTGGGGAATGACTTGGCTGGCAGCAAGATAATAGTAAACCCTATAATCTTAGACCAGCCCAACAAAAGCAGGAAAACCGAACAAGTACAGGAGGAAATACCAGGGTTCTTCCCCGGTTGAGTTGTGACTCGGTCCCAAGCCAGACAGGCCTGATTAGTAGAGAGGAAATCAGTGCCCCAGCTGGATGAGCTGGAGGCCTGGTTAGCTGAAACTTTCTTCAAGGACCTGTCCGAAGGGAAGGAGTTGTTCAGCCGAGCCTCCCTAAGTGACACCCAGCAGGAAGATCCTGAAATAAAGTGCATATCATGGGAGAGGACATCAGAAATGCTCCATCCATCAATATTGGCGACCACGCTCTGGAAGTGGTTCAAGAGTTCACCTACCTAGGCTCAACTATCACCAGTAACCTGTCTCTCGATGCAGAAATCAACAAGCGCATGGGAAAGGCTTCCACTGCTATGTCCAAACTGGCCAAGAGAGTGTGGGAAAATGGCGCACTGACACGGAACACAAAAGTCCAAATGTATCAAGCCTGTGTCCTCAGTACCTTGCTCTACGGCAGAGAGGCCAGGACAACGTATGTCAGCCAAGAGCGATGTCTCAATTCTCCTCCGGAGAATCCTTGGCATCAGGTGGCAGGACCGTATCTCCAACAGAGAAGTCCTCGAGGTGGCCAACATCCCCAGCATATACATCCTACTGAGCCAGTGGCGCTTGAGATGACTTGGCCATGTGAGCCGCATGGAAGATGGCAGGATCCCCAAGGACACATTGTACAGTGAGCTCGCCACTGGTATCAGATCCACCGGCCATCCATGTCTCCGTTTTAAAGACGTCTGCAAACGCGACATGAAGTCCTGTGACATTGATCACAAGTCATGGGAGACCGTTGCCAGTGATCGTCAGAGCTGGCGGGCAACCATAAAGGTGGGGCTAAAGTGTGGCGAGTCGAAGAGACTTAGCAGTTGGCAGGAAAAAAGACAGAAGCGCAAGGGGAGAGCCAACTGTGTAACAGCCCTGACAACCAATTTTATCTGCAGCAGCTGTGGAAGAGTCTGTCACTCTAGAATTGGCCTTTATAGACACTCCAGGTGCTGCTCCACAAACCACTGACCACCTCCAGGCGCTTACCGATTGTCTATCGAGACAAGGAGGCCAAAGAAGAAGAAGAATGGACTGCTTGTTCTGAGGCAGAGGGCATCCCAATCTCTGAGTGTTACTACATACGAGATGGGATAGTAATGCGGAAATGGAGACCTCTCGGGAGACCTGCGGAGGAAGAGTGGACAGTGCTCCACCAGATTGTAGTACCCCCAAAATACCGGCAAGAGATTTTGAGGATAGCTTATGCTATCCCGATGGATGGACATGTGGGTACACGGAACACTTTAGCCCCAATAAGCATACACTTTTTCTGGCCTCGCGTCCGGTCTGATGTGGCTGCATATTGCAAAACCTGCCATGCTTGCCAGGTTGCAGGCAAACCCCAGGCCATTATTAAACCGGCCCCCCTCAAACCCATTCCAGCATTCGGCGATTCCTTTGACCGAATATTGATAGACTGTGTGGGGCCACTACCCAAGACCAGCTATCAATACCTCCTCGCCATAATGGACTTAGCTACCCAATTCCCTGAAGTCATAGCCCTCAGGAAAATCACAGGCAAGGCCGTGATCGAAGGACTAAGCCAGTTATTCAACTGGTACTGTCTGCCGAGGGAGATCCAATCAGACCAGGGTTCCAACTTAATGTCCAGCGTGTTTCAGGAGGTCGTACATGGCTTAGGAATCACCCAGCTGAAGTCCTCAGCATATTTTCTTTTTATTCATTCATGGGATGTGGGCATCGCTGGCTAGGGCAACATTTATTGCCCATCCCTAATTGCCCTTGAGAAGGTGGTGGTGAGCTTCCTTCTTGAACTGCTGCAGTCCATGGGAGGTAGGTACACCCACAGTGCTGTTAAGAAGGGAGTTCCAGGATTTTGACCCAGCAACAGTGAAGAAACGGCGATATAGTTCCAAGTCAGGATGATGTGTGACTTGGAGGGGAACTTGCAGGTGGTGGTATTACCATGCAATTGCTGCCCTTGTCTTTCTAATTGGTAGAGGTCACAGGTTTGGAAGGTGCTGTCTAAGGAGCCTTGGTGTGTTGCTGCAGTGCATCTTGTAGATGGTACACACTGTTGCCACTGCGTGTCGGTGGTGGAGGGAGTGAATGTTTGTGGATGGGGTGCCAATCAAATGGGCTGCTTTGTCCTGGATGGTGTCAAGCTTCTTGAGTGTTGTTGGAGCTGCACCCATCCAGGCAAGTGGAGAGTATTCCATCACACTCCTGTCTTGTGCCTTGTAGATGGTGAATAGGCTTTGGGGAGTCAGGAGGTGAGTTACTTGCCACAAGATTCCTAGCCTCTGACCTGCTCTTGTAGCCATGGTATTTATATGGCTACTCCAGTTCAGTTTCTGGTCAATGGTAGCCCCCAGGATATTAATAGTGGGGGATTCAGTGATGGTAATGCCATTGAATGTCATGGGGAGATGGTTAAATTCTCTCTTGTTGGAGATGGTCATTGCCTGGTACTTGTGTGGCGCGAATGTTACTTGCCACTTATCAGTCTAAGCCTGGATGTTGTCCAGGTCTTGCTGCATTTCGACACAATCTGCTTTAGTATCTGAGGAGTCGTGAATGGTGATGAACATTGTTCAATCATCAGCGAACATCCCCACTTCTGACCTTATGATTGAAGGAAGGTCATTGATGAAGCAGCTGAAGATGGTTGGGCCTAGGACACTACCCTGAGGAACTCCTGCAGCGATGTCCTGGAGCTCAGATGATTGACCTCCAACAACCACAACCATCTTCCTTTGCGTTAGGTAGGACTCCAGCCAGCAGAGAGTTTTCCCCCCGATTCCCATTGACTTCAGTTTTGCTAGGGCTCCTTGATGCCATACTTAGTCAAATGCTGTCTTGATGTCAAGGGCAGTCACTCTCACCTCACCTCTTGGGTTCAGCTCTTTTGTCCATATTTGAACCAAGGCTGTAATGAGGTCAGGAGCTGAGTGGCCCTGGCAGAACCCAAACAGAGTGTCACTGAGCAGGTTATTGCTAAGCAAGTGCCGCTTGATGGCACTGTTGCTGACACCCTCCATTACTTTACTGATGATTGAGAGTAGGCTGATGGGGCGGCAATTGGCCGGGTTGCACTTGTCCTGCTTTTTGTGTACAGGACATACCTAGGCAATTTTCAACATTGCAGGGTAGATGCCAGTGTTGTAGCTGTACTGGGACAGCTTGGCCAGGGGCATGGCAAGTTCTGGATCACAGGTCTTCAGAACTATTGCCAGAATATTGTCAAAGCCCATAGCCTATGCAGTATCCAGTGCCTTTAGTCGTTTCTTAATATCACGCGGAGTAAATCGAATTGGCTGAAGTCTGGCATCTGTGATGCTGGGGAATTCAGAAGGAGGCTGAGATGGCTCATCAACTTGGCACTTCTGGCTGAAGATTGTTGCAAATGCTTCAGCCTTATCTTTCGCACTGATGTGCTGGGCTCCCCCATTATTGAGGATGGGGATATTTGTGGAGCAGCCTCCGCCCGTTAGTTGTTTAATTGTCCACTACCACTCATGGCTGGATGTGGCAGGACTCCAGAGATTAGATCTGATCCATTGGTTATGGGATCGCTTAGCTCTGTCTATTGCATGCTGCTTTCACAGTTTGGCACGTAGGTAGTCCTGTGTTGTAGCTTCACCAGGTTGACACCTCATTGAGATATGCCTGGTGCTGCTCCTGTCATCCCCTCCTGCACTTTTCATTGAACCAGGTTTGGTCTCCTGGCTTCATTGTAATGGTAGAGTGGGGGATATGGCGGGCCATGTGGTTACAGATTGTGGTTGAGTACAATTCTGCTGCTGATGATGGCCCACAGCGCCTCATGGATGCCCAGTTTTGCACTGCTAGATCTGTTCGAAATCTATCCCATTTAGCACGGTGATAGTGCCACACAACACGATGGACGGTATCCTCAATGTGAAGGCGGGACTTCGTCTCCACAAGGACTGTGCGGTGGTCACTCCTACCAATACTGTCATGGACAGATGCATTTGTGGCAGGCAGATTGGTGAGGACGAGGTCAAGTATGTTTTTCCCTCTTGTTGGTTCCTTCACCACCTGCCTCATACTCAGTCTAGCAGCTATGTCCTTTAGGACTCAGACAGCTGGGTCAGTAGTTGTGCTACCTAGCCACTCTTGGTGATGGACATTGAAGTCCCCCCACCCAGAGTACATTCTGTGCCCTTGCCACTCTCAGTGCTTCCTCCAAGTGGTGTTCAACATGGAGGAGTACTGACTCATCAGCTGAGGGAGGGTGGTAGGTGGTAATCAGCAGGAGGTTTTCTTGTCCATGTTTGACCTGATGCCATGAGACTTCATGGGGTCCGGAGTCGATGTTGAGGACTCCCAGGGCAACTCTCTCCCGCCTGTATACCACTGTGCCGCCACCTCTGCTGGTGGTGTCCTGACGGTGGGACAGAATATACCCGGGGATGGTGCTGGCAGTGTCTGGGATATTGTCTGTCAGGTATGATTCCGTGTGTATGACTATGTCAGGCTGTTGCTTAACTAGTCTGTGGAACAGCTCTCCCAACTTTGGCACAAGCCCCCAAATGGAGGACTTTGCATGGTCGACAGGGCTGGGTTTGCCGTTGTCGTTTCTGGTGCCTAGGTCGATGCCGGGTGGTCCGTCCAGTTTCATTCTTTTTTTATTCACTTCGTAGTGGTTAGATACAACTGAGTGGCTTGCTCGGCCATTTCAGAGGGCATGTCAGAGTCAACCACATTGCTGTGGGTCTGGAGTCACATGTAGGCCAGACCAGGTAAGAACAGCAGATTTCATTCCCTAAAGGACATTAGTGAACCAGATGGGCTTTTACAACAATCGACAATGGTTTCATGGCCATCATTGGACCAGCTTTTTAAATCCAAATTCCACCTTCTGCTGTGGTGGGACTTGAACCCATGTCCCCAGAGAAATACCCTGGGTCTCTGGGTTACTCGTCCAGTGACAATACCACTACACCACCACCACCCTCAGTCCAAAGGAGCACTAGAGAGATATCATCAGACCCTGAAAACCATGATTGGGATATACTGCTCTGAGTATCCACATGATTTGGACAAAGGTTTAGGGTTTCCTGTTGTTTACCACCAGGGACTCCCCAAATGAGTCCATGGGCTTTAGCCTCTTTGAATTAATTTACAGGCAGAGATGCGGGACCCCCTGAAGCTCCTGAAAGAGAAATTCCTGGAACACCAGAAAGACACCTCCATGTGCGAGTATGTCTCCACCTTCTGGAAATGTCTCATCAATGCCTGCGCAGTGGCCAAAGAGCATTTAAAAACCACTCAGAAAATCATGAAACAACAAGCAGACAGGCATGTCCAGGCCTGGACCCTACAACCAGGGGACCAGGTCCTAGTGCTACTATGCCTATCTACTGACCCTTACCAAGCCAGATTCAGTGGCCCATATCAAGTGCCAAATGGGTCAACACAGTTAATTACTTGATCCACACCCCTGACAGGAGGAAGAAGCATCGGTTATGCCACACTAACAGGCTTAAGAAATATTACAGCCTCTAGCCCAGTCAACTGATGGGCGTTTGCCAGAGTGTGGAAATATCTCAGGGCATCCAGGAGTATTAAGTCGAGGAGGAGAAGACCATGGTTGAACCCCCGGCTCCTAGACTGGCAAATGCGGAAGTCTTGAAAGACCTAACCACCCAGCTGACACACCTAATCCAAAAGCAGCAGGAGGACGTGTCCACCCTGCTGGAAAAATTTAAGGAGATCTATAAAGATCAGTTCACAATGTGGGACTCACATCACCAAAGAAACAAAGCCCCTACCAGCTGAGCCCCGACAAGCTAACACAGGTTAGGCAGGAAATCCAGTCCATGCTGGATAATGATATAATTGAGCCTAGCCAAAGTAGTTGGTGCTCTCCTATTGTACTGGTCCTGAAGCCAGATGGATCCACATGGCTCTGTGTTGATTACCGAAAAGTAAACACTGCAACCAGAGCCGATTCCTATCCAATCCCATGCCTTGAGGATTGTATAGACAAGGTGGGCCACTCAGCCTACAACAGCAAAACCAACCTTTTAAAAGAGTACTGGCAAGTCCCCATGACCCCAGAGTGAGAGAAATCTCGGCCTTTGTCACCCCGGGTGGCCTATATCAGTGTAAGGTTATGCCTTTTGGTCTTAAAAATGCCCCAGCAATATTTCAGAGGTTTACAAACCAGGTAGTAACTGGACTTAGCAGTTGTGCTGTGAACCTGGACGACTTGATCATTTACAGTAACACCTAGGACGAGCATTTAAACCACCTGAAAAGGGCAAACCTTGTGCTAAACTTCGAAAAAAGTAAGTTTCACTAAGGCCAGGGTAACTTATCATGTAGTGGGACAGGGAACTGTGCTACCCCACAAAGCCAAAGTCAGTGCCCTAGTACTCCTCAGAACCAGCGGGAAATCAGGCAATTCCTAGGGATGTGTGGATTTTACAGAAAGTTTGTCCCAAACTTTAGCACCCTAGAAGCCCCACTAACAGATGCACTGAAGAAAAAAACAAAAGTGATAATGGACAGTGGCGTGTCAGGAGGCCTTTACAAAATTGAAAGCCATCCTAGTGAATGAGTCCGTATTAGCTGCCCAAGACTTCAGCAAATCTTTTAGAGGGCAGCACAGTGGCGCAGTGGTTAGCACTGCAGCCTCACAGCTCCAGAGACCCGGTTTGGTTCTAGGTACTGCCTATGTGGAGTTTGCAAGTTCTCCCTGTGACCGCGTGGGTTTCCTCCGGGTGCTCTGGTTTCCTCCCACATGCCAAAGACTTGCGGGTTGATAGGTAAATTGGCCATTGTAAATTGCCCCTAGTGTGGATAGGTCCGATGAGAATTGTGGGGATGTGAGAGGGAAATAGGATTAGTATAAATGGGTGGTTGATGGCCAGCATGGAGTTGTTGGGCCAAAGGGCCTGTTTCGGTGCTGTATCACTCTATGACTCTAGTGGCCATCGATGCCAGCGATTTAGGAGTGGGAGCAGTCCTACTCCGGGAGGATGATTCTGAGATCGAGCATACAATTGCATATTTCTCAAAAAGCTAAACAGATACCAGAAAAGGTACTCCATGGTCGAAAAAGAAACCTTGGGTCTCCTATTAGCTCTACAACATTTTGAGATCTATGTTCGCCATGGACACCGAGCGATCCTTGTATATACAGACCGCAACCCTCTGAAATTCCTAGAGAGGTTCAAAGCCACCAATGCCCGGTTATTCTGCTGGAGTTTGATCCTGCAGCCATTTAATCTAAAAATCACTCATTGCAGGAAAGAACAACATCATCGCTGACATCTTGACCCAAGTGTAAACACCTTTGGGATACGGCTGGTAACTGAGGTTGCATCAGACAACCCATTGTATGTAACCTTTAAGTGTGAATGAGAGAATGCATGAATATCTCTTTACTTCTTTATTTCTTTTTAATGAAAAATATGGGATGGGGAAAGGTGTCATGAACAGATAAAAACAAACTGTAAATTGTGTTTTTGTGCACTTATTATTGTCAACCGCCATTTTATACAGCATGTTTAAGTTTCTTTTTACTTCTGTGTTCCACTTGTTAAAATGGAGGAGGCAGATCAGGTGGGACAGCTACTTGAAGGAGTCCAGTTACAGGACCCAGAAGCCACCCTTTTCAGCCTGCCTGGATTTTCAAACTGTAGCAGTTGAGGGTACAGCTTGTTCAAATCACAGCTATCTTGTTCAGAACCAGAGCTGCCTTCAAGCTGCATTGATCTCTCTCTGAGGCCTTCCTGCAAGAAGCAGAGGAAAAGAAGACAGTCTGCAAACAGAATTTTTTTTAAAAAAGGCACAGTCTGCAAAACCAGCAAGGAAAGCTGCTTTCTGCCAGCTTTCTCTCCGTCAAAAAAAAGATGACTTCAGCAATTAAACTACCTCCATTTACTTCTAAGAGTGCAAGAAGTATAAAGTGTAGGAGAAGAGGTATTTCCAACAGCTCCTTTCCCACTCGGCATTAACAGTCAGTGATTTCCAGTTTTGGACTTTCTATTAATTAAAAATGGACTCTAGTTTCAACTGAAATTCATGTTAGTTGATAGTTAAGCCAATTTTCTATTTAGTAAATGTCCTTGCCTTTTTATGCCTTTATCCTTTCCTTTGTGAGTGTGCGTTGCTAAGTTAAACCCCTTCCCGAGTTTAAGAGTGTGTAATGATAAACCCTACTTCTTTGATTTAACTTTCACAACCGTGTTGTTGTGACAGTCCTTTACTATTCAGGATTTAAGGGAGGGAAAAATTTAATCACTAATCTATTTACGCGATGGTTGGATGTATAGAAAAATTTGTTTTTAAAAAAGTTAAATTAATAACTACTTGTTCAGAACAAGGCATTGGAGAGAGCACACAAAAGATTAACTAGAATGGTTCCGGGGATGAGGAACTTCAGTTATGAAGATAGATTGCAGAAGTTGGGATTGTTTTCCTTGGAGAAGAGAAGGCTGAGAGGAGATTTGATAGAGGTATTCATAATCATGAGGTGTCTGGACAGAGTGGATGGGAAAAACTTCCCACTCATGAAAGGATCAAGATTGAAAGTGATTGGCAAAAGAAGCAAAAGCAACAAGAGGAAAACTTTTCACGCAGCACGTGGTTAGGATCTGGAATGCACTGCCTGACAGTGTGGTGGAGGCATGTTCAATCGAGGCATTCGAAAGGGAATTAGATAGTTACCCGAAAAAGAAGAATGTTCAGGGTTATGGGGAGAAGAAGTGTAGTCAAGGTAGCTATGGGAGCCGGTGGGCTTATGGTGAATATTGGTTGATAGCCTATACCCAGATATGGAGACAGAGAAGTCAAGGAAGGAAGGGAAGGGAAGAGTCAGAGATACAGACCATGTGAAGGCAAGAGAAGAGTGGATATCAGAAGCAAAATGGATGAAATTTTTCAGTTCAGGGGGAAAACAGGAAACAGCACTGATGCAGTCATCAATGGAATGGAAAAAGAGCTGAAGGAAGGGGCGTGAGTAGGACTGGAACAAAGTATGTTCCATATATCCCACAAAAAGGCGGACATAGCTAGGACCTATGCGGGTACCCATAGCAACACCTTTTATTTGGAGGAAGAGAGGGGAGTTGAAGGTGAATTTGTTCAATGTGAGAACAAGTTCAGCCTGGCGGTTGAGGGTGGTGGTGGAGGAGGGGGAGTGCTTGGGCCTCCATTCAAGGAAGAAGTGGAGAGGTCTCAGGCTGTCTTGGTGGGGGATGGAGGTGTAGAGGGATTTGGCATCCATGATGAAAAGGAGACAGATAGGGCCAAGAAACTGGAAACTGACAGAGGCATTGGAAGAGTCATGGATATAGGTGGGAAGAGATTGGGCTAGGGCAGAAAAAGTACTGTTGAGATTGGAAGAAATCAGTTCAGTAGGGCAGTAACAGGTTGAAATGATACATTTACCAGGACAGTCCTGTTTATGGATTTTGGGAAGGAGGTAGAAGCGAACTGTTCAGGATTGTGAGGCTGGAGGCTGTGGAGGGAGGATCTCCAGAGGAGGTGAGGTCAGTGACAGTCTTGGATACAATGACTTGATGTTTGGTAGTGGGGTCATTGTCTTTGGGAGTTAGAAGGAAGTATCAGAGAGTTGACATTTGGCTTCTGCTAGGTCAATGTCGGTACGCCAGACAACAACAGCACCACCCTTGTCAGCTGGTTGGATAACAATGTTAGAGTTGACCTGAGAGAATGGAGTACTGCAAGTTCAGGGGGAGACAGGTTTGAATGAGTGAGCGGAGTAGAGAAATTGAGATAGCTGATGTCACACAGGCAGTTCTCAATGAAAAGATCTTGAGAGGGTAAGAGGCTAGAGAGAGGGCTCCAGGTGGAGGGTGAATACTGGAGATGGGTCAAAAGGTCTGCTGTGCAGGGAGAAGACTCCTGGCCAAAGAAGTGGGCGCAGAGGTAAAGGTAACAGAAGGACAAAAGGGAAGGTCTGTGATAGGGTGGAAGGCAAGAGAGATTAAATGAAAAAAGGCCAAAGGGAGTGGAAGGCCAGAGGGCAAGCTTCCAGTCACCTGTCATTTTAATTCTCCACTTTGCTCTCACCCTGACTGTTTTATCCTTGGTCTACGGAGGTGAAGCTCAAGGAACAGCACCTCATCTTTCAACTGGCACTTTACAGCCTTATGGACCCAACAGTAGGTTCAACAATTTTAGATCATAACCTCTGTCCCCATTTTGTTTTGCTTTTCTTTACTGGTTTGGTTCTTTCTCTCATTTCTTATTTCCTTTACTTTGCTTCTGGATGGCAACTATTCAGGATCCTAACATTCATATCTTCTTTAGTACATCCTTTGTTTATTTCATTGATCCATTATCACTCCCTTTGGCCTTGCACCATAAAATCTTTTGTCATTTAATCTCTCCTGCCCTCCACCCTTTCACAGACCTTCCTTCCCCTTTGTTCTTCTTCCCACCCCCCACCCCCTTCCCTTGGTCAAAACCTATTTCATTTCTAACTTTTCCCAGTTATGAGGGAAAGGTCACAGACCTGAAACGTGGGCAGGAGTTTCCCGTGGGCTTCAGGACCCTGATGTTGGAACCTACCTGAGGTCCTGAGCCTGCACTTTTCGGGAGCCAGACGGTGCAGGAGTTATTTTCCCGAAGGCAACCTCCTAATTGGCCAACTCCGAGATGGTCATCCAATTAAAGATGGCAGGCAGTCTTCTGATGTTGCTGGCCCAATCACAGGGCTGGCAGCTCTAGAGCCTTGGCATCCCCACTGAGTGACAGGTAGAAGAACGCAAGGGTGCCTCAAAATGAGATGCCTTTGGAGGGGGTGGAAATTATCACATTTTTTTCAGGGGCCAAGCAGGGAGACCCCTCCAATCAGAGGGAAAGCCCCTCTGGTGGCAGAGTTTGAGCTGCGAGTGCGGCCTTTGTTGTCGGCAGCACCCACTTTGGTGGATTGAGCCTGCAGCTCTGATGGCCCCTGGAGTGCCGCAGGGAGGACGCCTCCGTTGAGGGGTGGCCTTCACATGGGTGGAGGAGCCACCCACCAGCAAAATGCCGGTGAGTGCTGTAAAGGACCCTAATTGGGGTCTTAAATATGCAGATTGGCTTCCCACTGCTGTATAGTGTGCAGTCAATCTACATGCTGGCCCGCTGCGGAGAAACTTCCCCGGCATCAGGAATGTGTTAGGGAACCATCCCGACACTATTTCCTTGGCCTCTTGCCTCTACTATCACTACCCAGGGCTGGGAAATATATGCCCATTAACTCTGTTTCTCTCTCCACAGATGCTGTCAAACTGTGAGTATTTCCAGCATTTTCTGTTTTGATTTCAGATTTCTAGCAACTGCAGTACTTTACTTTTGAAGAAGTAGTAAGCTTTGGTAGACAGAAAATGCCGACAGGTTTAAGGTTTTTAATATATTATTGATGTTACTGTTGCTTCAGCTTACAGATATGCTCTTTCACTGCCTCCAGGAAGCAGGTATTTCTGTGGTTCTCTCATACTCCTTTATCTCACTTCTTTCATTCTCTCGCTTCAATCAGTGGCAGTTATAAAATGAATCTGTACCTACAAATGATCTAGACAGACCATCTGCATACTCTTCAAGTCTCAGCTGTTTTTATGAGGAGAATAGATTGACATTACCAACTTGAAATGTATTTCTTATTAAGTTGGAGTCAGCTGCCATGGGCATATTGAAAGGGGATACAGTGGAGGAAGATTATGTGAACAAATTACTTTGCCAGTCCCCATTGACATTTTTGAATATACAGGATCAAGCTGATAAATTTAATTTTAAAAAACTACTGAAAACTGCATTTCAGGGAATCATTCCAACCCCCATGGTAATAGAGAAATCCCAGCAATTCTCGTCCTTGTGTTCAAAGCCCGCCTTATCTCTCTGACCTTTTCCAGCCCTATAACCCTCCGAGGTCTGTGTTCTCCTCCAATTCTGACCTCTTGAGCATTCCCAATTTTAATTTCTCTGCCACTGGCGGCCATGCCTTCAGCTGTGTAGGCCCTAAGCTCTGGAATTCCCTCCCTAAACCTCATCACCTCGCTCCTCCTTTACGTCGCTCCTTAACACCTACTTCTTCAGCCAAGATATTGGTCACCTGTCCCAATATATCTTTATAAGGTTTGGCATCAAATTTTGTCTGCTAACACTCCTGTGAAATGCCTTGAGACATCTTTACTTTGTTAAAGGCACTAATAAATGCAAGTTGATGTTGTTTGTGTTGTCTACTCCCTGTACACAAGATCTGGAAACAGTGCTTCGTGAACCAAGAGTTAAGCCAGGAATTCGGTGCACAGGAGGGAGGAGGTGTTGCTTTTTATTCTTTTTGTTTTACCTCCCATAGCTGTTGAGTGTTCTTCTTTTGTCTCCAAGTTAGGAGACTGTAACTTGCTATTACTTTAGCCAACTAGTTACTAATTTCGTAAAGACATGGCAGGACAGGTGGTGGGCCATGACTGCAGCTTGTGGGAGTTTCTGGAATGCATTGCAGTCCCAGAGAACCATATCTGCAGTAAATTTCTGCAGCTTGAGCAATTTCAGCTCAGAGTTGCTAGGCTGGAGTCAGAGCTGCAGACATTGCGGGGCATCAGGGACAGGGAGATCTACCTGGATACTTTCTTCTTGGAGGTAGTCACACCCCTTAGGTTAAGTAGAACTTTAGAGTTGGTCAATGGTCAGGGACAAGAGGGTGTGACTGCGAGTCAGGCGGGTTATGGAGATTCAGCATGTAGTGATGGAGGAGACTTGGCCCTTGACTTTGGCCAACAGGTACGAGGTACTTGCTACCTGTGTGGATTAGAACAAGGACTGCAGGGTGGATGAGCAAACTGACCATGGAACCATGGTGCAGGATGCCATTCGAGTGGGGGGACTGAAAAGAAATGTGCAAGGGATAGGGGACAGTATAGTCAGGGGGATAGATACTGTTCTCTGTAGCCTCGACCAGGAGTTCCAAAGGTTGTGTTGCCTGCCCGGTGCCAGCGTTAAGGACATCTCACGGCTGGAGATTAACTTGGAGTGGGAAGGGGAGGATCCAGTTGTCGGGATCCAAGTAGGAACCAGCAACATAGGTAGAACGAGGAATGATGTAAAATTGAAATGCAGAACCTCAAAGGTAATAATCTCTGGATTGTTACCTGAACCATGCGCCAATTGGCATAGGGTCAAGCAGATTAGAGAATTAAATGCGTGGCTCAG
Source organism: Heterodontus francisci (assembly GCF_036365525.1). Classification (NCBI taxonomy): domain Eukaryota; kingdom Metazoa; phylum Chordata; class Chondrichthyes; order Heterodontiformes; family Heterodontidae; genus Heterodontus; species Heterodontus francisci. The sequence continues at coordinate 77,855,124 of NC_090376.1, forward strand.
ATAGTGGTGTGGGAAGAAGGGGTTTCAATTCATGGAGCGCTGACACCAGTACCGTTGGGATGGGCTCCACATAAACCGGCCTGGGATCAGTGTCCTGGTGAATTGTATAACTAGGCTGTGGATAGGGTATTAAACTAAAAGGCGCGGAGTGGGGGGAGGGGGTTCTGGTGAAGGGAGATTTAGAAATCTAAAGAGAAAAGTTGAGATAATAGAACAATGTAGCGATTTGGGTAAAAACAAGAAGAGTGGGACAGGTAGGGCCAGAGAGATTAATGGTAATAGTACATCAGCGAATAAGGGCCATGCAAAGAATAGTAGTAAAAGAAAAATTAAAGACTCTTTACCTGAATGTGCAATGCATTCACAAAAAGATAGATGAACTAGTGGCACAAATAGAGATAAATGGTTTAGATCTAATCGCCATTACACAGACATAGTTTCAAGCTGACCAAGGTTGGGAAATAAATATTCTAGGGTACACAAAATTTCAAAACAACAGATAATAGAAAAAGGAGCAGTAGCCCTGATAGTAAAGGATGACATAAGGACAGTAGTGAGAAAGGATCTTGGCTCAGAAGATCAGGAAGTAGAATTAGTGTGGTTGGAGATTAGGAATAACAAGAGTCTGAAAATGCTGTAGGGAGTAGTTTATAGGCAACCTAACAGTAGCTATATCACTGGAAAAAGCCTTAACCAAAAATTAATTGGAGCTTGTAACGAAGCCAATGTCATAATTGTGGGGGACATTAATCTTCATATTCACCAATCAAATTGCCAAAGGTGGTCTGGAAGATGTATTTGTAGAATGCTTTCATGACAGTTTCCTGGAACAACATGTTGTGGAACCAATTAGGGATAAAACTATTGTAGATCTAGTATTGTGCAATGAGATAGGGTTAATTAGTAATCTCATGGTAAAAGATCCACGAGGAAAAAGTGATCACATTACAATTTCATTCCACATTAAGTTTGAAAGCGACATACTTCAATCCCCAACAAGAACTTAAACAAAGCCAATTACATAGGTATGAGGGGAGAGCTGACTAAGAATGATTGGATATATAGATGAAAAGGTATGGCAGTAAATAAACAGTGGGAAACATTTCAAGAAACAATTCAAAATGTTCAACAAAAATACATTTCATTAAAAAACAAAAACTTAGCAAGAAAGATCCATCTGTGGCTTACTAAGGAAGTTACGGATAGTATTAGATTTAAAAAAGAGGCTTATAATGTGGCAAAGAGCATGAGTAAGCATGAGAATTAGGAGTATTTTAGAAATCAGCAAAGTGATGTAGATAGGCTTAAGCGAGTGAGCAACAAGGTGGCAAATGGTATGTTGGTCTTTATTGCAAGGGGATTGGGGTACAAGAAACAGGAAGTCTTGCTACAATTGTACAGGGCTTTGGTGAGACTTCTGTGCACAGTTTTGGTCTCCATACTTAAGGAAGAATATGCTTGCATTGGAGGTGATACAGCAAATATTCACTAGATTAGTTCCTGGGATGAAAGGGTTGCTTTATGATGACGCTAAGCACATTGGACATATACTCTATGGTGTTTAGAAGAATGAGAGCTGATCTCATTGAAACATACAAGATTCTGAAGGGGCTTGACAAGGTAGATACTGAGATGTTGTTTCCCCTAGGCGGGGAACCTAGAACACAGGGCACAGTCTCAGGATAAGGGGTCGCTCATTTAGGACTGAGATGAGGAGAAATTTCTTCACTCAAAGGGTTGTGAATCTTTGGAATTCTCCACCCCAGAGAGTTGTGGTGCTCCATTGTTGAGCATATATAAGGCTGAGATAGACAGATTTTTGCTCTCTCAGGAATCAAGGGATATGGGGAGAGGGCGGGAAAGGGGAGATGAAGCTTGAGGATCAGCCATGATCCTACTAAATGGCAGAGCAGGCTAGAGGTGCTGTATGGTCTACTTCTGCTCCTATTTCTTATGTTATTATGTTCTTATATTTCATCTCTCTGGCATTGGGCTTCTCTTTGTCTCCCATTCCCTCTGTCCCATCATTGCTGGCCATTTATTGAGCGATATGCACCTGCCCTTTATAATTTCCTGACTAGTTCCCGCCATTTTTCCCACTTTCCTCCCTGCTTTTAAAAATGCTCCTCTTCATCCATTATCTTTGATTTCATAATGCTCTCCATTTTTCTCCTTGTGCTCAGAATCTATTTTCTTTAGTTACGCCCAGGTGAGACAGGCGTCACGAGGTCTCTTTCAGCCTTCACCTGGTCTTACTGTAACAGGATTTAATTTTTAAACACACTGTGTTTTGAGCTCCCCCTTGGTGAATCCTTGTTCACCGCTTTCCAATTATAAGGCAAAGAAATGAGCACAAGCAGGCTTCCTTAGGTTTAAAGAAGAAAAATGAAAGTAATTAAAACTTAAACTTAAACTCTAATTCGGTTAATGCCTACGGATACACGCTGCGCCCCACGCTCGCATACATATGCGATACACACATGCAAATAGAGACAGAAAAGAGCAGAAGAAAAATAGTGGAGAGGTTTGAGGCAATCTCTGAAGAGGGGTTTTTGTTACTTCAAGCTCGCTGTAGTCCTTGCTTGTAGGTAGATCTTGCTTTTCGTTGGGGCCGGGTATTCTTCTTAAATCTTGTTCACTGCAGAAGACTTTTCTCTCTTGGGGTTCATATGTCTTCAGTGGTTTTTAGTTCCGTGAGAAAGAGATGGGAGCAGACAGGTGATGCGGTGGCAAGCCAGCCACGAGAAATCTTTTCAGTCCAGGAGCAAACAGCTTTCTGATCCTACACTGTTTCTCCCCTAGTTGGCCAGTAGGTCGTCATATGACTGACTGGTTTGACCAGGTCTCTTCTGTGTATTGGGCGCAGGGACTGGTTCCTTTGTTCCAACACTGTCTGCTTGTATGCAAAATATGTCTTTCCAGTCAGGGGCTTGGCAACCCCTTGTAATAGGCCTTCTTTTCTTCCCAGCAACAATTTTAAAATTTAATGTCCATGCGCCTCATTCTTGGCAGGTGGGGGCCTGCATGACACTTTTTATCCTGACATTAAGTGCTCTGAGACATTCCTGTCTACATGAAGTACTCTATGTGTGGCAGTCATTGCTACTCATTCAGTAGATGATATACTGCATTTATTTCCTTCAGTCTCAAATCTTCTCTGCTCTTCAATTTCTAGAAATTGCCTCACATATTGCATATCTTCCAGGGTCAAAGCATGATCAGAACAAAAACAAAATTTATGGTAGATGAGTAGTAATATCTCATTCTATATTTCTGTATTTAGATGTGGAAAATTGCCTAGGTATGTCCTGTACACAAAAAGCTGGAGAAATTCAACCCAGCCAATTACTGCCCTATCAGTCTGCTCTCGATCATCAGCAAAGTGATGGAAGGGCTCGTCGACAGTGCTATCAAGCGGCACTTACTCAACAATAACCTGCTCACTGACACGCAGCTCCTGACCTCATTGCAGCCTTGGTCCAAATATGGACAAAAGAGCTGAATTCCAGAGGTGAGGTGAGAGTGACTGCCCTTGACATCAAGGCAGCATTTGACTGAATATGGCATCGAGGAGCCCGAGCAAAACTGGAGTCAATGGGAATCGGGGAAAATTTGCCGCTGGTTGGAGTCATACCTAGCATAAAGGAAGATGGCTGTGGTTGTTGGAGGTCAATCACTCAGTCCCAGGACGTCACTGAAGGAGTTCCTCAGGGTAGTGTCCTAGGCCCAACCATCTTCAGCTGCTTCATCAATGACCTTCCCTCCATCATAACGTCAGAAGTGGGGGGTGTTCGCTGATGATTACACAATGTTCAGCACCATTTGCAACTCCTCAGATACTGAAGCAGCCCATGTCCAGATGTAGCAAGACCTGAACAACATCCAGGCTTGGGCTGATGAGTAGCAAGTAACATGCACACTACACAAGTGCCAGGCAATGACCATCTCAAACAAGAGATAATCTAAACATCTCCCCTTGACATTCAATGACATTACCATCACTACATCCCCCACTATCAACATCGTGGGGGTTACCATTGACCAGAAACTGAACTGCAGCAGTCACATGAATGCTGTGGTCACAAGAGCAGGTCAGAGACTGGGAATTCTACAGTGAGTAACTCACCTCCTGTCTTCCCAGTGCCTGTCTACCATCTACAAGGTACAATTCAGGACTCTGATGGAATACTCTCCACTTGCCTGGATGGATGCAGCTCCAGCAACACTCAAGAAGCTCAACACCATCCAGGAGAAAGCAGACTGCTTTATTGGCACCCATCCACCACCTTCAACGTTCACTCCCTCCACCATCGACGCACAGTGGCAGCAGTGTGTACCATCTACAAGATGCATTGCAGCAACTCACCACGCCTCCTTCGACAGCACCTTCCAAACCCGCGAACTCTACCACCTAGATGCATGGGAACACCACCTGCAAGTTCCCCTCCAAGCCACACATCATCCTGACTTGGAACAAAATCGCCATTACTTCACTGTTGCTGGGTCTAAATCCTGGAACTCCCTTGCTGACAGCACTGTTGGTGTACCTACCCCCCAGGGACTGCAGCGGTTTAAGAAGGTAGCGTACTACCACCTCAAGGGCAATTAAGGATGGGCCAGCGATGCCCAGATCCCACGAATGAATAAAAAAAAAGACCACTCTGTTGGATCTGACATGGGTTATTAGGTCTAAGACAATTTGGACTGGATTTTAACTTCACAACACGTGTGGGGATCTGGCAGGTCACAGGAAACCAGGAAGTAAGTGCAGTGTGCCTATCAGCCCCTGCATGACCTTCATTTCTGGTTTCCTCACCAATTAGTGTGAATGGGTGTGATAATGACCCGCATGCGGCAATTTCAATCCCATTATTTAAAACAACATTCCAAATATGCAAGTTTTTGGTGTCTGGAGTTGGGAGCATTAAAAGGAATTGGAAGAATGGAGTCCAGATAGTCAAAGGCTGTGCCGTATCTTAGTGATGCCTCCCTGGATGTGATGCTGGGGAATGTGAGGCCCGCAGGGAGATATTCATCCTTACTGATGAGAGGAAAAAACCTCCCGGTGAAATAAAGAAGGAGATTGGCCATGAAGTTAGTAGCAGGAACGGAGGGCTGAATTTTCAAAACAGGGTCTGGAACCCAATGCCTGGATGATTTCCAGGTCCCAACCCTGCGCCTGAGCTGAGTTGCTGGCGCAACACGATCTTCAAATGTTAATATTCTAACTGGGCAGGAGGCGAGCTTGATGCCCAATTAGTAGCACTGAGCATTTGCAAGAGGCAGGTGCTGCCTGCAGATTACGAGCAGCAAAGACGGGCAACAGCCATGTTGGGGCCTGCTGCTGCCTTGCTGATGAGAGCAGGCAGCTCCATGGAGGGTAATGAAGGTGAGGCAGAGCATCCAGAATGAATAAAATGTCCTGTGCTTGGCCCGGTGCAAGATCCCCACAGGCCCAAAACATTTCATTGTGCAGGAATTGACTCCTGCCCGCTGTGAGCCCAATAGCTGTGTGCTATCGTGCACCAGACTGGTTGGGCTCACCGGAACAGCCTTTGAAATTGCAGTGTAAATACCCCCCGTCCCCTTAATGAGTCCCTTCATGGGCTTAATGGATCCTTAATTGGAGGTGAGCAGCTTCCCCGTTTCCTCCTCCCTGCACTCACATTGAAAATTTCGGACCGTCCTGGAGGCGTCGGGCTCCAGAGATGACCTGTGGGACCACAATTTTCAAATCACGTCCGCGCCGGGTTCCAACTCTCCAACCGTTTGAAAATTTGGCCTGAGGTGTCACACTTGCAGATGCAAGGGTGAAGCAATTTAATGACATATGGAGGACTGAAAAGGTGACTGCAGTGGCATATTCAGCTACATCCTGATCTGTGTATCACCCCAAACCCTTCATTCTGCTTTCTCAAGCCTTCTCCAGTATATCACTCTTCACAGCAACTTGCCTTACAGGTGCAACCATCCCTCTCTGTCAATGCACTTCCTCACATCCCCATCTATCCATCCACCCTCATCCTTATGGCATGCCTCTCCCTCATAGTCAAACTCAGCAAATGCTGTCAATCCATCTGTTAAATGCATGCCATGACTCTCATTCACACTCTGCTTCTTTCCCTCTTTGCAGGAGAAGAGAGCACAGAACATGAGGGAGATGCAGAGAACCAGAGGTGCACACCCAGCCATCTCACATGTAACAACAGTAGAGGAAGAGGAGCTGGACATCAGTGGAGTCTCGACGTGCCTGTCCAATGGAGATAGGGAAATCGAGGCCTCCCAGCTACCTGGTGAGAGAATTAAAATAGGTAAGCCACATGGCATACAACACGCACTCATGTTGACTTGTGTATAATGATCACTTAAACCATTCTTAGCTTCACAGTTTGAATTTGTGTCTTTAGTCTACCACAGATCCTTCAAATGTCCCACAAGTGGTGGTCTAGGAGGATGATGACAACTCCTCAGAGAAGGTCACTCACTCTGAGGACACAGCATCATAGGACTCATGCAGACCATGCACCAGCTCAGATACTCACACTTCAGTGAGGCTGGTAAGGCAGATAGTTGGGCTTTTACCTAGTGACTCATGCATCACAAGGGAGCAAAAGCAGATGGTGAAGACAGGGACAGCAGTGGAGAGACCGTATCGCAGGACGCTCCAAGCTTTGCTCAGCTGGACACATGCTGAACCTGAGGACCGTGAATGAAAAGAATACTTCCGGAGCAGCAGTAAAGAATGTGTGATGTACTAGCAGGCTTTCCAGATGCACTGTGCATGCTTCCAGAGAGATTAGAGGATTCGATCTCCAGCATGAACGACGTGATGTCGCAGGCCTTTGCGATGATGTCTTCATTCATGGAAGGAGTGACCACCTGCACGCAGCATCAAATGCAGTAATTAAACAAGAGCAAACAGACCTTTACCAATGGCTTGCACACTATGACTACTACCATAATTAGGATTCATGTCGCCTTCGCCTTGGTTGGTCATCACCCCACTGATCTGCAGCAAAATGTTGTCCAGTTCATTGCTAAGGATGATGGTGAAAGGGGACATGGACGTGGGGACTTGGTTCAAAGCACTTCCACTTCTCACCCGTTATCCCCACCACAGTTAATTCCCCACATGCTGCCTTGTGTCCTGAGGGCTGAGTCTGCCGCTGCACAGATTCTGGTGCAGCAGTCTTTGCCAGGGCCCTCAGGGGCTCCATCGGCCAAGAGCATCTCAGCAGTCATGGCAGGGATCTGAGCAGCCTACCTCTATTTCTGCTGAAGTGACAGGGGTTGCACTATGCAGAAGCAATAGGAAGAGGAATGGTAAAGATTTGTATTTGCACAAGGGTATGTACATGGTTGTGTTTTACAATGATAGAATATGAAGCTTCTGTTTTATTTTTGAGCCACATAAATACTGTTTCATTTGTCGTGGTCCTGTAGTTTTTTTTCTGGGAATATGCGGTTTGCCTTTAAGGCTTGCAAAGGATCAAAATTGCTTTAAGAATCAGCAAGCCTCGGGAGTTATTGGAAGGTGCATTTTTGTTGCCTTAGAAACAGCCATTTGGAGACTGCGATTCAAAGGGTGCATTCTCATTACCATAGCTACAGCCATTGGGAGTGAGCATCAAGCGATACATTTGTTACAATTCAATTTTGAACTGGATTTTTAGTTGAAGACAGTTTGTTCTAACAGGACACAGACAGGCAGCTGTAGTGTTTAGCACCTGAAAAAAAGAGCTCTCAACCATTTAAACTGAAGGAATAGGATTGTCTGTTTAATTATTATCTCTCAAAATTCTAAAAAAAGTCAAGCCAAAACACAGATCTCTGGTAAGTTAAACTGAAGGAAGGGAAGTCAGACTGTGACAATCTTGTATCCCTCAAAAACTCTAAAGTCAGATTGATTCTATTGAAAGTGTTCACAAGTTGTTAATTGTTGAAATCCATCGCAGAAGAAGGAAAGCATCACCTACTGCTGGAGTTAGACTACGGACTGTTCTACTGTGGAAGAACCTTTTTCTTGCATCAGACAGCTGTAAGGATCAAGCAACATTCTGTGAGGACTTCAAGCGACATTGGATTGTAAATTTGCAAGGATTCTAATTTTTTCTATTTTAAATGTTGTTTATATCTTCATAGTGTTTAAAAATTTAATTCTTCTAATTAAAGAGTTAATTTATTGATTTAAAGACATCTGGTTTGGTTAGCCTCATTCAGGGGGTTAACAGATGGTACCATTTGGCTGGGTCTTTTTTTAATTTGGAAAGTTTTAAATGATATGTTAGGCGATCTGTGGAGCGTTGGGATTGAATTAACAGTGCATTTCTCCCACCACAATCAGAATCGTATATTTTGATTGGGGGCTTTGACTGAAGCGATCAGTCATAACACTACTTTCCTATCTTGCCCATTTTTAGTTGCTGTTTGGCAGGTGGTCCTTCACTCGTGATGAATGGGAAGACATGAACTGAAGCTCAGCAATGACAGGTTGTGAAAGGGAGGCTTGGTTGTTTGCATCGCTGCTTTGTGTCAGTGGTTCTGGGGGCATGGTGGTGGGACTGTAGCTTTTGAATATGGCTTTCAGATGGGTTGACTGGTGGAACCCAAGTAAGCCTCGCAATAGTGATGGCAACAGGGACAACAATGTGTTGCTGGTGGTGCATTGACTGAATCATGTTCTGGGGACCCTGGCTGGTGCGTATTGAATATTGCCTCCAGATCTGTCGTGGCACCTGAAGTGCATCTTCTGCATGACATTGGTTTGCTCAGTGACACATCTGGCTGTCATATGGCTTTCATTCTATTGCTCCTGGGCCTCAATGGTTGGATTCCTCAAGAATGTCATCAGCCATGTTTTAAGTGGGTATCCCTTGTCTCCGAGCAGCCAGCTGGTAAGTCTGTTTTAAGGTGTGAAACAACCAGGAAGACAGAACTGTCTCAAGACAAAAGCATCACGACAGCTGCCTGGGAATCTTGTGCACACCTGTATAAACATCTGTTTATGGCTGTACCCCAGCTGCACATTTATGGTGGAACTCATTGCAGTTGATGAATATTCCTGGGTGATCTGGGCCACAAGCATACAGTCAATGACACCATGCACTTGTGAGAAGCCATCCAGAGCTCCAAAGCCAAGTACCCGCTCATTCTGACTGACATCATCGCAGGCAAAGTTGACATAATTGGCAGTTCTGACAAATAAATCATCAGCTGATTTGGTAGATCAGAGCTCCAAAGTGTAGCTCAGAAGTACAAATCTCCAGCTCCAAAGTTGTAAAAGCAATGTCTTAGCACAATTACTCTGAACAAAGCCTTTCAAACAAGCAGGCAAGAAAGCAAGAAACCTGCATCACTATTTGAAGTGATTAATGTATCTATCTCCAGAAGCTTCTCTTCCTCTACCCAATTCAGACACTAACGGAGGAATCTTATGCTGACTGTTTATTTTCAGGAGTCGGGTCCATTTCCAGGTTCCAATACTGTAGTGATCTACAGTGCAAACTCTTGCACTGTCTTCCAGGAGGCGGCCTCCTAATTGGCCGTCTTCACAGCCACCATCCAATTAAGGAGGGCAGGTGGGTTCCTGAGGCTGCAGGTCCAATCAGAGGGCCTGCAGTTTGGAAGGCTGGCAGCCCCACTGGGGGAGCTGGGCAGGTAGTAAGAAGAGAGTAAGGGTGCATCAAAATGGAAGTATCCTTGGAGGCATGCATCAAATTCAAAAATAATGAGGGTGAAGCCTGTAGGTCCCTTGGAGTGAAGGGGAAATCCCTCCAGAGGAATTATTTGGGCCACGGGTGCAACCTTTCCTGCCCATGGTCCATGGTCATTAGGGCATGGAACCTTTGGTTCCGAAGGCCCCCTGGCCTGCCACTGGGAGGCTGCCTCAAGCTGCTGTCAAGCTCAGCACTCAGTGGGAGGCTGCTCCAATACCGGGAAGTTCCTGATGGAGTCCTCCCCGTCCCCCTCAATAGGCTCTTAATTGCTAAGTATTGGCTACTCAGCCGCTGACGGAGGTGGGAACATGTTGGCCCACTGGCCCAATGCCCTAATCTGCAAGTATGTTCTTAGTCCCACCTTCAAACCTGTCTCTGTGGGACTGGGAAGATTCTACCCTTATATTCCAAAAAGTATGTGGTCTCTTTATTGAAGTTCATTTTCCCTTACATGCCCATTCTGCAAATTTGTTAATTTCTTTCCTTTGTTTTGTCACTGTCTTCCTTATTCACTATACCTCCAATTTGGCATTGTTCGCAAATATTGAAATTGTACTTCCAACTCACGCGTCCAAATCATTTATGTAAATAGTGAACAATAGTGGTCCCAGAAACAGTCCCCGTGGAACACAACTTTTCACCATTTTCCAGTCTGAATGATGAATGGGTTGATCATTACAGGTCCAGATCTAATGCTAGTTTTCTTGAGAAACAACACAGAACTGTATCTCAATATTCCACTGAACACCCAGACTTCGCTTTTCCATACCACTACTACTTAAAAGGGCTAGTAACCCTTGTTAAAATTTTACAATGAGTCAAAAATAACATATACTACAAAAGTTGCCACAATGACCACATTAATTTCCTATACCACAAAATCTTTGTTATTGGTTTGCATATTAATATCTACATTTTACATTATAGCTTTTTAAAAATTACTCTGAAAATGGTTTAGCAACCATTTTTCAATGTCAAAACACAAACTGATGTAGATAAAATTAAAGTACATTATGAGACATCTAAATGATGTCATCATGACAAACTTGACACACTTTTTCACTTCTGGCTTTTTCACCAACTTTTTGACAAAGGCAGTCACTCTTTAATTCATAACCCATTCACAACAATATGTTATTTTAGCAGAGTGATGTCTTCACAAATGTCAATATAGTTGCCACATAAACTCAGTTGTGAAGTATTGCATCGAGTCTTGAAGAAAACTTTACTCAAGCTAAAATAATATTTCATGGCAATGTTAGAACTCAGTAGAGTAAATGGAATAGATACAAAAATATTTAAACACTGCTGTCCATAATTGCCTTATTTGAGAACATTAAATTTATAAAGCTAAAATTCATTCTCATAAACGTATCATGAATACACTGCTGAAACTGTTAAATGCATAGCTCGCACTTAGACGATGGCGTGGATTGGGAGCGGGGTGGGGTTGATGGGGATGTGAATACTTACAACTGCACATGTTAAACGTATTGAAACCAAATACTGCCAGCATTATTTAGTCATTGAACATGTTCGTCTCCTAAATCTGTACCTACCTTTCCCAGAACTCCATATTTGAAACCCTTCAATTGGGTTTCTGTCCCGGCCACAGTACCGAAGCAGCTCTGAACAGAGTCACAAACTACACCCTATGTGACTGTGACAAAGGTAAACTATCCCTATTCATCCTTATCAACTTGTCTACAGCCTTTGACATGGTTGACCACACCATCCTCCTCAAACGCCTCTCCACTGTTGTCCAGCTGGGTGGGACTACACTCGCCTGGCTCCATTTTTATCTATCCAGTCATATCCAGAGAATTACTAGCAATGGTTTCTCTTTCCACACCCACAGAGTTACCTCTGGAGTCCCCCAGGGATGTATCCTTGGTCCCCTCCTATTTTTCATCTACGTGCTGTCCCTCAGTATCATCCAAAAACACAGTCAGTTTCCAAATGCATGCTGACAACACCCAGCTCTACCTCACTACCACTTCTCGACCACTCCACTGTCTCTAAATTGTCTGACTGCTTGTTCGACATCCAGGACGGGAGGAGCAGAATTTTCCTCCAACTAAATATTGGGAAGACCGAAGCCATTGGCTTCAGTCCCTGCCACAAACTCTGTTCCCTATCCATCTATCCATCCCGCTCCCAGGCAACAGTCAGAGGCAGAACTCAACTGTTCACAAGTTTGATGTCATATTTGATGCTGAGATAAGCTTCTGCACCTTCAGTAAGGCCACCTATTTCCACCTCCATAGCATCACCTGATTTTGTCCCTGCCTCAGCTTACCAGCTGCTGAAACCCTCATCCCTGCCTTTGTTACTGTAGTATATAGTAAGAGCTAATATTGTAATTTGGAAGCATTGCGAATTGTGAGGAGGATAGTGTAGAACTTCAAAAGGACATAGACAATTTGGTGGAAATGGCAGACAAGTGGCAGATGGAGTTCAAAACGGAGAAGTGTGAAGTGATGCATTTTAGTAGGAAGAACACGGAGAGACAATATAAAATAAAAGGTACAATTCTAAAGGGGGAGCAGGAGCAGAGGGACCTGGGTGTATCTGTGCAGAAGTCATTGAAGGTGGCAGGAGAGGTTGAGAGAACAATTAATAAAGCATACAGTATCCTAGGCTTTATTAATAGGGGCATAGAGTACAAGAGCAAGGAGGTTGTATTAAACTTGTATAAGACACTGGTTCAGCCTCAACTGGAATATTGCATCCACTTCTGGGTGCCACATTTCAGGGAAGATGTGAAGGCATTGGAAAGAGTACAGAAAAGATTCACAAAGATTGTTCTAGGGATGAGGAACTGGCTTTAGGTGAATTGCTCAGAGAGCCAGTGTGGACACGATGGGCTGAATGACCTCCTTCTGCACTGTAACAATTCTGTGATTTACCAAGATAGATTGGAGAAGCTGGGACTGTTTTTCTCGGAGAAAAGAAGGTTGAGAGGTGATTTGATAGAGGTATTCAAAATCATGCGGGGTCTGGACAGAGTGGATAGGGAAAAACTGTTCCCAATCATGAAAGGATTGAGAACGAGAGGGCACAGATTCAAAGTAATTGGCAAAAGAAGCAATGGCGACATGAGGAAAAACTTTTATCACACAGCGAGTGGTTAGGATTTGGAATGCACTGCCAGAGAGTGTGGTGGAGGCAGGTTCAATTGAGGCATTCAAAAGGGAATTATATAGTTATCTGAAAAGGAAGAATGTGCAGGGTTATAGGGAGAAGGCGGGGTAATGGCACCAAGTGAATTGCTCCTTCAGAGAGCAGGTGCAGATACGATGGCCTCCCCTGCACTGTAACAATTCTGTGATTTTGTAATTCTGCCCTCTCTGTTGGGAGGCTATATGAATGAAGGAGGGTGACAACATGGCCAATAAGGTACAGGCTCCGTGTAATTTATTTTCAGGATTCCAAGGAGTGTCACAATTTTCACCTGTCCTTGATTATTCCCATGAAACTTTAAAAAAATCCTTTCCTTCCTCGTTGTCATCTTTCTGTGGTGCTGAATTTTATCAGCCCTCTAGGGATGGGCAGGGTGGTTTGGAAGCCCATAAAATTAGGAGGGAAGGTGGGTGGTGGAGTGCAGGTCACTTTCCCAACATCATTCAATTTAGTCAGTGGCAGGGAAGGTCGAGGACAACCTTCCCACCCAGAGGCCAACTGAGACCCTTAAATGGCCACACCAGTGCCATCACCCACCACCCTGCCCTCAACAACCCACCCACCCGCCTCCACTTACCTCCCCTCTGAGGTTCCATGGCTGCTCCTGCTCCAGGGCCTGCTTCAATTCCAGCAATGGCCACCGTTCCCGGTGGCAGTGCTGGAACTGCTGAGCTGCCAGCCCTCTGATTGGCTGGCAGTCCTCAGAGGCGGGATCTCTGTCCTTAAAGGGATGGGAACCCTGGCGCCGGGCAGTTCATTACCCGAGCGCCGTAAAATGCAGCCAGGGTTCCACCAAATGGGCGAAGCGGGGTTCCCCTCACCTTTTTGGCCTGGCATCTGAACCCCCGCCGGCTGCATAAAATTCAGCCTATGGTGTCCAAACACCACAGAAAGGTGGCAACGAGGAAGGGATGGACTTTTTTTTCCTTTTCGTTGGAATAATCAAAGATCAGAGAATATTGTGACACTTTTCGATCCCTGAAGTTAAATCTGAGGATATTTGAATGGTTTAGAAAGATTATGCCGTGTGCACATGTAACATTCCTGCACAGTTCAGTGAGTTAACGCATGGTACTTAGGCTGGAGGCTGTCACATTTCACTCCCCACCACCCGCCACAAGAGATATGAACTGTGAGCAGATGCGAATTTAGACTGAACGGTGTATGTAGTTGCATAGAAAAACATCGCACAAAAAGCTTATTTGTGGTCAATGGGGGAATTCAACACTGACAAAGAGGACTGGAGTAATTATGAACAAAGGCTTAACATTTGAATGAAAGCAAATAAAATAGACGACAAGGATAAATTTAATATCTTCCTCGCTATGATAGGGCCAGATGCTTTTGATGTAGTGTCAAACAGTGTTGACTGACAGACCCCAGTACTATGAGATACACTGAAGTAAAGGAGATTCTGGACTCCTATTATGGCATGACTAAGAATGAAATCACAATGAGAGTTAGTTGCATTCCGTCAAAGGATACGATTGCCAAGTGAATTACATTCTTGAGTTAAAGAAACTCTCCTGTCACTGTGGGTACGGTGCAAACTTAGAGATATACCATAGGGACAATTTTGTACAAGGCTTGAAGAGCAATAAAATTCAGACCAAGCTGTTGAGTAAAAGAAATAAGCTGATGTGGAAGGAAGCCTGCGATGAGGCCACGACCAAGGAAACGGCAGAAAGAGATAGTTACAAATTGCAAGGAAGTTCTTTTTCCAAGCTGGCAGGTGAGGTTCACAAGATTTCAGCAGGATTCGGGCCACGGCAACCAAGACCACAGTCTCAGAGTCAGAAGTTAAGATGTTACCATTGCCATGGTAGCCACAAACCATCTCAATGTCTTCATTTCCAGTCAAGGTGCTATGCTTGTGGGAAAGTCGGTCATGTCCAGATGGCATGCAGAAGTAAAAGAAACAGTAATGTTCCAGGTTATGGTCAAGCTCCAGGTTGCAATCAAGCACCAGGTTGGGGCCAAGTGTCAGTTTGCGGTAAATCAAAAGCTGTTCTGGAGCCTACAAGTCTTTGAATGCACATATGATAGAAATGGAAACAGAAGTTGATGTTATCGAGCAGGCAGATCAAGAGTTGTACTCAGTCAGAGAGCAACAAAAACAACACATGGAAGATGAGAGTAATAGGGCTGAAGATACAATTCCAGCGCCCACAGTAAAAATGAAAGTAGAAGATTCACAACTTACTTTCATCATTGATACAGCTGCAGCAGAGTGTTATCTTGAAAGGAGAGTACAAGAAATCCCTAAGTCACTTTCCCTAATGCAAAACAGGTGTGAAACTGACTAGTTATTCCAATAACAGTATTCCAGTGGAAGGTCAATTTAGTGTTAGGGTGGAATATGATGATGCATCCTATTAATTGCCATTGGTAGTAGTTGGAAGGACCAAAGTCTCCCTGATGTGAAGGAATTGGCTTAAGAAGCTACAGTTAAACGGGGCTGAGTTTAGCCAAGGGCAATTAGTGATGGGCAATAAATGGTGGCCTAGCCACCGACGCCCACATCCCATGAATGAATAAAAAATTGTTATTGACAATAGGAATCTGTAAGAGTGCGTCTGACATGGAGAAAGTGCTAAGAGAGCACAAAGTGTTTTTTGAGCGAGGAGGACCAAATGATAAAATTAGGCATCACAAGGCTGAAGTCAAGATAAAGGACAAAGTATAGTCAACATTTTACAAGGCTAGGACTGTGCCTTATGATGTTAGAAGCAGTAAGTGAAGAATTAGATAGATTAGAAAGATCAGAGGCAACTAAGCAGGGGAAGAGCAGTGAATGGGCTGCACCCATTATGGTAGTTAAAAAAGCAGATGGGTCCATTTAGATTTGTGGAGATTATAAGCAAATGATAAATAAGGTGAAGATTTATTATCTAATTTAGCCATTGGGAAGGTGTTCAGTAAGATAGATCTGTCAAATTCATACTTGCAATTAGAATTAACTGACAACAGCAAGGAATTGCTTACCATGCATACACACAAAGGGTTGTACCAGTACAAAAGGTTAGCATTTGAGGTGTCTCTGCTCCTGCAGTTTTTCAGAGCGTTATGGATCAGGTACTAATTGGGGTGAAGGGAGCTTCTTAGATGACATTCTAATTAGCAGTAAGACAGGAAGAGCATATTGTAAGGTTGAACAAAGTCCTAGATCGACTTCAAGAGTATGGCATTAAAGCAAAAAAGCACAAGTGTTGCTTCAAGGTGTCAAGGGTAACATACCTGGGTCATCAAATAGGTGGTGAAGGTATCCACCCAACGCAGGAGAAGGTTGAGGGGATTTTGAAAGCAAAGAGACCCGAGAACAAAGAAGAACATAGAACGTTCATAGGGATTGTTGTGTATATTTCTAAGTTCAGCCTCGATTTAGCTAACACATCCTCCCCATTATATGAACTGTTCAAAAACTGAATTGTTTGGGTGTGGTCTGTAGAATGCCAGAAAGCATTTGAAGAAGTGAAGGAAGTACTGAGTAGTGATGCTGTTTTGGCCCACTGTGATTCAAAGAAACAACTGGTTTTAGTGTGTGATGCCTCACCAAAAGGGTTAAGTGTGGTGCTACCTCACATAATATGAACATACGAATTAGGAGCAGGAGAAGGCCACTCGACCCCTCAAGCCTACTCTGCCATTCAATAAGTTCATGGCTGAACTGATTACTCCACATTTCCACCTACCTCCAATAACCTTTGCTTGTCAAGAATCTATCAACTCTGCCTTAAAAATATTCAAAGAATCTGCTTCCACTGCCTTTTGAGGAAGAGAATGCCAAAGACTCACGATCCTCTGAGAGAAAACATTTCTCCTCATCTCTGACTTAAATGGGCGACCCCTTATTTTAAACAGTGACCCCTAGTTCGAGATTCTCCCACAAGGGGAAACATCCTTTCCACATCCACCCTGTCAAGACCCCTCAGGATCTTATATGTTTCCATAAAGTTACCTGTTACTCTTCTAAATTCCAGCAGATACAAGCCTAGCTTGTACAATTTTTCAAAGAACAAAGAACAGTACAGCACAGGAACAGGCCATTCGGCCCTCCAAGCCTGCGCCGATCTTGATGCCTGCCTAAACTAAAACCTTCTGCACTTCCGGGGACCGTATCCCTCTATTCCCATCCTATTCATGTATTTGTCAAGATGCCCCTTAAACGTCGCTATCGTACCTGCTTCCACCACCTCCCCCGGCAGCAAGTTCCAGGCACTCACCATCCTCTGTGTAAAGACAGGCCACCCATTCCAAGTATTAATCTGGTAAACCTTCTCTGTACTGCCTCCAACGCATTTACATCCTTCCTTAAATAAGGAGACCAGTACTGTACACAGTACTCCAGATGTGGTCTCACCAATGCCCTGTATAGCTGAAGCATAACCTCCCTACTTTTGTATTCAATTCCCCTCGTGATAAACGATAACATTCTATTAGCTTTCCTAATTATGTGCTGTACCTGCATTACTAACCTTTTGCGATTCATGCACTGGGACACCCAGATCTCTCTGCATTCTCTCACCATTTAGATAATATGTGGAGAGGCTTGTACCATGTGCTTCAGGTATGTTAACGAAGTCAGAAAAAAGTACTCGCAAGTTGAGAAAGAGGCATTAGCCATCATATACGATGTTACAATGTTCCACAAGTATGTGTATAGTAGGAAATTCACTTTGTTAACAGACCACTAAGCTCTTACAATCATATTTGGTTCAAAGAAGGGGATACCATCCCTAGCAGCAGCACAGCTTCAAAGGTAGGCGTGATTTTGATGGCCCATCTGTAAATATTGTAATTCAGCAAACATTCTGACAAGATTTCCCGTGAAGACTGATTCATTCTTAGCCACTAGTTACTTGTGAATTACTTTACATACACAAATGACATGCCAGTGTCTGCCAGAGAAGTTAGTGAAGAAACTTGCAGGGATGTGGTGCTCAATAACGTGCTAAATTATGTCATGAATGGCTGGCCGAAACAATGTGATGATGAGAAACGACAGGAATATTGCACACATTGAAATGAACTGAATGTTGATCAAGGCTGCCTTCTTTGCTGTTTAAGAGTCATTATTCCACCAAGATTTAGAAAGATTGTGAGAGGAACTACATCAAGAGCACACAGGGAAAGTCCATATGAAAGCAGCAGCAAGAATCTATTTTTGGTATCTAAAGATAGATAGAGATATTGAAGAATTGGTGAAAAGTTGTGAAGTGTGCTTCAGAATGAGAAATGACCTACCCAAAATTCCTTTCATTCCATAGTCATGCACAAGGAAACCATTGGGAACGAGTACTTTGATTTCTTTGAAGTGGAAGGGAAAGAGTACTTTATTTTGGTAGATAGCTATAGCAAGTGGATAATTTTGAGTTTATGCCCAACACCACAAGTGCCAAAACTGTTGAGGTTTTGAGAGGCTGGTTTGCAATTTATGGGATGCCAGAGGTACTGGTGTCAGACAATGGCCCACAGTTAATGTCAGAAGAGTTCAGAAATTTGCTGAGTAAGAATGGAGTCAAACAAACTCTGGTACCATCACATCAGCCAGCATTGAATGGTGCTGCGGAAAGGATTGTGCAGATTTTGAAGAGGTCTTTGCAAAAGTATTTGCTAGATGACAAGCTCGGCAATTATTCCCATGTTTCCTTTCAACACAGGCTAGACAATTTTCCCTTCTCTTACCGAATAACCACACCATCGACAACAGGTTGCTCACCTTACGAGTTAGTGTTGAAACATGCTGCTTGGACAAGATTTGGTTTGCTTAAGCCTGACATCAAAAGCAAAGTAAGAGAAATGCAAGACAAAGTGAAGATGAATCATGATGTACCAGGCATGAAACTTAGTGGGTTCAGTGCTGGTCAGAAGGTCATGATGAAAAACCACCAAGGTAGTAAGGAGAAGTGTGTGTTTCATGTTATTGTAAAGAGACTAGGTGTAGTCACATATCTAGTGAGGATTGGAGAAAAACTCTATCAGTGTCATGTAGATCATTTGCTTGAACGAGGGAATCTGATGAAAGGAGAGCATGATAACCCTCATATAGTCCAAATTCCTCCTACAGCCCAAAGTGGAAGTCAGGAAGAAAGGGGAAGTCACAAGGAAACTGAAAGTTTGTCGGTATCACTGAATCTAATGTTAGAGCAAAGTGAGCAAGAGGCTTTGATTAAGACGAATGTCACAGTCCCAACCAATTAAGTGGAGCTGGCGGTCAAAGTCTGAGAAGTTGAAAGAGCAGAGTCAAGCTCATGGAAATGGAAGAAGATACCCAGACAGAAAGAAAAAGAAGCCAGATAGATTAATTGAGAGTATGTCTTTTTTTATTCATTCCTGGGATGTAGGCGACAGTGGCTATGCCAGCATTTATTGCCCATCCCTAATTGCCCCTGAGAAGGTGGTGGTGAGCTGCCATCTTGAACCGCTGTAGCCCATGTTGGGTAGGGACACCCACAGTGCTGTTCGGAAGGGAGTTCCAGGATTTTGACCCAGCGACAGTCAAGGAACGGCGATATAGTTCTAAGTCAGGATGGTGTGTGGCTTGGAGGGGATCTTGCCTTCGTCCTTCTAGGTGTTAGAGGTCGCGGGTTTGGCAGGTGCTGTCTAAGGAGCCTTGATGCGTTGCTGCATTGCTTCTTGTAGATGGTACACACTGCTGCCACTGTGCATCAGAGGTGGAGGGATTGAATGTTTGCGGATGGGGTGACAATCAAGCAGGCTATTTTGTCCTGGATGGTGTGGAGCTTCTTGAGTGTTGTTGGAGCTGCACCCATCCAGGCAAATGGAGATTATTCCATTACACTCCTGACTTGTGCCTTGTAGATGATGGACAGGCTTTGGGGAGTCAGGAAGCGAGTTACTCATCTCTGACCTGCTCTTGTAGCCACGGTATTTATCTGGCTACTCCAGTTCAGTTTCTGGTCAATGGTAGCCCCCAGGATGTTGATAGTGGGGTATTCAGTGATGGTAATGCCATTGAATGTCAAGGGGAAATGGTTAGATTATCTCTTGTTGGAGATGGTCATTGCCTGGCACTTGTGTGGCGCATATGTTACTTGCCACTTATCAGCCCAAGCCTGGATATTGTCCAGGTCTTGCTGCATTTCTACATGGACTGCTTCAGTATCTGAGGAGTCGCGAATGGTGCTGAACATTGTGCAATCATTGTGCAATGTAGGAAGGGAGAAGCAAGAAGTTAGAAAGAAATTGGAAAATTGGAAGTATAAGTCTACTTCCCATTCCAAGAGAGGTTAATTTTTACTTTATTATTTTGTTTGGTTGAATAAAAGGCCATTAGACTAAATGGTATGTTGAAATAGTTGAAGTAGTGCAGTTAGATGCAGTGTGCGTGCAATAGGTACACAATACACAAGATGCATACACATATTGCAGTGTTATTTCAGGAAAGCAGTTATTCTTTTCATTATTTCTTGTCAAATGATGATTTTTGTTATGCACTTACTGGTGTTGAGGCAAAATAATTTTTTTTTTACATGTAATTTACTCTGGTTGCACTGGTCATATATGTATTGGCTGTGATTACAGGAAAAACAAAAATGCAACCCGACCTGTTAAATTGCAGGTATTGTTGAGTTGGGCTGAGTCATATTGTGAGGTAATTTTTTTTTAAATGAGAAGGGCGTATATGGTAAAAGCTGATCCAATTGTAATACTGCCCAGTCTGTTGGGAGGAGATATGAAAAAAGGAGGGAGACAACATGGTCAATTAACTGTAGTCTCCGTGTGAGTTATTTCCAGTCCAAACACCACAGTTATCTCTTGACTTGACTATCCCAGTGCACTCCTAGCCAGCCTCCCACGTTCTACCCTCCATAAACTTGAGATCAACCAAAACTATACTACCTGTGTTCTAACTCATAAAAAAGTCCCATTCACCCACCTCCCCTGTGTTCGGTGACTTACATTGGTTTTCGGTTAAACAATGTCTCAATGTTAAAATTCTTATCCTAGTTTTTAAATCCCTCCGCAGCCTCACTTTTCTGTACCTCTGTAACCTCCTCGAGCACTACAACCCTCCGCAATATCTGCGCTCGTCTAATTCTGGCCTCTTGAGCATCCCTAATTTTAATCACTCCATCATTGGTGGCCTTGCCTTTAGCTGCTAACGCCCTAAACTCTGGAATTCCCTCCCTAACTCTCTGCCCCTCTTCCTCTTGTTCCTCCTTTAAAACACTTCTTAAACCTACCTCTTTGGCCAAGCTTTGGGTTATCTGTCCAAATATCTCAGGTGGCTCTGCAAATTTTTGTTTGATAATGCACCCGTGAAGTGCCTTGGAGTGTTTTACAACATTAAAGGTGCGATATAAGTTGATGTTGTTGCAGCAAGGCAAATAATTTCCTCTGTTCCTGTTTCTTACTATTCTGTCATTAATCAGCCAAGTATTTCTTGATCTGTCCTCTTCATACCAATTTTAACCCAGAAACTTGGCACACTATTAATCTAAAAGACATACCAAAAGGCAATTCCACCATATAGAAGACCACTACTCCAGTTTGAAACCTTGGACACAATTATTTTTCCATATGAGCAACCTATGAGGTGGTAATCAATTCTGTTGTCCTTTGGCCAAGAAGTACTGGGGATTAAATTGGATAGCCCCCCAAAAACAGATGCAGGGGTCACAATATGCGATTAACTTATGCCCATTCAGTGGAATGCAGGCAGTACGCCAACTTCATGCTGCCTGCTCATTATAATGATTTATGTGTGCAGCCAGTACTCCGTGTTGCTGATTGGCTGCATAAATCAGCAGGGAGCCCAATATCGTTAGTAACTTGCACTGCTTAAAGCTAGTTTTCACCTCTTAAAGGCAAGCTGCATTGCGGCTAGAGTCAGCACTGGCAGTCACTCTGCAATTGAATCTGATCTGGGAAAGAGCCAAGATTGGCTGATCAAGGGAAAATGCAGGCCCCAGGTTTTCGGACTCTGCAGTGGAGGTATTGGTGGGAAGTGGAAAGGTGGAGAGATGTCCTGTACCCAATGGAGGCAGGAGGCCCTTCGGACACATGAGGATAAAGCAGTGGGAAAAGATAGCCATGGAGGACAATGCTAGGAGTATAGCTGAAGGATCTGGATGCAGTGCCAGAAGAAGTTTAATGACTCAAATGAGTGTTTAAGGTCAGTGACTGCATCTTCAAATACCACAACCTTACAACAGAACCACTAGAATCAGCCATTACTCAATTCACCACAAGCCCATTACTCACCTATCATCAATCTCTATCAATCAGGACTCATACCTAACATGCACAGTCTTTACCTCACATTCACTCTTTTAGTACTGTTGCAAGCCTCACACCTACATTTCACAATTTGCACATACTGCAAGCTATTCAACCTTGACAGTCACTTCACCAAAACATATTGCACGAAACTCACTGACACACCGAAGGTGTGCACATCTGGAGGCAGCAAGAACTAACCAGAAGTCGGGGAGAGATATGCCAGGATGTTCTAACCCCTGTGAAAGAGGCCGTTCTGGCCCTTATGGGAAGAGTCATTGCTCACACCACTGGCAAGACTGAATTCATTGAAGATGGCAGTGTCCTCATGCCTAAACCTCCTTCTCACATCCCACTTCTCCCTCATCCCCAATTTTCTTCTGACTTACAAAGTGCAGATCGTATAAGCATGCATATCGTACTTGTTCCTCTCCCCTCACCACTATACAACCCTTGTCTCACTTTTATTTCTAAGAACTACTGAAGAAAGCTGATGGCTTTTTAAAAATTAATTCATGGGATGTGGGCGTCGCTGGTCAGGCCAGCATTTATTGCCTATCCCTAATTGCCCTTGAGAAGGTGGTGGTGAGCTGCCTTCTTGAACCGCTGCAGTCCATGTGGGGTAGGTACACCCACAGTGCTGTTAGGAAGGGAGTTCTAGGATTTTGACCCAGCGACAATGAAGGAACGGTGATATAGTTCCACGTCAGGATGGTGTGTAACTTGGAGGGGAACTTGCAGGTGGTGGTGTTCCCATGCATTTACTGTCCTTGTCCTTCTAGCTGGTAGAGGTTGCGGGTTTGGAAGGTGCCTTGGTGCGTTGCTGCAGTGCATCTTGTAGTTGGTACACACTGCTGCCTCTGTGAGGCGGTGGTGGAGGGAGTGAATGTTTGTAGATGGGGTGCCAATCAAGCAGGCTGCTTTGTCTTGGATGGTGTCGAGCTTCTTGAGTGTTGTTGGAGCTGCACCCATCCAGGCAAGTGGAGAGTATTCCATCACACTCCTGACTTGTGCTTCGTAGATGGTGGACAGGCTTTGGGGAGTCAGGAGGTGAGTTACTTGCCACAAGATTCCTAGCCTCTGACCTGTTCTTGCAGCCACGGTATTTATATGCCTATTCCAGTTCAGTTTCTGGTCAATGGTAGCCCCTAGGATGTTGATAGTGGGGGATTCAGCGATGATAATGCCATTGAATGTCAAGGGGAGATGGTTAGATTCTCTCTTGTTGGAGATGGTCATTGCCTGGCACTTGTGTGGCGCGAATGTTACTTGCCATTTATCAGCCCAAGCCTGGATATTGTCCAAGTCTTGCTCCATTTCTAGACGGACTGCTTCAGTATCTGAGGAGTCTGAACATTGTTCAATCATCAGCAAACATCCCCACTTCTGACCTTATGATTGAAGGAAGGTCATTGATGAAGCAGCTGAAGATGGTTGGGCATAGGACACTACCCTGAGGAACTCCTGCAGTGATGTCCTGGAGCTCAGGTGATTGACCTCCAACAACCACAACCATCTTCCTTTGCGCTAGGTATGACTCCAGCCAGCGGAACGTTTTTCCCCTGAATCCCATTGACCTCAGTTTTGCTAGGGCTCCTTGATGCCATACTCGGTCGAATGCTACCCTGATGTCAAGGGAAATCACTCTCACCTCACCTGGCGCAGTGGTTAGCACCGCAGCCTCACAGCTCCAGCGACCTGGGTTCAATTCTGGGTACTGCCTGTGTGGAATTTGCAAGTTCTCCCTGTGTCTGCGTGGGTTTCCTCCGGGTGCTCCGGTTTCCTCCCACATGCCAAAGACTTGCAGGTTGATAGGTAAATTGGCCATTATAAATTGCCCCTAGTATAGGTAGGTGGTAGGGAAATATAGGGACAGGTGGGGATGTGGTAGGAATATGGAATTAGTGTAGGATTAGTGTAAATGGGTGGTTGATGGTCGGCACAGACTCGGTGGGCCGAAGGGCCTGTTTCAGTGCTGTATCTCTAAACTAAACGAAACTAAACTAAACCTCTTGAGTTCAGCTCTTTTGTCCATGTTTGAACCAAGGCTGTAATGAGGTCAGGAGCTGAGTGGCCCTGGCTGAACCCAAACTGAGCATCACAGAGCAGGTTATTGCTAAGCAAGTGCCGCTTGATGGCACTGTTGATGACACCCTCCATTACTTTACTGATGATTGAGAGTAGGCTGATGGGGCGGTAATTGGCCAGGTTGCACTTGTCCTGCTTTTTGTGTACAGGACATACCTGGGCAATTTTCCACATTGCAGGGTAGATGCCAGTGTTGTAGCTGTACTGGAACAGTTTGACTAGGAGCGCAGCAAGTTGTGGAGCACAGGTCTTCAGTACTGTTGCTGGAATATTGTCAGGGCCCATAGCCTTTGCAGTATCCACTGCCTTCAGTCATTTCTTAATATCACGCGGAGTGAATCGAATTGGCTGAAGTTTGGCATCTGTGATGCTGGGGACTTCAGGAGGAGGCCGAGATGGATCATCAACTCGGCACTTCTGGCTGAAGATTGTTGCAAATGCTTCAACCTTATCTTTTGCACTGATGTGCTGGGCTCCCCCGATATTGAGGATGGGGATATTTGTGGAGCCACCTCCTCCAGTTAGTTGTTTAATTGTCCACCACCATTCACGGCTGGATGTGGCAGGACTGCACAGCTTAGATCTGATCCTTTGGTTATGGGGTCACTTAACTCTGTCTATCGCATGCTGCTTACGCAGTTTGGCACACAGATAGTCCTGTGTTGTAGCTTCACCAAGTTGACACTTCATTTTGAGGTATGTCTGGTGCTGCTCCTGGTATGCCCTCCTGCACTCTTCATTGAACCAGGTTTGGTCTCTTGGCTTGATGGTAATGGTAGAGTGAGGGATATGCTGGGTCATGAAGTTACAGATTGTGGTTGAGTACAATTCTGCTGCTGCTGATGGCCCACAGCGCATCATGGATGCCTAGTTTTGCATTGCTAGATCTGTTCGAAATCTATCCCATTTAGCACGGTGGTTGTGCCACACAACACGAAGGAGGGTATCCTCAATGTGACGGCGGGTCTTCGTCTCCACAAGGACTGTGCGGTGGTCACTCCTACGAATACTGTCATGGACAGATGCATCTGCGGCAGGCAGATTGGTGAGGACGAGGTCAAGTATGTTTTTCCCTCTTGTTGGTTCCTGCCGCAGACCCAGTCTAGCAGATATGTCCTTTTGGATTCGGCCAGCTCGGTCAGTAGTTGTGCTACCGAGCCACTCTTGGTGATGGACATGGAAGTCCCCCACCCAGAGTACATTCTGTGCCCTTGCCACTCTCAGAGCTTCCTCCAAGTGGTGTTTAACATGGAGGAGTACTGACTCATCAGCTGAGGGAGGGCAGTAGGTGGTAATCAGCAGGAGGTTCCCTTGTTCATGTTTGACCTGATGCCATGAGACTTCATGGGGTCAGAGTTGATGTTGAGGACTCCCAGGGCAACTCCCTTCCTACTGTATACCACTGTGCCGCCACCTCTGCTGGTGGTGTCCTGACGGTGGGGCAGAATATACCCGGGGATGGTGATGGCAGTGTCTGGGATATTGTCTGTTTGGTATGATTCCATGAGTATGACTATGTCAGGCTGTTGCTTGACTAGTCTGTGGGACAGCTCTCCCAACTTTGGCACAAGCCCCCATATGTTAGTAAGGAGGTCTTTGCAGAATCGACAGGGCTGGGTTTGCTCTTGTCGTTTCCAGTGCCCAGGTCGATGCTGAATGGTCCGTCCGGTTTCATTCCCTTTTATTGACTTTGTAGCGGTTAGATACAACTGAGTGGCTTGCTAGGCCATTTGGGCTGTACGCACCCAAAGGCTTGGTGCATTTAGAAACCTACCAGAAAGCCTGCATTCATTGCCAAGCAGCATGGAGGAATTCAGCACCAACTTGACACAGGACTTTGTTCAAAGCTACAGCACATACTTTCCAACATAGAATGAGAGGCCACATTTATCTACACACCTGTGGAGCTAGCCCATGATGCAGGCTGGGATTTTATGCTGGCCATTGGGGCCTTGAGATCCGGAAAAAGCAACGCCGAGAACCCCATGTCGCCTTGTCTGTGGAAGGCCTGCAGAATTTAGTGCCAATCAGGCACTTAAGTGGAGAGCAGCGGGCCTTCCACGGGATCAAGGACCCCAGCAATAGAAGTCCCACCCTCAGAGAGCTGCTGGCCAATCAGAGCTGGCAGCTTTTCCAATGAGCAGCACCAGCATGGAGGCAGTGGCTGCTGCCGGAAGAGTACCTACCCAAGACCTAGGAGCATTGCTGAACTCAGGCCATAGGTGGGTCAGGGCAGGAGGGGTTTTGCGGGGTGGGGGTCATGGAGGGGGTCATTAGCAAGAGCAGGGGGGTGGCTCTCAGCAAGCCCCCCACTTCCTGATGCCGGGTCCCTCATTCAGGCACTAAGTGCCTTTTAATGAGGGACACCCCACCCCGCCCCGGAGCCGGGAAACAGCCACGCAGTTTGTCATGCTGTGCTTCCCCTGCTTGCAGCGGCGGCAGGAGGATGAGGCTCTTAATAGGGCATTAATTGTTCAGTTAAGGGCCTCAGTTGGTGGTGGAGTGGGAAGGCCATTCACAGGCATTCCCGCCCCGGACTTAATTTTGGCAGAGACAGGAAGATGGTGGGCCGCCTCCCCCACCTGCCACCATCCCACCCATTTTTATGCTCTCCCTACCTCCAAACCCAACGCGTGGAAGAACATAAAATTCCCCTTGCAGTGTCTGATGGCTGATGTATCAGCTTGTATTGCAGCGCAAGCAGCTGCCACCCAATGACTGGGTGCTGCTATGGAAGCTCAGACTGCTGTCACCATGGCTTGGATAGCAGTGTGAAAAGCAGCTTTCTGGGTGTTACAGCATTCTTACAATTTGTTCTCCAACAGTTTTGTCTCGAAAGACCCTCTGGAGATAATAGGACTCCTGCCGAGAGTCCTTTCCCCTTTCTTCTCCTCCCTCCCTCTTCTAGCAGCTTATCCTGCTCTGTGTGGCCTCTGTTCATTCTTCCAGCTATGCACAATGCCAAGACGAAGCCCTACTAGGCCACCCATGCCTGCGAGCAATTGGTATGTGCACAAGCCTTTAAGTCACCAAAAAAAAAATTCAGCATCAGCCAGACCCTATAGACTGCTGAAACTTTTAAAAAGTACACATTATATATGAGTGGTAACCTTGTCCACTTTTTTAACAGAGCTGAAAATGGGCTTAGCACAATATAAGCATTTTTAATAAAAGTGTCCAGTCCTCTGCCTGTCAGTAACTTGATTTTAAAATTACTGAAAATGACTTTAAAAAAACTATATTGAGCCATTTGCTACTTTCATTGGTGTACATTAGTTGGTTTCTTAGTAAATTTAAATATATTTTGATATCGCAAAACTTTAAAAATGTGCTGACTGGTGCCTGTACACCCAAGACAACGAGTGCAACTTGAACAGCCTTCCCTAAACAGCGCAATTGGCAGAAAGACACAATGTCCTCCTGGGGGCATGGCCAGTTTTATGGGTGGGCCTAATTTGGTTGAACTGAACTTGAACAAGCGCAAAAGGTTGAAGAAACTTGAAGGCGAATGGTTTTGGGCCTGACTCACGTTTAAAATTCCTTGACCTTATGTGGTGATGCAGCCAATTCTGCCTGGATTGTGCTGATATTATTGGCATAAAGGAGAGGAAACTATCCCCTATATTTACAGAACTAGCCACAGCACAAGAGGGTAGCTCTGAAATGAATGAATAAATTATTTGCACAATTTCACAGTAGAACTGAATGTGGGAATGACTTTTTAGTGCAACTACTCAATATGTGGAAAAATGATAGCAGAATTACACCACAAGTGCTTTCTCTGCATTGTCTAAGCATCTTCACCCAGAAGCTCAAATCATCAGTTGATGAAAATCTTATCCATTAGAAACAAAATTCTTCATTGCGTACCTCTCCCAGCTTTTATACATTATTTATCTCTCATTTTTTATTTTCTGAATACTTCCTTTCTTAACAGACATCTTCCTCCATTTTTCTTTCTTCATTTATTCCTTTTATAACTTGAAATCTGACTCTCTACCTCTGTTCCCTTTTTTGTTGCAATTTGTTTCAATATTCTTCCCTCCTTTCCCAAAGACATTTAGTCAGGCACAGGTATGGTTTTACATTTGTTGACAGTCTTATCACACAAATTGCCATTTTTCCTGAGCTAATTTTGACTCTACCTGTTGGCAGGTTGTTTGACTGTGAAATGCATTACAACTTATGTCCTGTTACAAGATTTTATTAAATTGATAACTTAGAGTCATAGAGTCAAACAGCACAGAAACAGGCCCTTCGGCCCATCATGTCTGTGCCAGCCATCAAGCACCTATCGATCCTAATCCCATTTTCCAGCACTTGGCCTGTAGCCTTCTCTGCTATGGCGTTTCAAGTGCTCATCTAAATACTTCTTAAATGTTGTGAGGGTTCCTGCCTCTACCATCCCTTCAGGCTGTGTGTTCCAGATTCCAACCACCCTCTGGGTAAAATTTTTTTTCCTCAAATCCCCTCTAAACCTCCTGCCCCTTACCTTAAATCTGTGCCCCCTCGTTATTGACCCCTCCGCTAAGGGAACAAGTTTCTTCCTATCTAACCTATCAATGCCCCTCATAATTTTGTATACCTCAATCGGGTCCCCCCTCAGCCTTCTCTGCTCTAAGGAAAACATCCCTAGCCTATACAGTCTCTCTTCATAGCTGAAATGCTCCAGCCCAGGCAACATCCTGGTGAATCTCCTCTGCACCCTCTCCAGTGCAATCATATCCTTCCTATTGTGGGTGCCCAGAACTGTACACAGTACTCCAGCTGTGGCCTAACTAGCATTTTATACAGCTCCATCATAACCTCCCTGCTCTTATATTCTATGCTTTGGCTAATAAAGGCAAGTAACCCATATGCCTTCCTAACCACCTTATCTACCTGTGCTGCTGCCTTCAGTGATCTATGGACAAGTACACCAAGGTCCTTCTGACCCTCTGTACTTCCGAGGGTCCTACCATCTCTTGTTTCTTCCCTTGTCTTGTTAGTCCTCCCAAAATGCATCACCTCACACTTCTCAGGATTAAATTCCATTTGCCACTGCCCCGCCCATCTTACCAGCCCATCTATATCGTCCTGTAATCTAAGGCTTTCCTCCTCACTATTTACGACACCACCAATTTTTGTGTCATTTGCGAACTTACTGATCATACCTCGTATATTCACGACTAAATCATTAATGTACACTACAAACAGCAAAGGTCCCAGCACCGATCCCTGCAGTACACCACTGGTCACAGGCTTCCACTCACAAAAACAACCCTCGACCATCACCCTCTGCCTCCTGCCACTAAGCCAATTTTGGAACCAATTTGCCTAATTGCCTTGGATCCCATGGCCTCTTACCTTCTTAACCAATCTCCCATGCAGGACCTTATCAAAAGCCTTACTGAAGTCCATGTAGACTACATCAACTGCTTTACCCTCATCTACACATTAGATTAGATTAGAAATACAGCACTGAAACAGGCCCTTCGGCCCACCGAGTCTGTGCCGAACATCAACCACCCATTTATACTAATCCTACACTAATCCCATATTCCTACCAAACATCCCCACCTGTCCCTATATTTCCCTACCACCTACCTATGCTAGTGACAATTTATAATGGCCAATTTACCTATCAACCTGCAAGTCTTTTGGCTTGTGGGAGGAAACCGGAGCACCCGGAGAAAACCCACGCAGACACAGGGAGAACTTGCAAACTCCACACAGGCAGTACCCAGAATCGAACCCGGGTCCCTGGAGCTGTGAGGCTGCGGTGCTAACCACTGCGCCACTGTGCCGCCCTAGTCACCTCCTTGAAAAATTCAATCAAGTTTGTTACCTCCTGACAAAGCCATGCTGACTATCCCTGATTAATCCCTGCATTTCCAAGTGGAGATTAATCCTGTCCCTCAGATGTTTTTCCAATAGTTTCCCTGCCACTGATGTTAGACTCACTGGCCTGTAATTACCTGTTTTATCCCTGCTACCCTTCTTGAATAATGGTACCACATTTGCTGTCCTCCAGTCCTCTGGTACCTCTCCTGTGGCCAGAGAGGATTTGAAATTTGTGTCAGAGCCCCTGCTATCTCCTCCCTTAATCGCCAGAGAAGTCCAGGAATTTGAAGTCAAGTCTGAGAAAAAACTCAAGGAACATAAAACAAAATAGTGAAATATTCTTCAGGCACAAAATAGAAAAAGGTAAGTCAGAATGGGAATAGGGTCATTAATGGATGATTGGGCTGAAATCATGGGCGGCGATAATGACATGGCAGAAATATTAAATAATTAGTTTGCTTCAGTATTTATCAAGGAGACAGATCAGGTAGACATGGCATTGGAAGATGAGATTAGAAATGATATATCCACATTCAAAATAAAGAGAAATATTAAATAAACGAATCAAAATCCAAGAGGATAAAACACCTGGTCCAGATGGACTGCATCCGTGCATTTTAGAAGAGACTGGGGAGAGATAGTAGAGGCACTCTTGTACATAACTTAATAACTCATTAGGAAAAGGTGTAGTGCCAGAGGTCTGGCAGATATCTGACATTATACATATATTTAAGAAGGGTGATAGAACATGTCTGGGAAAATATAGACCAGTCAGCTTAACATTGGTAGGAGGATAAATAATGAAATCTTACTAAAGGAGAAAATAGAAAAACATCTAGCATATAATAATATACTAATAATAAAAATATGATAATAATCAACATGTATTTCAACAGGGAAAATCTTGCTTGACCAACCTCGTTGAATTCTTTGTAGTGTTAACAAAGTAGAAAAGCATAATGCAGTAGATGTAATATATCTAGATTTTCAAAAGGCCTTTAATAAGGCAACATAATAAACAAATGAATGAGGTCATAGCATGCGGAGTCAGTAGACAATTAACAGAATGGATCAATGGCTAAAAGACAGAAAGCAGAGAGTAGTTGTAAAGGGTAGCTATTCAAAGTGGCAGAAGTTAGGAAGTGGGGTTCCACAAGGATCAGTGCAGGGACGACCACTGTTCACAATTTATATCGATTTAGACTTTGGAATCAAAAACATTTTTGAAATTTGCACACGACTCCAAATTGATATAGATAGTCAACACCAAGGAAGACTACAACAAATTACAAGAAGATATTAATAAACTTGAAGAATGGGCATATAATTTGGCAAATGTACAATAACAACAACTTGTATTTATATAGCGTCTTTAATGTAGAACAATGTCCCAAGGTGCTTCACAGAAGCATTACCAAGCAAAGGTTGACACCTAGTCATGTAAAGAGATATTTGGGCAGATGTCCAAAAGCTTGGTCAATGAGGTAGTTTTAAGGAGAGTCATAAAGGGAGGAAGAGAGGCGAAGAGGTTTAAAAAGGGAATTCCCGAGCTTCGGGCCTTGGCAACTGAAGGCATGACCACCAATGGTGGAGCAATTAAAACTGGCCAGAATTGGAGGACCCACGGTTGTAGGGTTGAGGAGATTACGGAGATTGGGAGGAGTGAGGCAATGGAGGGATTTGAAAACAAGGATGAGAATTTTAAAATAGAGGCTTTGCTTAACTGGAAGCCAATGTAGGTCAGCAAGCATGGAGGTGATGGGTGAATGTGATATGGTGTATGTTAGGACACAGGCAGCAGAGTTTTAGATGACCACGAGTTCACAGTCGGTAGAATGCTGGAGGAGAGCCAGGAGTGTATTGGAATAGTCATGTCTTCTTCTTCTTTGGCCTCCTTGTCTCGAGAGACAATGGGTAAGTCCCTAGAGGTGGTCAGTGGTTTGTGAACCAGCGCCTGGAGCGGCTATAAAGGCCAATTCTAGAGTGACAGACTCTTCCACAGGTGCTGCAGATAAAATTGGTTGTCGGGGCTGTTACACAATTGGCTCTCTCCTTGTGCTTCTGTCTTTTTTCCTGCCAACAGCGAAGTCTCTTCGACTCGCCACACTTTAGCCCCGCCTTTATGGCTGTCCGCCAGCTCTGGCGATCACTGACAAGTGACTCCCATGACTTGTGGTCAATGTCACAGGACTTCATGTTGCGTTTGCAGACGTCTTTAAAGCGGAGACATGGACGGCCGGAGGGTCTGATACCAGTGACAAGCTCGCTGTCCAATGTGTCCTTGGGGATCCTGCCATCTTCCATGCGGCTCACGTGGCAAGCCATCTCAAGCGCCTCTGGCTCAGTAGGGTGGATGTGCTGGGGATGTTGGCCGCCTGGAGGACTCCTGCATTGGAGATACAGTCCTGCCACCTGATGCCAAGGATTCTCCGGAGGCAGCGAAGATGGAATGAGATGTCGCTCTTGGCTGACATACGTTGTCCAGGCCTCGCTGCCGTAGAGCAAGGTACTGAGGTACTGATACACTTGGACTTTTGTGTTCTGTGTAAGTGCGCCATTTTCCCACACTCTCTTGGCCAGTCTGGACATAGCAGCGGACGCCTTTCCCATGCGCTTGTTGATTTCTGCATCGAGAGACAGGTTACTGGTGATAGTTGAGCCTAGGTAGGTGAACTCTTGAACCACTTCCAGAGCATTGTCGCCGATATTGATGGATGGAGCATTTCTGACATCCTGTCCCATGATGTTCATTTTCTTGAGGCTGATGTTTAGGCCAGATTCGTTGCAGGCAGCCACAATCCTGTCGATGAGTCTCTGCAGACACTCTTCTGTGTGGGATGTTAATGCAGCATCGTCAGCAAAGAGGAGTTCCCTGATGAGGACCTTCCGTACTTTGGTCTTCACTCTTAGATGGGCAAGGTTGAACAACCTGCCATCTGATCTTGTGTGGAGGAAAATTCCTTCTTCTGAAGACTTGAACGCATGTGAGAGCAGCAGTGAGAAGAAGATCCCAAACAGTGTAGGTGCGAGAACAAAGCCCTGTTTCACGCCACTCAGGATAGGAAAGGGGTCTGATGAGGCACCGCTATGCTGAATTGTGCCTTTCATATTGTCATGGAATGAGGTGATGATACTTAGTAGCTTTGGTGGACATCCGATCTTTGCTAGTAGTCTGAAGAGACCACGTCTGCTGACGAGGTCAAAGGCTTTGGTGAGATTAATGAAAGCAACATAGAGGGGCATCTGTTGTTCGCGGCATTTCTCCTGTCGTTGGCGAAGGGAGAACAGCATGTCAATGGTGGATCTCTCTGCTCGAAAGCCACACTGTGCCTCAGGGTAGACATGCTCAGCCAGCATCTGGAGCCTGTTTAAAGCGACTCGAGCGAAGACTTTCCCCACTATGCTGAGCAGAAAGATTCCACGGTAGTTGTTGCAGTCACCGCGGTCACCCTTGTTCTTATAGTGGGTGATGATATTGGCATCATGCATAGAGGTATTAAAAGCTTGGATGAGGATTTCAGCAGCAGATGAGCTGAGGTGAGCAGATGAGATGTGCTGAATTTCAACATAGATAAGTGTGAGGTATTGCATTTTGTTAAGAAAACAGGGAGGTCACATATTGCTTGGAAACTAATAATCGAAATGGGGTAGTGGAGCAAAGGGATTTGGGAGTACAAATACACAAATCAGTAAATGTAGCGATGCAGGTCAACAAGACCAGAACAAAACAAAACCAAGCACTACGGTTTGTTTCTAGCGGGATAGAATTGAAATGTAGAGGTATTATGCGAAACTTACATCAAACCTTGGTTAAACTATGCTTGGAGTACTGAGCTGAATTTTGTGCCCAGGCAGGGCTCCTGGCACCAGGCCAAAAAGGCGGGGGAATCCCATCTTGGCTAGTTGGAGCCCCCTGGTGCAATTCTACGGTGCCAGGATCCCACCTCCAAGAGCTACCGACCAATCACAGGACCTGCAGTTCAGTAGTATCGACAGGGCCACTGGGAGCGGTGGCCACAGGCGGTCCTACAGAGGCCTTGAAGCCAGGCGCAGGGCTGGAGACCTGGACCTCAAGTAAGTGAGGCGCAGTCACCGGGGCCAGTCCGGAAGGCCCCAGTGATGTTGCGGGGGGGTAGGGTGGGTGTTGAGTACGGGGTGGGGGGTGGGGGGGGGGTGCGGGTACAGGGAAATGTTTTATTTACTGACGGGGGCCCTCCATGGCCTCATTTTACTGAGTTTTGCTGGCAGAGGCCCTCCCCCCCCCCACCGCTGGTTAAATCCCAGCAGTGGCAGGAAGAGGCCCTTACTTGCTGTTAATAGGCCTCTTAAGGGCCTCAAATGGCCTTCCCGCCCAGAGGCCATCTGCGGCTTATCCCGCCCTCGACAAAATTGCATTGCGATGGGGCGGCAACGTGCCCTCCGCCCCCCTCGCCTCCCATCGCAATTCTATGGGCACCTCAGTCTCCGAACCCATCTCAAGGGGCCCATAAAAGTCAGCCCACTGTGTGCAGTTCTGATTGCCATACTATAAAAAAAATATGGGGCACTGGAGGGGCTGCAAAAGAGATTTACATGAATGATACCAGAACTGTGAAGTTATATCAATCAGGAAAGGATAAACAGTCTGGGTCTCTTTTCTCTAGAAGAGAGAAGGTTGAGGGGTAAACTAATAGATTTCTTTAAAATTAAGTATGGTTCTGATACGATAGAAATAGAGGGAGCAAAACTGGAGGCCACCAATATAAGATAGTTTCCAAGAAATCAAATAGGCAATTTGGAAGAAACCTCTTTACCCAGAGAGTGGTGAGAATGTTTAACTTGCTATGGCTGAGGTGACTACGATAGATGCATTTAAGGGGAGGCTGGATAAGTACATGAGGGAGAAGGGAATAGAGGTTTATGCTGATAGCATTAGATGAGGCTGGGAGGAGAGTCAAGTGGAGCATAAACGCCAGCATGGACTGGTTGGGCCAAGTGACCTGTTTCTGTGCTGTATATTCAGGTGTTGTACCAATGTCCCACTGTAGATTTACAACATTTTTCCTCTCTGGCAATGGATGTTTCCACATTGAAGAGCAGAGATAGCACTAGGAGCTCATCTTGTATATATAATTGATTCTAACCCAGGAAATATTGTTGGGTTATAGTAGGGTTGGACTGGCAGGTTGAAGCTGCAACCTGACCCACATCAAGTGGAATTTTGTCCTTCAGGAATATCCTCCTGCTATGTCTGAAACATGTCTCTGAGGAACGGGCCAAATTATGCAATTTAAATATCAGCATCTTTTAGCTTTTGTTAGAATATTTGTTTGATCGGCAGCTCTATTTGAGATTTATATTTAAACGTCTTAGTCCTGGTCAATATAGTTCAGCTTTTCTTGTTGAAATTGACCTCGGAATTTAGATTTTAGAGATACAGCACTGAAACAGGCCCTTCGGCCCACCGAGTCTGTGCCGACCATTAACCACCCATTTATACTAATCCTACACTAATCCCATATTCCTACCACGTCCCCACCTGTCCCTATATTACCCTACCACCTACCTATACCAGGAGCAATTTATAATGGCCAATTTACCTATCAACCTGCAAGTCTTTTGGCTGTGGGATGAAACCGGAGCACCCGGAGGAAACCCACGCAGACACAGGGAGAACTTGCAAACTCCACACAGGCAGTACCCAGAATTGAACCCGGGTCACTGGAGCGGTGAGGCTGCAGTGCTAACCACTGCGCCACTGTGCCGCCCCAATTTTATTTTTGCGCTCCTGCAGATTCTGCAGTCGTTCTCCGTTTAAGTAATAATTTGCTTTTTTATTCTTCCTGCCAAAGTGAACAATTTCACATTTTCCCACATTGTACTCCAACTGCCAGATTTTTGCCCACTCACTCAACCTATCTATATCAATCTGCTACCTCCTTATGTCCACTGCACAACATACTTTCCTATCTATCTTTGTGTCATCTGCAAATTTAGCTACCAAGCCATTGCCCCCTCATCTAAGTCATTGATATAAATTGTAAAATGTTGAGGTCCCAGCACAGACCCCTGCAGGTTCCACTCATCACATCCTGCCAATCGTAAAAGGACCCATTTATGCATACTCTCTGTTTTCTGCCAGCCAGCCAATCTTCTATCAATGCTAATGTGTTACCCCCTACACTATAAGCTCCTACTTTGTGCAATAACATTTATGTGGCACCTTGTCAAATGCCTTCTAGAAATCCAAGTCCAGTATGTCAGCGGGCTCCCCTTTATCACAGTGCATGTTACTCCTTCAAAGAACTCAATAAATTGGTTAAACATGATTTCCCTTTCACAGAACCATGCTGACTATTCCCGATTACCTTGGGTTTTCCGAAGTGCCCAGCTATATCCTCCTTCATGATCGATTCTAACACCTTCCCCACGACAGACGTCAAGCTAACTGGCCTACAGTTACCTGTTTTCTGTCCCTCCAACTTCTTGAATAGAGGGGTTATATTTACTACTTTCCAGTCTGATGGAAACTTCCTAGAATCCAGCAAATTTTGAAAAATTAACACCAACGCATCTACTACCTCATTAGCCACCTCTTTTAAGAGCCTAGGATGAAACCCATCAGGACCTGGGGACTTGTAAGTCCACAGCTCCATCAGTTTGCTCAGCACCATTTCCCTGGTGATTGTAATTTCACCGTTCCTCTCTTCCTTCCACCTCCTGATTTATAGCTTTTACTGGAATGTTTTTGTATCCTCTATAGTGAAGACAGAAGCAAAATATTTGTTAATTTCATCCACCATTTCCTTATTATCTACTATTAACTCCCCATTCTCACTCTCTAGAGGACCAACACTCACTTTACTTACTCTTTTCCTTTTTAAATACCTGCAGAAACTCTTGCTATCTGTTTTTACATTTCTAGCTAGCTTCCTCTCATACTCTAATTTCTTTCTCCTGATTAACCTTTTAGTCATTCTCTGCTGCTCTTTATATTCTGACCAATCATCTGACCTGTCACTCAACTTTTCACAATTATATGCTTTTTCCTTAAGTTTGATGCTTTCCTCAACTTCTTTAGTTAACCACGGATGGTGGGTCCTCCCCTTAGAATTTTTCTTTACAGTAGGAATATACCTATTCTGAGTATTCTGAAGTCTCTCCTTAAATGTCTGCCACTGCTTCTCTATTGATCGAATTCCTAGCCTAGTAACCCAGTTCACTTCAGCTAGCTCAGCTTTCATGCCCACATAAGTTGCCCTTATTTAAGTTTAAAATACTAGTCTTCGACCTACTCGCCTCCCTTTCAAACTGGATGTAAAATTCAATCATAAGCTGACCAGAGCTGCAAGGTGCGAGATCTTTGTCGATGAGGGCACAGAAGTCTGTCACCATCTGCCTGGAGAGTCCCAATCTCCCAGTCAACTCCAGGTCGCTCCTTCTTTGGTGGTAGAACCTATGTGGAGGGTATGGCCTCCGTGTCCTTCCAGCTCCTCCTCCCTCCTGATGATGAAGGCTCTGCCCTTCCTTCAGAGTGTGCTGCCCTCATCGCCACTGGGATAAAAATCTGAGAGTCATGCCCCCATTGCCAGCTGCTGCCTTCCTTGGGCTCAGCTGATTGTCCAATTGTCCTGGTCAGCCTTGCTACCTGTAATGTCAGCAGGGTGATGATTCCGTACACTGTCCAATCACTGACTGCTCACTTTGCCCAACACCTGTGCAGCACCAAGAGCACATGTCTAGCAATGTCCGAGACCCCCTATGCACTGTTGCAACTTTTATAGCTCTGGGGTAATTCACTGGGTTGGCCATGACTGGCTCCCCATTCTGTACCCTTCTCCTTTCACCTGGTCTGCTCCAGACAGCATGTGTAGTTTCTGTGCCCCCATGAAACTCAACAGCCTCATCAATGAGCTCTTAATGAGTTTTGCAAGCACTTGAATTGGCCTTAATGGGGATGTGGAGGGATCGCGATCCTGCTCTCCCCCACCCTGGTGGACAAAGCTGACGCTGGGAACAGTGTTGGGAATCAAAGTACTTTTTGGGCCCCGTGCACCTCTGAAAATTCAGCCCATTAACTCTGTTTCTCTCTCCACAGGTGCTGCCAGACCTGCTGAGTATTGCCAGCATTTTCCATTTTTATTGGTGCAGAATACACCTTCTGGATCGGGCAGTCCAAAGCGGAACATAGAGAATCTGGGGTTGACATTTCTATCAAATCCAACATGACATCCAAGCTTGAAAGTCTTTGTAAAGGAGTCCGTGACTGCCCGATGATCAAGAGACTTTCATTGGCTTGCAACAAATATACCACCATTATTAGTACCTATGCCCAAAACATGGCAAACTCTGATGAAACAAGAATCAATTCTGTGAAGATCGAGAGCATGTCATTTCACAGGCTCCAAGAAAGAACAAGCTCATTACTTCAATACTCAAGTAGGAGCTGACCACCAGTCCTTGAAGGGAGTCATTGGTAGATAATCGTACAGGGAAGTGCAAGGGTAATGGAACACTGCTCCTTAGGATATGAATATTGTCAGTTCATCACCAACACATTCTTTAACTTTACTGATTGATTCTGGAGGACCAATATGTCACCAGAGAGTTGTCATCTCACAGAAAGAGGCCATTCAGCCAATCAAGTCAAGGAATGTCAAAGACGTTAAGTTCATAATGGGAGCTAAATGTTGGACAGACCATAGACTCATCTGAACAAATGTTGATCTCCAGATCGTTCAATTCCAAAACTACAGGTCAAAAACCCCCCACTACATTAAATATCATCAAACCTAAAGCACCAGGAGTGGAAGATCAGCTCCATCAAGCTGTGGAAGATCATCTTAGCACTGTCAACACAGCTTCTGGCAACATCAAGAGGGACTGGAAAAACTTTGATGATGCCTTACATTCTGTAGCTAATAAGACCCTAGGGCCAAAACCCAGAAAACACTAAGACTGGTTTGATGAGAACAACACTGAGATCTTTGAAAAGCATGACTATAGATCTGTTATCAACATCAAATAAACTGCATATAACAATAAGGGTAGTGAGCTTCAAACAAAGCTCAGAGCCATGCAGGAAAAGTGGTGAAGTGACAAGCTAAGGAAATCCACTTGCATGTACACTGACACATATGACATGAGGTACTACAAACCATTTGTGGTTCCCCTATCTAGAGGCTCCACTCTCCTAATGAGTGTTGATGCCTCTATCTTGTTAACTGACAAGACCCAAATGTTGGACAAAGGCAAAATACTGTGGATTCTGCAAATCTGAAATAGAAACAAGAGAATGTTGAAATCGCTAAACAGGTCAGTTTAACGTTTCAAATTGAAGACCTTTCATCAGAACTGTTCTGAAAGGTCACTGACCTAAGAGATATGTAGACCAGTAGATGTGTGTGTGACAATCATAGAGGAATTTCTCTACTTGTCCTTGCAGAGAAATGTTTACCTGAGTTATTCTAAATCACGACTTCGAGCATATTGCCGAGAAATTCTTGCAGATAGCCAGCCCAGACTCAGAAAAGGCAGAGGTACGACTGATATGGTCTTTACTGACAGACAACTTTAGGAACAGTGTTGAGAACAAAACTTGGATTTTTACTCTGTTGATCTCACAAAGACCTTTGATTTAATGATAGAGACAGCCTCTGGAAAGTACTGGCTAAAGTTTCTTTGAAGCTTGTAAGAGATTTAACTTCACGATCAGTTGGAGGAAGATGGAAACTATATTTCAATCTGTACCTGGCAAACTTTATGTGCCACCCAATATTACTACTGAATGGCAGATGCTAGGCTGAATTTGCTGATCCCGTCGCATGGCACTGGCAGCAGGCATGGAAAATGGTGGTGGTCCCAAGTGTCACCTGAGCAGCCGCGCCACCACAATTACGCAGTGGGTGGCCATTTAACATAATGGAGATGGCCGTCTCCCTCAACCACGTTGCGGGGGCAGCTGGCGAGACACCGATCATGGCATCAGCTGACATCGGAGCAGGTGCTGGCACCATCTTTCAAAGACTGCCAGCCCTGCATTCACTCATTCCTTGCATTCCACAGAAGGTCATTTAGCTGGAACATTTATAAATTCACATCACTGTCACCTTCAACAAATAATCCCCAAGAAGACTGTCAGAGGTCAGAGCAAGGGTGGCCCCACGCTTCAGTGATCAGATGGGGAGACCAGGGTCCCTGTGTAAGAGAGTGATTATTGCTGATCGTCGAAAAATTCATTAATGATGGAGAGCTACCTCTGGCATGTTGGCCATAGTGGAACAAGTGCAGCCTAACCCACACATATTTTTGTTGTATCTAGCAAGTCAGCATTCGCAGGTGACTGCAGCTCCAGAGGGACACCCAACAACCTCTGAGGAGGAGGAACACTTACAGGATACATCGTCCCAAGACTCTCCTTCAACTACCACCACTGCAGATAATTTCATATCAGTGGGAATCTGCTCAGCTTTTGAATCAGGGTCACAAGCTGGTGAGAGTGCCACACACATGCCAGAGCAGCTGGCTGAGGCTGAGACAGCCGAGGCCTCTGACAGTCAGAGGACTGTGGTGGCCAGGCCCATGCTGAGCCCCAGGCTCATGATAAACCTCTGTTGTCAACAGCACAGGGCATGCTGAAGTTTCAGGGAGAATCGCTGAATCACCCACCATCAACATCCTGGGAGTCACCATTGACCAGAAACTGAACTGGACCAGTCACATAAATGCCGTGGCTACAAGAGCAGGACAGAAGCTGGGAATTCTGCGGCACGTAACTCACCTCCTGATTCCCCAATGCCTGTCCACCATCTACAAGGCACAAGTCAGGTTTTTGATGGAATACTCTCCACTTGCCTGGATGGGTGTAGCTCCAATAACACTCAAGAATCTCAACAACATCCAGGACAAAGCAGCCCGCTTGATTGGCACCCCATCCACAACCTTCAACATTCACTCCCTCTATCACCGACGCACAGTGGCAGCAGTGTGTACCATCTATAAGATTCACTGCAGCAACTCACCAAGGCTCCTTTGACAGCACCTTCCAGACCTGTGACCTCTACCACCTAGAAGGACAAGGGCAGCAGATGCATCAGAACACCACCACCTGCAAGTTCCCCGCCAAGCCACACACCATCCTGACTTGGAACTATATCGCCGTTCCTTCACTGTCACTGGGTCAAAATCCTGGAACTCCCTTCCGAACAGCACTGTTGGTGTACCAACACCCCAAGGACTAAAGCGGTTCAAGAAGGCAGCTCACCACCACCTTCTCAAGGACAATTAGGGATGGGCAATAAATGCTGTTACAGCCAGCGACACCCATGTCCCTCGAATGAATAAAAAAAAACTAAGGCAACATCTGGCAGAGATGCCAGAGGCCATGCGTAGCCTTGGGTGGACCAAGAAAGAATCCATCCAACCCATGACTGCTGCTATGTCCCAGGCATATGTGCCCATGGCTTTCTCCATCGAGAGATTGGCGACCCTCATGGAGAGCCAGATTCCACAGATGCGCCAGGACCTGCACACGATGGCTTTGGCCATGAGCTCACATCAGCAGTGACAAGGTGAAAGGACCACGAGCCTGCAGACTTTTCCCTCTCTTAGTCCTTTTCTGGTGAGCATGGAGGTTTGATTGAGCCTAGAAAGGAAGGAGAAGAGGCTGTGCTCCACATCTGTGGGCTCCCCTCAGGGCACTTAGAGTGTGGACATCAGCTCCTCAGCCTCTCCGCTGGTGAGTCCAAGTCCAGCAACCGTGATGCCCAGCATGAGTCCTGCACCCGTCCAGAAAACTGTGAGGCAGCTGGGCTCCCCCAGGCCTCAGGCACCCAAAGGTCAGTCACCGAAGCCATCTCAGGCCAATGGGCAGCCTGAACATCAGCCTGCCTCCAGCACAGCTGCTAGCGCAGGGGTCACACCACATAGCGGCACCTGCAAGCATATTAAGAAAATCACTTAGCCACTCATAGCTATTCACGGGTGACACCAAGGTGTTAAGTGCAAAGTAATGAAAAGCTCTTTTGTGCCAATTGTTAGCCATCTTTTTGTAAAAACTATGTTCCACCGTGCCTTAATTGTGAGCCTCTAAATTCTACCATATCACTTAGTGCAGTGCTAATGTGACCATGGCCGTCATCATCATGGCAATGTTACTGAAGTTCTAATCAACATACACCCTCCCCTGGGCACTAGCACACATTGCAGCTGGTCGGCATTCAGGTAACATAGAAGGGAAGGAGACAGAAGACTACATGCATGAAGGTCAGTCTGCACTGGATTCTCATTGAGTAGATGTCAGGGTGGCTGAAAGCCGGTCATTATGAGGTTGTATTTTGCCTCCTTTGCACATCAGTCACCATGTCTGGCCTCCATCCATGTGTTATCACCTTCCATACCTGCTTGCCCTGTTTCTCCTCCATGTCCTCTTCGTCGGAGGATGTTTGTTGCTCAGGCATAACTTCCTCATGTAATGCTTCCCCCCCTGTAGTGCTAGATCGTGCAGAGCACAGCAGGCCACCACAATACATGAGACCCTCTCTGGGACATACTGCAGGGCTCCACCAAATCGTTCAAGGCAGCCCAATGGCCTGCTTGATGGTCACTCAGCTGGAGCTGTGGCAAGCGTAGCACCTCTCCTCTGCTGCATTGCAGGGGTTCCTTACAAGCATCAGTAGCCATGTCTTCAATGGGTAGCCCTCGTCTCTGAGAATGCATCCCTGAAGGTGAGTGGGGGGGGATTGAAAAGCTGAGGCACCTGGGACTGTTGAAGTATGTAGGCGTCATGGCTGCTTCCTGGGAAGCTGGCACACAACTGCAGGAAATAATTTTGTTGGTTGCAAACCTCTCTTCTTCTTCTTCTTTGGCCTCCTTGTCTCGAGAGACAATGGGTAAGCGCCTGGAGGTGGTCAGTGGTTTGTGAAGCAGCGCCTGGAGTGGCTATAAAGCCAATTTTAGAGTGACAGATTGTTCCAAAGGTGCTGCAGATAAAATTGGTTGTCAGGGCTGTTACACAGTTGGCTCGCCCCTTGCGCTTCTGTCTTTTTTCCTGCCAACTGCTAAGTCTCTTCGACTCGCCACACTTTAGCCTCGCCCTTATGTCTGCCCGCCAGCTCTGGCGATCAAAGGCAACTGACTCCCATGACTTGTGGTCAATGTCACAGGACTTCATGTCACGTTTGCAGACGTCTTTAAAGCGGAGACATGGATGGCCAGTGGGTCTGATACCAGTGACGAGCTCGCTGTACAATGTGTCCTTGGGGATCCTGCCATCTTCCATGCGGCTCACATGGCCAAGCCATCTCAAACGCTGCTGGCTCAGTAGGGTGTATATGCTGGGGATGTTGGCCGCCTGGAAGACTTCTGTGTTGGAAATACGGTCCTGCCACCTGATGCTAAGGATTCTTTGGAGGCAGCAAAGATGAAATGAATTGAGATGTCGTTCTTGGCTGACATACGTTGTCCAGGCCTCGCTGCCGTAGAGCAAGGTACTGAGGGCACAGGCTTGATACACTCGGACTTTTGTGTTCTGTGTCAGTGTGCCATTTTCCCACACTCTCTTGGCCAGTCTGGACATAGCAGTGGAAGCCTTTCCCATGCGCTTGTTGATTTCTGCATCGAGAGACAGGTTACTGGTGATAGTTGAGCCTAGGTAGGTGAACTCTTGAACCACCTCCAGAGCGTTGTCGCCGATATTGATGGATGGAG
This sequence comes from Heterodontus francisci, assembly GCF_036365525.1. NCBI lineage: Eukaryota > Metazoa > Chordata > Chondrichthyes > Heterodontiformes > Heterodontidae > Heterodontus > Heterodontus francisci. The sequence goes on from NC_090376.1 coordinate 77,898,863, forward strand.
CATTTCTAACGTCCTGTCCCATGATGTTCATTTTCTTGAGGCTGATGGTTAGGCCAAATTCGTTGCAGGCAGCCGCAATCCTGTCGATGAGTCTCTGCAGACACTCTTCAGTGTGAGATGTTAATGCAGCATCGCCAGCAAAGAGGAGTTCCCTGATGAGGACTTTCCACACTGGTCTTCGCTCTTAGATGGGGAAGGTTGAACAACCTGCCACCTGATCTTGTGTGGAGGTAAATTCCTTCTTCTGAAGACTTGAACGCATGTGAGAGCAGGAGGGAGAAGAAGATCCCAAACAGTGTAGGTGCGAGAACACAGCCCTGTTTCACGCCACTCAGGATAGGAAAGGGGTCTGATGAGGCACTGCTATACTGAATTGTGCCTTTCATATTGTCATGGAATGAGGTGATGATACTTCGTAGCTTTGGTGGACATCTGATCTTTTCTAGTAGTCTGAAGAGACCACGTCTGCTGACGAGGTCAAAGGCTTTGGTGAGATCTATGAAAGCAACGTAGAGGGGCATCTGTTGTTCGTGGCATTTCCCCTGTAGTTGGCGAAGGGAGAACAGCATGTCAATGGTGGATCTCTCTGCTCGAAAGCCACACTGTGCCTCAGGGTAGACACGCTCAGCCAGCTTCTGGAGCCTGTTTAAAGTGACTCGAGGGAAGACTTTCCCCACTATGCTGAGCAGGGAGATTCCACGGTGGTTGTTGCAGTCACTGCGGTCACCCTTGTTCTTATAGAAAAACCCCTGGGAAGGACGGCATTACCCCTGAAATAATCAAGAGTGCCAAGCCTGCTATACTTTTAGCACTCTACGAACTGCTTTGCCTGTGCCGGGACGAGGGAGCAGTACCACAGGTTGCAGACCAACTGAACATTTATTGAATGGAAGCCCTTCCAGTTGATGGCTGGCTGGTCTGTGGGAGCCTTGATGGCTACATGCGTGCAATCTATTACACCTTACACCTGGAGAAATCAAGCTATGGCCCCAAAACCAATGGCCCTCTTGGTCTGACTGTGAGGGTCAGTCCGGTAGTGCACATAGTAGTCGCCAGCCGCCTTGAACAGTCCGTTGGTCACTTCTTTGATACAATGGCGCGCTGCTGCTTGAGAGTCCCCACACATGTCACTGGTGGATCTCTGGAAAGACCCAGATGCATAGAAGTTTAGTGGCACGGTAATCTTTAGGGCCACTGCAAAGGGTGACCCCCAAATCCCATAGGTTGCAAATCGTCCTGCAGATGGCCGCATAGGTCTGTGACGGCCTCCCTAGAGAGTGATAATCTTCGCTGACAGTGTTGCTCAGACAGTAACTCACCTCTTGATTCCCCAAAGCCTATCCACCATCTACAAGGCACAAGTCAGGAGTGTGATGGATGGATGCCTGGATGGGTGCAGCTCCAACAACACACAAGAAGCTCGACACCATCCAGGACAAAGCAGCCCGCTTGATTGGCACCCCATCTACAAACATTCACTCCCTCCACCACCGACGCACAGTGGCAGCAGTGTGTACCACTTACAAGATGCACTGCAGCAATGCACCAAGGCTCCTTAGACAGCCCCTTCCAAACCCGCAACCTCTACCAACTAGAAGGACAATGCATGGGAACACCACCACCTGCAAGTTCCCCTCCAAGTCACACACCATCCTGACTTGGAACTATATCGCCGTTCCTTCACTGTCGCTGGGTCAAAATCCTGGAACTCCCTTCCTAACAGCATTGTGGGTGTACCGACCCCACATGGACTGCAGCAGTTCAAGAAGGCAGCTCACCACCACCTTCTCAAGGACAATTAGGTATGGGCAATAAATGCTGGCCTGGCCAGCGACGCCCACATCCCATGAATGAATAAAAAAAAATCTAGAGGTAAGTGATGCGAGTCCTGTAGACTCTCTGGTGTACTTGGGCCCTTCTTTGTCTGGCCAATTGCTGCTATTTGCGTCGTGGATCATCAGGGTCAGGCACAGCTACCTCTTGGGCCCGCCTCCATTGGAGGCACCTCAACATGCCAAGGGGATCCAAAAACACATGGTGTACGAGATCCATGGCAGGTACCCTGGGGCCTTTAGCTCGCTTCAGATGCAGAGACGAGCCTGCTTGGCAATTATGCTTATCAATTTTTGCTCGTGGGGATGTCTGATGTGCCTCAACACTAAAGGCTGGTCTACCATCTTTTCCAGCTGTGTGAAACATCACACACATTACAACATCATTTATGATACCCTCTAATGGCCTCCCAAAACACACAACCTATAGCCTTGCAAAGCTCCCCAATAAACAGAACCCACTTGCAGAGCCCCCCGATACACACAGCCCCCTTGCACACCTGAAATCAGCATAGTGGCAAAGGCTGCAATACCCCCCACTTGCCCTATGCTGCACTGGTCAGGTTAACTTCCCTTTCGTGGCACCGAGGCCTTGTGCCTTGGTGTTGCCAGCTTTTGAGGGCTGCAAAACTGAAGGCATGTGAGTGCCGCACACCACACGTCCGCCACAAAATTATGGACTATTCATTAAATTGCAAATAATTACATTCAAATTAATGCTAAACAGTATTTCAGCAATTTAAATTAGGTTGCCATCACGTCGGGTGTCAATACCACCACAGCACGTCCCCGCCTCTGAAATTGTCGACACACTGCAGTACAGCATCGGGTTTCGGGCAGACAGCTCCGCGGCGATTCTCCATCCCCCCACGCCACTGAACCCACCTTAGACAAGAGCACAAAATTTAGCCTGCTGTGTGCAATGAAAAGGTGGGCTGATCATTTTGTTTAAATGGCTGGTACAAGACTACCCAAGAAGATAGTCCACGCTGATCTGAAGATTGGTAAACACTCTTGTGGTGGTCAGTTCAAAAGGTATACGGATTTCCAAAAGGCCAATCTAAAAAACTGTCACACCCAACCAATAGATGAAAGCATGATGCCTGCGACAGGAAGAAGTAGCAAATGATCCATGATGATACAACAAAGCTTGAAGCAAGATTGATGCAGCTAGACGAAGGAAAAGGAGCCAAAAGGAATTCAAGGAAATTCAGCCCACAGGTCAATCTGACATCAGCTGTGCTGTGTATGGGAAAAATTCCTAATGAAAATCGAACTTTACAGGCATATGAGAACATTCAAGCTGTATTACTTGGAGATAAAAATCATAGGTTGTCATCATCGACAACAATGGACAAACCTTAATCATCATATAGACAGGCCAGGTAGATTACTTGGAGGGCTGGATTTTATGGGCCCCCATGAGGTGGGATCGGAGGCGGAAGCAGACCCATAGAATTGTGTCTGGGGGTGGGGGGGGGCGGGGTTGTGGGGGGGAAGAGGGCCCGTCGCCAAGCAATTTTGCCGGGGTGGGATAGGCCGACAGCCTTCCCACCCAGTGGCCAATAGAGGCCCTTAATTACGAACATATGAATTAGGAGCAGAAGTAGGCCATTCGGCCCCTCGAGCCTGCTCCGCCATTCAATAAAATCATGGCTGATCTGTTTTGTGTTTTGAATTCCATACTCCCATCTACCCCTGACAACGCTTGATTCTCTTGCCTAACAAGAATCTATCTACTTCCGCCTTAAAAATATTCAATGACCCCACCTCCACCACCTTCTGGGGCAGAGAGTTCCAAAGTCGCACAACCTTCTGAGAGAAAACAATTCTCCTCATCTCTGTCCTAAAAGGGTGACCCCTAATTTTAAAACAGTGCTCCTTAGTTCTGGACTCACCCACATCCACCTTGTCTGGACCATTCAGGATCTTAGAAACTTCAATCAAGTCTGCCCTCACTCTTCTAAAGTCCAGTGAAAATAAGCCCAGTCTGTCCAACCTTTCCTCATAAGACAACCTACTCATTCCAGGTATCAATCCAGTAAACCTCCTCTGAACTGTCTCCAAATCATTTACATCTTTCCTTAAATAAGGAGACCAAAATTGCACACAGTATGAGATGTGGTCTCACCAGTGCCCTGTATAATAAAAGCATAACATCCTTACTTTTATTTTCAATTCCTATTATTCCAATTCCTATAATTGCCCTATTAATGGGCACTTAACAACCTCTTCCCACTGCCACTGGGATCTAACCAGTGGCAGGGGAGTGTTTCCACCACCCAGGGAGGGCATGTTGTAAAATGAGGCACTCTCCTTGCGGGTTTGGTGGAGGGTGGTCCCTCCTCCGTGGGCATTCTGTGACCCACTGATGACCACTGTTGGTAAAACCTCCACCTCCATGGCCCCCCACTCTCTGGACTTCACGCCTACATCCCCACCTTCCCTTGTTGGGCCCTTCCGTACTGGCCCTGGCAATCCTACCTCACTTACCTGACATCCGGGGTTCCAAGGCCTCTGCAGTACTGGCAGTGGCTGCTGCCAGTATTGCTGACTTGTTGGACCTGTGATTGGCTGGCAGTTCTTGGAGTTGTGATCCCTATCTTTAAAGGAACGGAGATCCCGTTGCTGGATACGTAGGCAGAAAATCAACGGAGGTTCACACGCCTTTTCTGCCCGGTGCCGCGAGCCCCGCCTCCTCCACAAAATCCAGCCCGGAAAGTCTAGAGTGAGACATCATGTAAGGCTAATATTCAAGAACCTTGTGCCAGATCCAGTTAATATTGGCAGTTGGCACAGATTCTCCATTTGATGTCTAGGCTTGCTACATATTAGCTAGATATTGAGCAGGGAGTGGTATATTCTGGTTCATTGGGCTTGAGGGGGTCACTGAGGGGAATGGTCTGAGACATTAAGCCCAAGAAAAAAAATCTGGAGTATAACTCCAAAAATGTAACAGGAAGTGAAATTGCACAGATGATGTCACAACTTATTAACAGTCATGAGTGCTTCACAACTCTCCCAATCATTCATTAAAAGTATTAGATTCACTTCTACAGCAAATTATTACCTAACAGTGTGAGCTGTTAGTTAAACTTTTCTGAGTGTTTAGTTGCTTAATCTTTTGCATGGGAAGGTGCTGAAAGTGCGAGCTGATAACATCATAGTGAGGGAATCAGGGCATCTGGAACCTAAGTGAACGGGGCAAGTAACAGTGTATCTCCTTAACCAATTCGATTGAGGGATCTTAAAATTAACAGAGCACGGACTAAGAAGAAAGTGCAAGTTAGAATGGTGAACTCAATGCCAAATCAGAAAGAGTAATAAAGAGAAGAAAAGAAAAAGTGGATTAAGGAGAAAAAAGGCAACAAAAAGGAAAAGGCTTTTATGTACATTTTAAAATCTCCAACAATTAAAAACTGAAGGAATAAGATGAGCAATAGTTAATTTAAAGTGCCAGAGAGTTTGACTGTCAGTAATTAACGCTTACTGCACTGTTAAATGGTACTCAGACTGAAATGACAAGACTTAACTCTACGTGGCGAGTTTCCTTCTTATCTATAGCAAGTACAGCAACTTCAATACAGACAGCGAGACGTCGCTTTGGAAACCAAACAGTGGAATGGCCCATTTGGGAGAGCAACTTCTCAATTTCCATGTTTAAGTTTGTATCTGCCCTTGCCTAAAGTTGCTGTCACATTTGTGCATAAATAATTGTGAGCACTAATAGCCTCAATGTTATTTTGACAGCTCATTATGACACACTATGTTTGCTTATTCAGTGGATAAATGTAACACATGATGTGAATTGACCCTAAAGGCCTGAGGTACAATAATTTCTATCTGTTATGTTAGCTTATCTCAACTGAAATACAGGCCAGAATTTTGTTGAGCTCCTGACGTTGGGCTCCATGGCGGAGGGGGTTGGGGGGGTGGGGGCTGCTGTACCGGAAGATCACAGCGGCTCACCACAGAACCCACTGCTGGGATTGCTGGGCCCGATCTTCCCGGTGGCGGTGAGGTCCGTGGCAGCACACCCTGCTGCTCAGCGACAGGATCCAACTTTAACTATTTAAATAAAGCAAATGAATACATTTAAATACCATTCATTGTGATCTTACCAACTGTCCGGGATCTTCCATGCGACAAGTGCACTCGCGCACCTTCACTTTCCCGTCCAGGAAAAGCTGGCGCCACCGAGGTGGGGAAGGGGAGAAGTTAAGATTTTTAGTGAAATGGGGTGGGGTGGGGTGGGTGGGGAAAGGGGTCAACTCTGCATTTCTACTATGGGGAGGCGGGAAGGGGTGACCTCTGCACTTTGTGCAGTTGTGGGGGGACAGGTCAAATCTTCAATGTAAGTATTTTCTGGGGTGGGGCAGGGGAGAAACGGGGCAGCATTTATTTTCATTGTATTGGGCAAGGGGCGGATCAGAAATTTATTTACAGTGTAGTGGGGGTGGAGGGTACGGGGTTTAACTCTGTAGTTTCTGTGTAGGTCTGGCATCCATTTAAAAATGACGCCAGGGCCTGCGCATAGGCAGCTGACGCTGCCCCCGCCACGTGATTGGCGGGGGACATGACCCGCCCTGCATATTTAAATGAGCTGTTGTGCACTAGATCACGGCGTTGTGCAGCCCATGTGTGTGGGCCACCATTTTCTTCGCCTGCCACCGCTCCCAGCGGTGGAAGAATAAAATTCAGCCCCTGGGTGGGGATACCATAACTGGTTTAACTGCCCACATGTTGAGAGAGGAAAAGCAATACGTTCCCTACTCCTTATAATTATTCAGTGATGCCTGTTCGTAAATGTATAAATGACATTCAATGAGAAAAAGATTGGATTTTGGTTGCTTTCATGATGAAATAGCCTACTCCTGTTCCTAGTTCGTATGTATGTATATATCACCCGACTTCGCCCTGTCTCAGCTCATCTGCAGTTGAAACCCTCATTCATGCTTTTGCTACCTCTAGACTTGACTATTCTAATGTACTCCTGCCTGGTCTCCCACACTCTGTAAACTTCATATCATCAATAACTCTGCTGTCCATTTCTTAACTCACACCAAGTCCCGTTCACCTATCACCCCCGTGCTTGCTAAGTTACATTGGCTCCCAGTCAAGCAATGTCTTGATTTTATAATGCTCATCCTTGTTTTCAAATCCCTCCAAGGACTCACCCCTCCCTAACTCTGTAATCTCCTCCAGTCCCACAACCCTTTGAAATAGCTGCACTCCTCTAATGCTGGCTTCTTGAGCATCCCTGATTTTAATCGCTGCACCATTGGTGGGCACGCTTTCAATTGCCTAGGCCCTAAGATCTGGCATATCCTTCCTACACCTCTCCACCTCCTTTCAGGCACTCCTTAAAACCTACCTCTTGGAGCAAGCTTTTCGTCAATTGACCTACTATCTTCTTATGTGGCTCGGTATTTTATTTTATTGTATAATACTCCTGTGAAGCGCCTTGGGACGTTTTATTACGTTAAAGGTGCTATATAACTATAAATTGTTGTATTGGATCCATACTCAAGCACTAGACATAAGTTTCAAGAGAGAAGCCATGAAGGAAGAGATTTAGAGAAAAAACAAAAAATAAAATGGTACTTACATCATTCAGGTTTAATATGTACGTTGGCAATTTTTTTTTAACACCATGGATGGAATTTTCCATACTCAGATGCTGCCGAAATGGCAAAACCCTTAGTGGGTCGGGAACCTGTTTGAGTAATTAGTGAGCTTTGTCAAGGCTCTTTCATTGAGCCACAACATTATCATCTCGCCTTCGTGTTGACTGACCAATCAGCGAGAGTGGGCAGGATGATGCGCATAATCATGTAATGAAGGATCTCTTTTAAAGAGACCCCCACAGGCCTCACAAAGGCAGTCTGAGTGCAGCATTGAATGTACCAATGGGAAGGAGAAAACTGCTGTTGGAGGGAAGAAATACATGGGAAGGGTGTGTGGGATGGGTTCTCAGACATCCCTGGATGTCATTATGGATGCAGTCAGGGCCAGAAGAGAAGTCCTCTTCCCTGAGAATGGAAGGAGGAGGCCTGCGAGCCTTACCAAACAGGCATGGCTGCAAGTCGCAGAGGTGGCAAGCAGCAGACGTTTGGTGGTCAGGACTTGGATCCAGTGCCACAAAAAGTTTAATAAAGAAAGGACTTGCATTTATATAGCACCTTTCATGAGCACAGGACACCCCAAAGTGCTTTACAGCCAATGAAGTACTTTTGAAGTGTAGTCACACAGCAGCCAATTTGGGCAGAGCAAGTTCCCATAAACAACAAAGCGATAATGACCAGATAATTTTTTTTGTGATGTTAATTGAGGGATAAATATTGGCTAGGACACCAGGAATAATTCCCTTGCTCTTATTCGATATAGTGCCATGGGATCTTATGCGTCCACCTGAAAGGGCAGCCATAGCCTAGATTTAGCATCTCATCTGAAAGACAGCAGCTCCAACAGTGCAGCACTTCATCAGTACTGCACTAGAGTGTCAGCCTAGATTTTTGTGCTCAAGTTCTGGAGTTGGGCTTGAACCCACACCCTTTGACATGGAGACAAGATTCTATCAACTGAGCCACAGCTGACACAAGACCTCATAAGATCCAGTAAGGTGAGTGTCATACAACTCTCACCTGGTAGCCGTCACTCTCTCACCTCCCTCGCATTCTCCTGCACAGCATTCCTCTAACTGACACATCTTGCTGTCGCACACATTTCTTTCTCTCTTCCTCAAATCTCCAACAAAACAGACAACATTCACACTCAGCCTTATCCTATTGTCCTCTCATGCCCAGTCCTCACAGTCACCCTCCACAAGTGTTCTCTGTCCATCCTCCGCAATCAGTAAACTTCTCACACTCATAACTCTCTGCCTTTTCTCATTACAGGAGAGAGCCACAACTCCAGGAAGAGTCAGAGAACTGGGTGCTCCTACAACCATTGCTTCTTGACCACAATGAAGGAAGACACCCTTGAGATTGACAGGGTTGCACAAGTACTGGCTGTTGGTGATCGAGAAATGGGGGTGGCCCAGAGACCTGGTGACAGCATCAGTTGAAGCACTGCCACTAGGCACTTAATTGTCACTTATGTTTAGTTGATGCCACCAATACATGTGATATCATGAGCTGTATTGTGTTATGTTGGGACCCTATTTCATCCATTTTCAGCACAAACTCATGTCTTTCATCTCTCACAAGTCCATCATGGGTCCTGACTGAGGAGATGAGGAAGGAGCCTAAGGAGTCCTCAGAAGAGGACCAGCACTCTGAGGATGCTCGATCACATAATTCCTGCACTCACTCCATCAGCACAATACACATACATCCACCGATTCTGCAATTCAGATACATTGCAATAGGGTCTCTTCTCAATGTGTAGCCACTTCTCGGCCCTTGCCTTCTCCCACTCAGGCAGAGCTGCACAAGCTGCCTCCTGCCTCGATGACCGAGTCTGCCCCTGCATAGGTGTACGTTTAGCAGTCTTTGGCGAGGCCCTCATGCACACCAAAACCCAGAGGATATCCACCAAAGGCAGCTTATCTGTCAGAGCAGGGGAATGATCAGCCTGCCTCCAGCTCAGCTGAAGCCACAGGGGTGGTGCCACACGACGTAATAGAAAGCATAAGAGGAAGACATCTTAGTTGCACCAAAGGATTCAGTAGGCACTTAGAATAGTGTTAATGTTTCATTAATGCTCGTTATTTCAATGAAAGCATGAATTTATGCGATCTCCTCATTCTCATAGCCTCAACTTTATTGTATCCCCCATTCACCCATTCCTTCCGGTGAATGGAATCATCAGCCTTGATGAGGAGGAAAAGGTGTGACTGTGATGGTTGGCTAGGTCACTGTAGGAAGGAGGCGTGTTGGTGGGTTTGCACAGGGGTTGCGCTGTAAAGTGTAGTTTGCTGCAAGTGAAGTATGCCTGAATGAGTCTGTTGCAGGCTTCTTTGACAGCTAGGTGTGTAACTGCTGACACCAAGGGCACATCACCCTCCTCCTCCTCCTCTGAGGACGTTGGGTGCTTTCCACCTTCCTCTTGGGCCAGTTCCACTCCTCTCTGCAGAGCCATGTTGCGAAGGGTACAGGAGACCACAATGACTCTGGAGACCCTAGCTGGGTCAAATTGAAGGATGACTCCAGATCCGTCAAGGCACCAGAACCTCATCAGTGGCCAATTAAGCGGTCACCACCAGGACCGCCGTTTAATTAAGGATGGCGGCCTGCCCCTCTGAGCTACTGGGCCAAAAGAGGGCCGGCAGCTCTGCAGCACCACAGATAGAGGTGGCTGCTGCTGAGGCTGCAGGGAGAAGGAAAGGGCAACTCCAAGTTGAGGTAAGTGAGTCATGGATGTGCTGGGTGCTGGGGCCAGGCAGGCAGCCCCCTGAGATTGGAGAGGTGAATCCTCCAGCGGCAGCATTAAAGCTGCGGGAGTGGCCACTGCCATTAGGAAGCCCCTTCTTGGGCCATGGAGCATCCACAAAGGATCCCCCCCCACTCCCGCCCCGGGAGGCCACTGGGAGGCCCTCTCAATGCAGCTGGCAACTCACCACATGGTGGGGACTGTTCCGTGGCTCGTAAAATCCTGGCAGTAAAATAGCCATCAACAAGTCAATTAAGTGAATTAATTGGCTACCTGCCTCCGGCCGGCAGGCAGCTGAGCCGCTACCATTTCCGCCTTTCGTAATATCCCTTAACAACAGGAACACATTGGACTTCCCTCCCGATGCCTTCCACCGCACTTTTATCACCCTTCCCACCTCATAACCAGTCTCCAAAGGGCTGGTAAAATTCTGGCCTTTATGTGGTCAGCAGAACTATGGATGGGCATTAAATACTTTTGTGCCAATGTTGCCAACATCCCACAAACAATAAACAAAAATTGTATCGGTCTCAACCTGGCTACTCAACAAATTCCCTTTAAAGTATGTCAAACCCTGTATCATTGCCTTCTCTGACAGTCTGCTCCACATTCCTCCTACTCTTTGAGGAAAAAGGTTTTTTGTAATCTCTCCCTTGGGGCTTGTGAATTTTGTACTGATATCTTCTATTCCTATGTTCATTGTCTGATAAGTAGCTTGCTTATTTCTCCTTCCCTTTTCCTCCTATCCACTCCCCAGTCCCTCCTTATCCTTTTTTCTCTCCTCCCCTGCCCCCTCATCCTTCCCTAGCATCCCCCCCCCACCCCACCTCCCCTCTGCAGCCCCTTTCCTCTTCCCCTCACAGTTCCCAGTCTCTCCCATATCCTCATATATTGGTTGAAAAATAAAGTATCGTTAATTCTCCCCTTTGAATTCTTGAGGGTTCCACAATGTAGTTCAAGAGTCTTGGATCAGTATTTTTAACTCAACAACACTCTCAAAAAGGTAGACAGTCCATACACCCTGTCCAATAATTTAACTAACCCACCTAAAAGTTGTAAAACTTTTGTATTAATACAACAACAAAAAAAGAACAGAAAGGAAATGAGTTGCTCTGATCTGGAATGAACAGCGTGAAAGGGTAGTGAAAGCAAATTCAACAGTATTTTTCAAAAGGGCATTGGCTATACACTCGAAAAAGAAAAATTTGCAGAACAATACGCAAAGAGTAGAAGAGTGAGACTAATAAGATAGCTCTTTCAAAGAGCCAACACAGGCATGATGGGCTGAAAGGCCTCCTTCTGTGCTGTATGATTCTATGATGTGGACAATTATGACAAACATTGTATTAATGTATTTCCTGCAAATGCCATGCTTTAAAATGTATAACTATACCAATATATAAATTTATATATTTTTAGAAAATAAAAAGAAAACCAAATTAGAAAAATCAAATCACTGCAATTATTTCGAAAATTTTGAAGGATGTGGCTACTGAATGAGTAATGTGTAATTTGAAACAAAAATCAGTCTCCTTTAGCCTGCAGGGATCCATGACCTTGTTCACTAGTCTCTGCATTATAAGCAATAGTACACAACCAAGTGATTAAGTTAAAGTTGACAGCGGCTCAGTAAATGTCACTATCGGTCCAGATTTCCAGACAACAGCTTATGACTGCGTTCTACTTTGTCAGTCTGCCTGAGTGAGAAATGCATAGCTTTCAATGAATAAATGTTAATTGTAAAGTAAAAGAATTGCCCATAACCCTCAGCTATAAATAGGCAATGCTTATTATTTGTGATAAAATGGCTTCTCAGCAGACAGAAGGGGCCATTGTACATCGTGTACTTAAACCTGCCATGGCTTTGCTCCTGTGGTAGTTGCAGAATATTTTAATATTTTATGTGGCAATAATTATTTTAATAAGTGTAGTACAAAGGTAATATAATGGCAGTTTCATTATGAGGTACTTAAATTGAAAAATTGACTGCATATCTAATCTGTTACTCCCTGTGAGACTTTTGATTTTATTTCTCATGTGGCCATTCAGCAACATGTAAGATTTTTAATTTCAATTCAATGTGCAAAATTCAGAAAAAGTGAAAAGGAAAATCTTTATGTTTACTGCTCTTACAACCATTGAATCAGTCTTTGGTAACTTATTCATATTCACCTGGTAAAAGTACAATGTGAAACAACGCTCACATCCCATTAAAAAAACACATGTATCACCAATAGATTTCTGCTTTCTTTCCACTAAAAGCTATTGAAAGCTCAGAAATAGATGACTGAGGATGTCTCATCAGGCCCCGTGAGTCCTTAGTTCTCAAAAACCTTGACAAACAAATGTTGTTACCATAGGACTCATTTATAGACTTAAATCAGATGGAGAGTTTTTACAGATGTGGAAATTATATGGCATGTTAATCAAATGTGCAATGACTATAAAAATGTGAAGTTGGTACATTCAGGGACTAATTCACCATTAGGTATACAGATTCAAATTTTAAGACAAAAATGTTCAAATTTAATTCCTCCCATAAATTAATTTATATTACAGTCAAATATAATTAGCAAGTTGACCACATAACGAACATTGTGCATAGGTGCACAATTGCAGTCTAAAAATCTTCACGTGGCCATCATACTTCAGGAGTCACATGGTATCTTAATGTAAATTCTGTGTTGCACATCAAAAAGTATAAAATAAACCAAAGGAACTCTCCAGGAACACAAAAAACAACCAGAATATATGTAGGCACTTCATAACTTTGCTTAGTTAACAGCAATTAGTCTACTTTTCCTTGAAGGGACACACTTTCTAGTACATTTAGAAGAATGATAAATTGTGGTTTACATGTTATAATATTCCTGTATTAAAAAATACATCCACTGATATATAAACACATGAACAGATACTGCTTGGTGTCTTTGCCGTGATTCAAAAGATAATGACCCATATTTTGTAGTCAGCAGCGAACGAACAGCATTTGCCGCTTATTGCATTTACACTTGCCCACAGAGTTTCTGTGGGCTTTTACACTGCAATTTACAGGGATTTGAAAGCACAAAACAGTGCAGCGTGCTCAACAGGGGATCTGAAACCTGTGTGCTCAAGGCAAGTTGAAGATTCCTTACTGAGACACGTAGGAGGTAATTTTAACTCCCCAAAGATGTTTGGATTGGGTGAAATGTTGAAACTTTGAAAATTTCATACCCAATCCCAATCCACCCACTTTTGGTTTTAACAGGGCTTTAACAGAAATGGGCTACAACCCACTTCCAGGAGGTAGGTTGTTCATTTTATGAGGCTGTGTGCCTCAGATTTTGTTACTATTCCAGCTTTAGCGCAAGTCAGACATATTTCTCAGACCTCAGGAAACCCAGCAGCTCAAGGGAAGGGAGGAGTGCTGCATGTAAGAGGTGAATGCTTTTCCAGCACTGCTTGTGGGCCAGGAAGAGTAGGAGTGCTTATCCTGGACCTCCAAGGAAACCTGTTTCCCACTCCATGCAATTGGAACCTCTGCGCAATCACCAACCACCCCATGCACGACCACTGACTGTCCCCTGCATGATCATGAACCACCTCACATGATCAACAACCCCACCATGCAAGATCGTTAACCCCATCCCATGTAATTAAAATGTCAATCAAACCAGGAAGTGTAAATTAGAATATGTAATTCAATTAAAAATCATATGTAGAAAGTGAAATTAAGATACAGAAAGAAAGCTGGGAAGAGAGAGAGATAAAAGAAACAGAAAGAAAAAGTTTTAAACGTTTATTTTTTAAAAATTCCAACAATAATTAAAAATCAGAAGGAATGAAGCTCTAAAGTTGTGAAAGTAATTTTATGTCAGAGAAGTTGTTTGACAGTAACTAAGAATTAACACACTATTAAAAATTTCACTTATACTTGAGTGACCAAGCCCTAATGGTATCTGGCATGTATATTGGGTATCTAGTGTGCAAGTACTGCAAGTTCACACCATTGCATGTATGCGAATAAACAAGTCTATTGTCAAGGTACCAGTGTTGCAAAGCTTGCGGAGGAACAAAACAACTCAACTTCTGTGTTTAGCTGTGCACACCGGGGAAGTTGCTGTCCGATTTACTACTAAATAATGTTGCATGTCTATAGCATCATTGTTATTTTTAATGCAAAATCCATTGTTTTAGAACAGTCTGGTTCTGTTGCAGATAGTCGGCTGTCCCTCGATTTGAGGATGACGTCTCCTCAAGGTCGCCAGTTTCTGCCATGGGTCTTCAGGTGACTGAACAGGCTGATTCTCGACCCGCAGATCTTTGGGCACCTGGGGCAGGACGTCCCATGAGATTTTGGGATCCGGAGTGCAGGATTTGCTTCCTATGGATCTACTGTAGATACCATCTCAAGTTCACTAATGCTATTTACTCCTATTAATGATCTAAGCATCTTGCTTCTATAGGAGTTGACTCACACTACTCTATATGTACACTTGTGATACCCTTGTAATCTGATTTGGATATTCCTGTCTATCACTGAATATTTCCTCAAAATCCCCAAGGACAGACTGAGCAAAGACTTATGGTGAGGCCTGTTACAAATCAATAAGCTACTTTATTTCACAGTAAGGTGAACATGCAAAATGGCAGTCATGATTGGACTTAACTAATTCGAATAGTATAGCCTACCTTTGCATAATGATACAAAATAAGGAACGTGCAATGCTTCCTCACATCAGTGGACCATCTTATTTGGGTTAAGTAATATGTCTTCCAACTATTCCTCTAGTATTTCTGATTTGCTGAGCCTGGCTAAAGTTTTCACCTATGGATTTAAAACATCAACTGGTTTCAAGGCATCATGTTTCAAAAATTCCAGCTGTTTCCTTGTGCCCCAGCCTTTATCTTTTTATCATCTACTCAGAGAGGCAGACAAGGATCAAATGCCTTTTCAATACAATAGGTGCCAGATGCTTTTCATCCTCCCACAAGCTAACAAATTGCTTTTTGTTTAACCTCTGAGGGAAAGAAAACTATGTAGCATATTAACCACCTTTCACCGAGGTTCCTTTTTAAAAAAAAAACTTCTGAAAATACTGAATGCGTTGTTTTAGTTCTCACACTGTCAGGTGCAGTCTTGCTTCTCAGCCTGTTCCAGCTCCAATCGCCAATTTAAAAACAAAATCATAAGAACATAAAGTCATAAAACAACTGAATTAAACAAAATATCTCAGGATTCCTGTAAACATTTGATTAATAAAAGGTCTTCTGTATATAGTAACACGATTGATTGAAACTAACAAAAGGACAGATTGGATTGTTTTATTTGAAGCCTCTTACTTTCTATCTAAATGATATAAATATTTAGGTTAATCTTTATGTTCAAATGAATTCCTCAAAGACCGTGTAATCAGTAATTCAGTAGCTAAATTAACGAAGTTAAGAGAAAAACTCTTTACTGTGATTAAGTTAGTAGTATTTATACTAAATACGCAAAACTGAGAAGGGCATTACTGTTTTCAAGGAAACTAGGCATGCTTTAAAAGGATGACATTATGATGGTCTCTCAGAAAGGTGTGATATGGAAATTTAATTTAAAACAGCATTTCCATGAACAAAACCAACAAATAACCACAATGCAGAAGTTATTTAGATATTTCAAAAAGTAAAAAATAACCATTTCTGTCATATTGGTCAGCTGATGCTGCCGTGTAATTCATGCAACTCTCAACCTTTTTAAAAATGAAAGCATTCAGTATAGGAGCTACATATGTAATACCATTTGACTGTAAACCTTTACTGATTTGTAACTAATTACCTGTCCTGAGCTTTTTTCTTAATTTGTGCACTGTGTTGCAACAAAACAAATTTTCTCAAAAAGGAGCTTGGGCTGGTTCAATCCCTGTTATCAGTCATCTCAAAAATGTAATTTCTACAGTCTGAAATTACTAATGCAAATGTTATTTAATGTAGGAGATATCGAGAGTAATTTTGACTTCACCACCTGGGAGGTAACCAGATAGAATGGATCATCTGCACATTGTACAACTTGCCCTATATTCATCCCATTGGATGGATTAGTGCCAACTTCTGGCTCAGTTTACTCATGGAACTCCCAGATTTCCTGCACCCTCCACAGCTCCACAACATTGCCGCCAATCCTACCCCAGTTCAGTGAGCTGCTCATTGAGTACTAGGCAACTGACCAACTCTATTCCAACAATGCCGAATGGCTTGAGACTCCGACTGAAGGTTTCAGATAGGTGCATCACTTGTTTTGCACCCAATTTGGCCATATGATTAAAATATCCCCCTGTGTTTTGTGAATGAAGTAATGTTCAAGATGTTGACACCAAATTACTCAAAGTAACAATAACCCTTTTAAAAAAATTTACCCAACGATTTACAAGTTAAAACATTTTTAATGAAATTAAATCTGCTGTATTGATTTTCTGCTTTTATGCACTTTTAACTGTTACCTGTAAATTAGAACACAAAGAGGGCTTGCATAAATTTAGTGAACTAATTGTAGTGACAATGGATTTTGTTCAACCTTTATGCAACGTTACATTACCAGATAATGTACCTATAAAAACGACAATCCAGTAAGTAGGAACTGAGGCTCTCTTACAGGAGTGGTTTTGGCATTATGAGTGAAATATCTGGAAGTCTTAAAATACAATAAAAAGACTGATATGGTTCTGAAAACTAGTGCCTTTGCATTGCAATCAATGTTACCTTTAATGTCATCAAAGTAACCAGTATACTAACTTACTGGGAAAATGTCAGTGGGTAATATGAAAAGCAATGTAGAGGGGCATCTGTTGTTCACGGCATTTCTCCTGTATCTGACGAAGGGAGAACAGCATGTCAATAGTCGATCTCTCTGCACGAAAGCCACACTGTGCCTCAGGGTAGACGCGCTCGGTCAGCTTCTGGAGCCTGTTCAGAGCGACTCGAGCAAAGACTTTCCCCACTATGCTGAGCAGGGAGATTCCACGGTAGTTGTTGCAGTCACCGCGGTCACCTTTGTTTTTATAGAGGGTGATGATGTTGGCATCGCGCATGTCCTGGGGTACTGCTCCCTCGTCCCAGCACAGGCATAGCAGTTCATGTAGTGCTGAGAGTATAGCAGGCTTGGCACTCTTGATTATTTCAGGGGTAATGCTGTCCTTCCCAGGGGCTTTTCCGCTGGCTAGGGAATCAATGGCATCACTGAGTTCCGATTTGGTTGGCTGTATGTCCAGCTCATCCATGACTGGTAGAGGCTGGGCTGCATTGAGGGCAGTCTCAGTGACAGCATTCTCCCTGGAGTACAGTTCTAGGTAGTGCTCAACCCAGCGGTCCATCTGTTTGCGTTGGTCAGTGATTATGTCCCCCGATTTAGATTTGAGGGGGGTGATCTTCTTGATGGTTGGCCCAAGAGCTCTCTTCATGCCATCATACATTCCTCTGATGTTTCCGGTGTCTGAGGCCAGCTGAATATGACTGCATAGGTGTTGCCAGTAGTCGTTTGCGCAACGCCTAGCTGTTCTTTGTGCAGTACTTCTGGCTGCTTTAAGTGCTGCGGATGTTAAATCGCTGGGGGCTTTCTTGTAGTTCAAAAGTGCAATGCGCTTAGCGGCTATGACAGGTTCCAGCTCTTCATTATGAGATTGAAACCAGTCTGCATTTCTCTTCGCACTTTTGCCGTAGGTGGTCAAAGCTGACTCATAGATGGCGTCTCTGATGTGGGCCCACTTGGTCTCAGCATCCCCTGTGGGAGTGTTTTGAAGGGCTGTTACAAGTGAATTTAGAAATTTTTGTAACAGCTGTGGGTGAGAAATTCTGCTCGTGTTGATGCGCGGGTGGCCCTTCTGCTTGGAATGATGCAACTTCTTTGGTCTGAGTCTAACCTTGCTGCACACCAGGGAGTGGTCGGTGTCGCAGTCCGCACTGTGGAAGCTGCGTGTGATTTGAACACTGTTTAAGGCGGCTCGCCTTGTGACAATGAGGTCTAGCTGGTGCCAACGACGTGATCTTGGGTGCCTCCATGAAACCTGGTGACAGGGTTTAGTGTGAAAGAACGAGTTGGTGATGCAGAGGTTATGATAGGTACACAACTCAAGCAGTCTCTGCCCGTTCTCATTCATCCTTCCAACGCCATAGCGCCCAAGGCAGGAGGGCCATGAGTCATGGTCGGCCCCAACCCTGGCATTAAAGTCCCCCAGCAGGAATAGGTGTTCGGTGTTGGGGATGCTGCTAATGATGTTATGGAGTTGTTCATAGAACTGGTCTTTAGCTTCAGGTGCGGAACAGAGTGTTGGAGCATAGATGCTGAGTAGGTGTACTGGACCAGAGGTGGTGAGCAGTCGGATGGACAGTATGCGTTCCGAGCCATTTGAGGGAGGCTCTATCATGCTGAGCAAGGAGTTTCTGATGGCGAAGCCCACTCCATGCTGTCTTGGTTCTTCAGGATCCCTGCCCTGCCAGAAGAAGGTGTAGTCTTGCTCTGCTAGAGAGCCACTCGCGGGGAGGCGAGTCTCCTGAAGTGCTGCAATGTCCACATTGAGTCTACTGAGCTCGTTGTTAATGATGGCGGTCTTCCGAGAATCGTTGATTTGTGTAAGGTCTTCCGACAGGCCAGGACACATAGTTCTGACGTTCCAGCTTGCAAAGCGAAGGGCTGGTACCTTCTTTCCTTTTTTCATGTTGTTTGGTGCGGTGTTGCTTTCATTGATCTCACCAAAGCCTTTGACCTCGTCAGCAGACGTGGTCTCTTCAGACTACTAGAAAAGATCGGATGTCCACCAAAGCTACTAAGTATCATCACCTCATTCCATGACAATATGAAAGGCACAATTCAACATGGTGGCTCCTCATCAGAGCCCTTTCCTATCCTGAGTGGTGTGAAACAGGGCTGTGTTCTCGCACCCACACTTTTTGGGATTTTCTTCTCCCTGCTGCTTTCACATGCGTTCAAATCCTCTGAAGAAGGAATTTTCCTCCACACAAGATCAGGGGGCAGGTTGTTCAACCTTGCCCGTCTAAGAGCGAAGTCCAAAGTACGGAAAGTCCTCATCAGAGAACTCCTCTTTGCTGACGATGCTGCTTTAACATCTCACACTGAAGAATGCCTGCAGAGTCTCATCGACAGGTTTGCGTCTGCCTGCAATGAATTTGGCCTAACCATCAGCCTCAAGAAAACGAACATCATGGGGCAGGATGTCAGAAATGCTCCATCCATCAATATTGGCGACCACGCTCTGGAAGTGGTTCAAGAGTTCACCTACCTAGGCTCAACTATCACCAGTAACCTGTCCCTAGATGCAGAAATCAACAAGCGCATGGGTAAGGCTTCCACTGCTATGTTCAGACTGGCCAAGAGAGTGTGGGAAAATGGCGCACTGACACGGAACACAAAAGTCCGAGTGTATCAGGCCTGTGTCCTCAGTACCTTGCTCTACGGCAGCGAGGCCTGGACAACGTATGCCAGCCAAGAGCGACGTCTCAATTCATTCCATCTTCGCTGCCTTCGGAGAATACTTGGCATCAGGTGGCAGGACTATATCTCCAACACAGAAGTCCTCGAAGCGGCCAACACCCCCAGCTTATACACACTACTGAGTCAGCGGCGCTTGAGATGGCTTGGCCATGTGAGCCGCATGGAAGATGGCAGGATCCCCAAAGACACATTGTACAGCGAGCTCGCCACTGGTATCAGACCCACCGGCCGTCCATGTCTCCGTTATAAAGACGTCTGCAAACGCGACATGAAATCGTGTGACATTGATCACAAGTCGTGGGAGTCAGTTGCCAGCATTCGCCAGAGCTGGCGGGCAGCCATAAAGACAGGGCTAAATTGTGGCGAGTCGAAGAGACTTAGTAGTTGGCAGGAAAAAAGACAGAGGCGCAAGGGGAGAGCCAACTGTGCAACAGCCCCAACAAACAAATTTCTCTGCAGCACCTGTGGAAGAGCCTGTCACTCCAGAATTGGCCTTTATAGCCACTCCAGGCGCTGCTTCACAAACCACTGACCACCTCCAGGCGCATATCCATTGTCTCTCGAGATAAGGAGGCCCAAAAGAAAGAAATATGAAAAATAATAGGTAGAAAAGAGTAGAAGATGCACCACCATTCTGACAAAGTACTGGCAATTTGTTTTTGTTTACAAACACAAAATGCTAATATGTAAATCATACTGGCCGTGAATTTACGCTGTTGAATGCTAGCAATAAATACTTAACACATTTGTCTAAAATCCCTTTCTTTACTACTTAAGAGGCTTTACTTCATTTATCTTAACCCCTCTTAGAGTAACAAATTTAACATCCCACAGCCATTGTGACAAAATGCATCTTTTCCCACTTCACAAACAAATAAAACACTTTGCCAAATATTTTTTCATTAAGTCAGTACCCATTGAGAAGATTAAAAACGATGTCAAGATACAAATAAAAATGACCTTTAAAATATGCGAGCACAATTGGCAATTATCATGGAATCATGGAATGATGCAACAGAGAAGGATGCCACTTAGTTCTTCATTCCTGTGCTGGCTCTTTGAAACAGCTATCCAAGTAGTCCCATTCCCCTGCTCTTCTTCCATAGCCATCAAGTTTTTCTTTTCAATATTTATTCCCTTTTGAAAGTCATTATTGAATATTTTATTTTTTATTTAGAGATACAGCACTGAAACAGGCCCTTCAACAACCCATTTATACTAATCCTACACTAATCCCATATTCCTACCACATCCCCACCTTCCCCTGCCACCTACCTATACTAGGGACAATTTATAATGGCCAATTTACCTATCAACCTGCAAGTCTTTGGCTGTGGGAGGAAACCGGAGCACCCGGCGAAAACCCACGCGGTCACAGGGAGAACTTGCAAACTCCACACAGGCAGTACCCAGAATTGAACCCGGGTCGCTGGAGCTGTGAGGCTGTGGTGCTAACCACTGTACCACTGTGCTGCCCCTTTCCAGGTCATAACATATCGCTGAATAAAAAACAATTTGCCTCACTGCCTCTTGGTTCTTTTACCAATTATCATAAATCTGTGTCCTCTGGTTATTGACCCTCCATCCAATAGAAATAGTCTCTCCCTATCTACTCTAATTATTTATTTATTTAGAGATACAGCACTGAACCAGGCCCTTCAGCCCACCGAGTCTGTGCCAACCATCAACCACCCATTTATACTAATCCTACACTAATCCCATATTCCTACCACATCCCCACCTTCCCTATATTCCCCTACCACCTACCTATACTAGAGGCAATTTATAATGGCCAATTTACCTATCAACCTGCAAGTCTTTGGCTGTGGGAGGAAACCAGAGTACCCGGCGAAAACCCATGCGGTCACAGGGAGAACTTGCAAACTTCACACAGGCAGTACCCAGAATTGAACCCGGGTCGTTGGAGTTGTGAGGCTGCGGTGCTAACCACTGCGCCACCCTATTACTCTATCAAACTTTTCCTAATTTTGAACAGTTCTATAAAATCTCCTCCTAACCTTCTCTGCACGAAGGAGAACAAACCCAGTTTCTCTAGTCTATCCACATAACTGAAGTCCTTCAAACCTTGGATCATTCTAATAAATCTTCTCTGTACGCTCTCCAAGGTATTGACATCCCTCTTAAAGTATGGTGCCGAGAATTGGATACAATACTCCAGCAGGGGCCTAAGCAGTGTTTTATGAAGATTTAGCATAATTTCCTTGACTTTGAACTCGATGGGGTAATTTTAACCTAACGAAATAGGCAGTTTAGGTCAGAGGCAGGGTTAAAGTCTTAAAAATCAATTCCTGATCCAAACATGCCTCCAATCCACCCATTTCCATCTTTAAGTGAGGCCAATGTGGCTTGGCTTCCAGGTGGGGCACTGAATGTTGACCTCATGCGCTGTGGATGTGGGGGAATCCCAACCTCCAGGTTCCCCACAATTTTCAGACCTCCTGCTCCTGGCAGGTCAGGTCAGTAAAAATTCAGGCCTATGTCTCTGTCAGTAAAACCAAAGGAACCTATATAGCTTTTAACAGCCTTATTAACTTGTCCCGTTATCTTCAAAGATTGTGCAAGTATACCTCCAGGTCTCTCTGTTCCAGCACCCCCTTTAAAATTGTATCATTTAGTTTACATTGCCTCTCTTCAATCTTCCTACCAAAATGAAGTACTTCACAGTTCTCTGCGTTAAATTTCATCTGCCTTGTGTTTGCCCATTTCCCCAGTCTATGTCATCCTGAATTCTGTTTACAACATCTCCCTCACTGTTTACAACATTTTCCAGTTTTGTGTCATCTGCAAACTTTGAAATTATGCTCTGTATACCCAAGTCCAGGCCTTTAATATAAATCAAAAAGAATGGTGGTCTCAACCCTGACTGCTGGGGGAACAGCTTTGTATACTTCCCTCTAGTCTGAAAAATAACCGTTTACCACTACTCTTTGCTTTCTGTCTGTTGGCCAATTTCATATTGACGCAGCCACAACCCCTTCAATTCCATGGGTCTTAATTTTACTAACAAGTCTATTATGTGGTACCTTACAAAATGCCTTTTGAAAGTCAATATGCACAACATCAACCACACTATCCTCATCAACTCTCTCCATTATTTCATCAAAAAAACTTAATCAAGTTAATCGCACATGATTTGACTTTAGTAAATCTGTGCTGAATTTGATTTATTAACTCATATTTTTCCAAGTGACAATTAATTTTGTCCCTGATTAATGTTTCTTGAAGTTTCTCCACCACCAACATTCAGCTGATTGGCTTATAATTGCTGATTTATCTTCCTTCCTTTTTGAACAGGGGTGTAACATTTGCAATCCTTCTAGAACCATTCCCATAACGAAGGAGGATTGGAAGATTGTGGCCCAAGCCTCCATAATCTGCACCCCTACTTCCCTCAACAACCTCGAATGCATCCCATCTGGACCAGTGACTTTGAGTCCTGTCAACCTTTTAAGTAACTCTTCTTTATCTATTTTTATCCTATCCAATTTCTCTACCACCTCCTGCTTTAATATGACATTAGCAGAATCTTCTTTAGTGAAGCCAGATGAAAAGTATGCGATTAGCACCTCAGCCATGCCCACTGCCTTCACAATAAGATCTCCTTTTTATTTCCTAATCAGCCCCACACTTCCTTTGACTACCCTTTTACTATTTATATTTTATAAAAGACTTTTGGGTCCCTTTTATGTTATCTGCTAAAATATGCTGAAATTCTCTTTGCCCCTCTCATCTCCTTTCTCAGTTCTCCCTTGTGCATTTTAGATTCAGCTTGGTTCTCTCCTGAATTATGAACCCAACATTCATCATAAGCTGAAATGAGAACAGAAAGTGCCAGAAATACTCATCAGAACCTGAAACCATTCTGATGAAAGGTCACAGACCTGAAACGTTAACTCTGTTTCTCTCTACACAGATGCTGCCTGACCTGCTCAGAATTTCCAGCACTGTCTGTTCTCATTTCAGAGTTCCAGCATCCACAGTATTTTGCTCTTATTCATCATTAACTTCCTTTTTCTGTTTCATGAAACAAATTCTTCATTAAATTAGTACACATTGAGAAGGTAAAAGCAATATCAAGGTTCAAAGTAAATTGGCCTTTAATTGTGCTAGCCGCAATTCTGGTACTTACACTGGAATCACATCTGCTGTTGTCATCTGCCTCGGAACTTGCCAAAATTTGTAGGGCGAAGGGTAGATTCCTTCATTCACAAGCCATTTGCAGATGCCCATGCCATTAGGAATGCATCTCAGATGGCCATCTTACTGAAGGGGTCACAAATTAGGGCAAAGCAGTGACCAACTAGAAGGAAACAAGGCCCCAAAGATACTCTTTGCAAGAGGATTGCAGTTACATTTTTTTTTAATAACGTCTTTTTTTTCCAGGGGTCCTGGCTGTAATGCCACCCTGGATCCTTTCACTGGGCATACGAGTCACCAAGAATCTCCTGGGGCTTAGAGACTGGGATGTGAGAACTCCCGAGTTTGGGAGTAACCATCACTAGCTCTCCCTTGCATCAATGTAACTGCTTGGGGCAAGTGGAGGCTTTATCCTTAGCAAATGCCTCAGGAAACACTTGCATAAGGCCTCGACCTGGATACCTCTGGCCCTTGCTAGAATTATGCCTGATGTGTGCCAAAAGGGCTGAGGATTTTTAGCCCCATTATCTTTGTCCTTTTACTTTGTCCCTGCCTATCTTCATATTCCATACATGATGCCTTTTTCAAAATATATTTGATTTGATCATTTGGAGACAAGTAAAATGACTCATTCTCCTATTACACTCAAATGGTTACATAAGAATTAATGACTAAATTACACCTTTAAGGAAAGTTGATTTGTTTGATGATGAAAGCATATTTTGGGGATTATTCATAGATAGTTTTAAGTGACCAAAGATATAAAGGAGATGTGCTGAAAAAATCCTCTCATTTCTGTAATCACTGAACACTGTTCTCTGAAAACAGACTGCTCTTCTTAAACAGATTCTATGATGTTTCTATGGCAACTCCATGAAATGGATACAGTGAGATTTGACAGATTTGCCTGTACAAAGAGTGTTAAATTCAGCTTGTTTTAATGGTGCTACCCAAGACTTTGGGTCTACTGCCCAAGAATCAGCTACCTGCAAATGATAAAGTGCCAGTGCCACAGGAAGCTGCTCCTATCCAGGCAGATGGTCTCAGAAATTTGTGTTCTGATCCACTATGACCTCTGATTCACAGGCCCCATGGCAGTCCCTTAACTGCAGTTTTCAAGGTCACCATCACCCTGAATTTTTATGCAACCAGGTTGTTTCAGGGATCAGCTGCAGACATAGGTAGCATCTCGCAGTTGTCAGCTCATCACACCATCAGACAGGTCACTGATGTCATATTCTGGAGGGTGGGAGAACCACATCCACATTGACACAGATGGGCCTGCACAGGCAGAGGACTTTGGGCTCTGCTGCCATCGATGAATTCCCTCAGGTCTAGGGGATCATTGATTGCACCCACATAGCCATCAAGGCCAGACCAGCCAAACAGATTCCCCAAGAGAAAGGACCATCACTTACTGAAAGTCCAGTTGGTCTTGTGAGGACAGGAAGAGAATCCTGCAGGCCTATGCCCCGTTTCCAAGCAGCTGTCATGACCCCTTTGTCCTTCGAGAGTCTCAGGTGCCACATCTTTTCAGGCCCACATCCAGACTCCGTGAGTGGCTGCTGGGAGATGAGGGTTAATCCCTAAAAAAAATGGCTCCTTACACCCATCTGCTACCCAGACATGGATGGAAAGAGCTACACCCAGAGCCACCTACTAACACGGACCTGCATTGAACAGACCATTGACATTTAGAAGATGCACTTCTGTAGCCTTGACCGGTCAGGTGGTGCCCTCCAGTATGAGCGAGCCAGACTGTCTCATATCATGGTCATCTGCTGCGCCCTGCACAGCATGACAATACAAAAAGGCCCAGAGATGGGTGAAGAGTAGGACCTGGAACACCACTCCACCTCTGAGGGGAACTGGGAGGAGGAAGAGGAGGAGGAAGAGGAGGAGGAGGAAGAGGAGGAGGAGGAAGAGGAGGAGGAGGAGGAAGAGGAGGAGGAGGAAGAGGAGGAGGAAGAGGAGGAGGAAGAGGAGGAGGAAGGAAATGCTCCAGAGGTGGCCAGTGCCTGGGATTTGAAGGATGCCTGCCAACACCATCCCAGACCACAGGGTGAACCGCGGGCTGGCATGCCTGCAAGGGATACACTGATTTAGCAGCATTTCACCTGATCGCCTCTGTGCCCTTATGACCGATGATCCCAAAACTCACCTACCAGCATGGAGAGCTATCATTCTGTAATGACCCATATCTGAGAAGTCCCATTGCCAGCCATGACCATGGAGAATGTGATTTCCACCGTCAACATTCTCCAACATCACAGAGTAGGGAAATATAGCATTCCCAGGCCCTCACGCCAACCTCCACCCATACGACAAACTCCATCCCCCTTTTGACATGAAATATTAATAACACATCAGTTTGAGAACATAAACAAGCAATATTGTAATGAAAATTAAAGAGCAGACAAATTTGCACAAGAGCATCCAGGTGACCCATCATGTGAAATCAACAGCTTGGTGCCTTTCTTTCCATATGGGGTAATTCTTCTATGGCTACTTCTACGGGGTGCTCCCCTTGTGGCAGAGAATGAGGTGGAGGCAGCCTGCTCCCTAGCCTCTGCCTCTGACTGAGATGCCCATAGCTTTCATCCTCATCTTGGAGGTGCCTGTGGGAGATCCTTCACAGGCTGCTGTGCCTGGGTCATTGCAGGGGCTGGCCCTGGCACACAGATGGTTCCTAAGTTGGAGGGGGCGAGGGGCTGAAGGATGATGCTGGTGCCCCAGAGGGGTGGCCCCTTCATCTGACCCCTTTCCTGGCGCCTTTGAATGCCAGATGAGGCCACCGACTGGGACTTTGCTGGTATCCGCACTGCGCATCTCAGTGCCATCAGCGACACTAAGCGGTCAATGCTGCAGAGAGTTTCACTCTTTAGGCTGGATTTGGTCGTGCCAGTGGGGCTTCACCGCGGTGCGGGGCCAAAAAGGCGAGGGGAACTCTGCCTCAACCATTCAGAGCTCCCCCAACCCCCTCAGCACGATTAAACGGAGTTCAGGCACTTAAATGCCTGGCCTCAGGACCCCACTCCTTTAAGGACAGAGATCCCGTCTCCACGAGCTGCCAGCGAATCAGAGGGCCGGCAGCTCAGTAGTATCGACAGCGCCACAGGACGTGGTGGCCACTGCCAGTATTACAGGCGATCTGGGAGCAGGCCCAGTGCTGGAGACCTGAAGAGGCGATAAGTGAGGCAGGGTCTCCAGAGCCAGTCCGGCAGGTCCTGGCAATGGGGCTGGGAGAAGGATGGACGATGAAGTCGGGTTAGGGGGGTGTTACCGGAGGTGCAGTGTTTGCTGTTGGGGTCCCTCCATGAGCCATTGATTGCTCTTGAAAAAGAGCCTCTTTGTTTGTGACACCAGCGTCCCAGTATCTTCGCCCAGTAGAGTATCATCGTGTCGGTTCTCCGTCTTCCAAGGGGGACTGCCCGCAGCTGACTGCCTCACCCTCCTTCGCCTGCTCACACATGATATGAGGTTCACTCAGTGCTCCCCATTCTACGCTACTTTGGGGCCCAACCGAGGCGAGTGTCTGCGCTGGTGGAAGGTGCAGAGGTTGATATGACAGTGCTGGCTCCATTAAGTCTCCCCTTGCCAAGGAGGAGAGCGATGATTGTGTTTATTCACTCTCCTCCCCCTCTGCAACTGGCCCTGTGGGAAACACAAGAAACTGGAAATGATAATTCGGCCTACTCAACAAGTGCCCAGTGTAACCAACACATTAGATGACAGCAGTCGAAGAGCCACAGCACACATTGGGCAGGAGTCTCCTCCATGCCCTTCACCTCAGCATAGAGCAATCAAATAACCCTGCTGTTCATGGCCTCCTGTCTCGCCAACAGTGGCGCAGTGGTTAGCACCGCAGCCT
Source organism: Heterodontus francisci (assembly GCF_036365525.1). Taxonomy (NCBI): domain Eukaryota; kingdom Metazoa; phylum Chordata; class Chondrichthyes; order Heterodontiformes; family Heterodontidae; genus Heterodontus; species Heterodontus francisci. The sequence continues at coordinate 77,926,569 of NC_090376.1, forward strand.
CACAGCTCCAGCAACCCGGGTTCAATTCTGGGTACTGCCTGTGTGGAGTTTGCAAGTTCTCCCTGTGTCTGCGTGGGTTTCCTCCCACATGCCAAAAGACTTGCAGGTTGATAGGTTAATTGGCCATTATAAATTGCCCCTAGTATAGGTAGGTGGTAGGGAAATATAGGGACAAGTGGGGATGTGGTAGGAATATGAAATTAGTGTAGGATTAGTGTAAAATGGGTAGTTGATGGTCGGCACAGACTCGGTGGGCCGAAGGGCCTGTTTCAGTGCTGTATCTCTAAACTAAACTAACCCCACGGATGGGCATGTTGGCACCCTGGCGATCTCTAGCACCACCTCCAATGGGTTTAGAGTGTGGAGGTCAGCCACATCACCATCCATTCAGGTCATTTCCCGTGATTTGTGGGCTCTCTTTTTCTGCAGGATGAGGGGAGAATGATTCACGAGTAGGCTGCCCTCCCTCACTTCTTCCAGCATGACATTCACATGAACTGCAGTCTCCTCAACGATTCAGAAGTCCCCTTCTGAATAGCACCCCATAAGTGAGGGTGGTTGCAGTCTCAGTGATGCAACTGGACACTTGATCTAACTATATTAGGGTGAACTATGGACATTCAGTGAGGTCAGCTCATCTGCATACTGCTGTACATAGAGTCGATGACCTGTCACCTAGGTACCGCTTGCCACTCACCTTTCCAGACCGTATCAGGTCATTGAATCTTTTGCGACACTGGACTCACACCTTTTAGGTCACTGTCGGCTGCTGACCTCCATCGCCACCTCCATCCAGGCCCTCTGTGTCTCTTGGAGGGTTCCTTTTCCCAGATGCTGGGAATGAAATATGACACCTATCTCCAACAGCCTCGAATAATGCCTCAAGGGAGGCATCAGAGAAGCACAGGGCCACCTATGTCTGCCCGTGACTGTACTGGCCCTTTCACTCCCTGCAGATTCATCTCTTTAGTTGTTTGCCTTTACAAAGGGCCCTTCAACACTGGATCCCGCCTCCAGGCTGCTCCTGGTGCCACAAATTGAGTGCATCACCCAGTTATGTTCACCCATATACCTCTACTATATAGGGTTCATGTACAGCTGGGGGAGTTAAAATGAAGACTGTGTGAAAACCTCATCATTCCCACTGTTTGACATTTTTCCTCCTGGGTTTTTGTGAGCTTGAAAGCCACCTGCTGCAGCCAGGTGTCAGCCTCAAATATTACAATGTTGGGGTCCAATATCATTTGGACTCCAATGCCAAATTAACTCGGAGATACGCAAATTGCACGCAGTCTCCAAGCTGTCAGCTGTCCAACAGCATTGAGCCTGAAGAGGCCCAGGTATGTACAGAAGTACATTTGAGAGTTTCTTTAAGGCCCAAGAGGAGCAGGAGTGCTCCTTCAAGCCCAAGAATGAAACCTTGGACATCGTCTGCCAAAGGTTCCCCCTCCCCTGGCTACAATCAGCCTTGACATCCTCCCTTGATTATTTACACTGCCATGGACCTTTGACCCCAGCAGCAAGCTGCACCTGCGCAATTTTTCACTCCCATCTCCCAGCTTCAACGTTAATGAGAGTCGGAGTCAGGAAATATAAATGAGGAAGTTAAAATTTCCTGGGCCTTAGACTCTGGCGGTGGGGGTGCTGGATAGATTGACATCTGCTTCAGCCCTCATATCCAATTTCTGGATCTAGTTAAACTCAAGGCTTATTTTTAAAAAGTCATAGAACTCATAGAAGCACCCTACAGTAGAATGAGGTAGCAATTTATTTTGTACATGATTCCAATTATAGCATCTTGTTTGATATGATCCGCTGCTATTGTAAGTTGAAACAACAACTTGCATTTATCCTTATATTGTACCTTAACGTAGTAAAATGTCCAAGGCATTGCACACAAATATTATCAAACACTGAGTCACAGGAGGTGTTAGGATAGGTGATGAAAAACTTGGTCAAAGAGGTAGGTTTAAGGAGCACCTTAAAATGGTGAGAGAGATAGAGAGGCAGAGTGGCTTAGGGAGGGAATTCTAGAGCTTAGGACCCAGGCAGCTGAAGGCATGGTCGCCAATTGTGTAACAATTAAAATTGGGGATGTGCAAGAGGCAAATATTGAAGGAGCACAGATATCTCAAAGGATTGTGTGGCTGGAGGAGGTTTTAGAGATACGGAGGAATTTGAAAACAAGGATGAGAATTTTAAAAATTGAATCATTGCCAGACTGGGAGTTAATGAAGGTGAGCAAGCATAGGGGTGGTGGGTGAACAGGACTTGATGTGAATTAGGATACAGGCATCAGTGTTTTGGATAAGTTTAAGTTTATGTAGGGTGGAAAATATGAGGCCACCCAGTAGGGCATTGGAATGCCTGAGTCTAGAAGGAACAAAAGCTTCGATGAGGTTTCAGCAGCAGATGAGGTGAGGGGAGGGGGGGGGGAGATAGGTGATGTTACGGAAATGGGAGTAGATGGTCTTGGTGATAGAGCAGATATGTTGTCGGAAGCTAATCTTAGGGTCAAAAATGACACCAAGTTTGCAAACTGTCTGGTCAGCCTCAGTGACTAGAGAGAGGGTGGAGTCGGTAGCTAGGGAACGGAGTTTGTGGCAGCGACCAAAGATAATGGCTTTGGTCTTCCCCACGTTTACTTGGAGAAAATTTCTGTTCATCCAGGACTGAATGTCAGACAAGCAGTGCCACAAATCTGAGACAGTGGAGTGATTAGAGAGGTGATTAGGTGGTGAGGTAGAGCTCGATGTCATGTATGTATGAGCATACATATGGAAGCTGATGTGTTTTTTCATGCTGTTGCCAAGGTACAGCATATATATAAGAAATGGGAGGAGGCCAAGGAGAGATCCTTGGGGGACTCCAGATGTGATGATGTGGCAGTGGGAAGAGAAGCCATTGCACATGAGTCTCTGCGATAACTGGATAGGTAAGAATGGAACCAGATGAGTGCAGTCCCCATCCAACTGGATGATGGAGGAGAGGCACTGGAGGAGGATGGTGTGATCAATTGTGTCAAAGGCTGCAGATAAATTGAGAAGGATGAAGGATAGTTTACCATGGTCACAGTCACATAGGATGTCACTTGTGATTTTGATAAGGGCCATTTCAGTGCTGTGGCAGGAGCGGAAACCTGATTGGAGGGGTTAAAACATTGAATTGCAGGACAGATGAGTACAAATTTGGGAGATGACAACACATTCAAGGACTCTGGAGAGGAAAGGGAGGTTGGAGATTGGGCAGTAGTTTGCAAGGACAGATGGGACATTATCTGAGGAGAGGGAGACACGAGCAATACTAACTAACATGGGGGCCAGGCAGGGAAGTTGGGTGGTCAGTTGTTTGGTGAGAATAGATTAGAGGGAGCAGGAGGTGGGTCTCATGGACAAGATGAGTTCAAAGAAGGCATGAGGAAAGATAGGAGAAAAACTAGAGAAAGATGCGGGTTCAGGACAAGGGCAGGGGGAACCTTAGGGGAAGTTTGGCTTGGTGGGCTAGGAGAAGGGAGAGAAGCAACACAGGCAGATGAACAGATGGTTTCAATCACAATGACGAAGAGGTCAATGAGCTCCTGACACTTGTTGGAGGGAAGGATGCAGGAGGCAGGGAAGTTGGTTTCAGATGATGATTTATAGGGGAGAAGAAGCCGGGGTTAGCTTTGCAAATGGATAGTGAGTAGGACCTCATAGGGCTTTGTGTCGACCAACCAAATTTGATGATTAGTTAAGCAAATTGTAACCTTGATAATGGCTAATCATTTATAACAGCTACACTTCATTCATAGATGGACCATTCAAACTGACTAATGCTTTACAGCTTTTTATGCAAAGACCAGATCAGGAGTCACCTCCACTTTACCCATGTATCACACACTAGGAAGTATCTGTAACCAAAGCTATAGTATTCCACTATTCATTGATCCATTGTGGATCCTGTCTCAGGTTTGTTTATCACAACATAAAGTGTATGTGTGTGTGCACGCACGTGCGTGCATCTTTCAGGGGAAATCTGCCGTCCTTAACAAGTCTGGCCTACATGTGACTCCAGGCCCACAGCAATGTGGTTGACGCTTACTTGGCTTCTGAAATGGCCTAGCAAGCCAGTATCAAACCACGACAGAAAAAATGAATACCAATAAAACAGTCCGCCTGGCATCAACCTGGGCAAATAAATGACAAAGGCAGACCCAGCCCAGTCAATACTGCAAAGTCCTCCTCACTAACATCTGTGGACTTGTGCCAAAATTGGGAGAGTTGTCTCACAGATTAGGCAAGCAACAGCCTGACATCATTACATTCATCGATTCATACCTTAAAGAAGAAAGATTGAGGGAGCTAGGGCTTTTCTCATTGGAGCGAAGAAGGATGAGAGGTGACTTGATAGAGGGATACAAGATGATGATAGGCATAGATAGAGTTGATAGCCAGAGACTTTTTCCCAGGGCGGAAAGGGCTATCACCAGGGGGCATAATTTTAAGGTGATTGGAGGAATGTTTCGGGGACATGTCAGAGGTAGGTTCTTTACACAGAGAGTGGTGGGTGCGTGGAATGCGCTGCCAACGGTGGTAGTAGAAGCAGATACAATAGGGACATTTAAGCGACTCTTGGATAGGTACATGGACGATAGTAGAATGAAGGGTAGGTAGTTAGTTTGATCTTAGAGTAGGTTAAAGGTTCGGCACAACCTCGTGGGCCGAAGGGCCTGTACTGTGCTGTACTGTTCTATGTTCTAAAGTCAATGTCCCGGATTCCTCCAACACCATCCCTGGGTATGTCCTGTCCCACCAGCAGGACAGACCTACCAGAGGTACAGTCAGGAAGGAGTGGCCCTGGGAGTCCTCAATATTGATTCCAGACCCCATGAAATCCATGACATCAGGGCAGGAAACCACTTGCTGATTACCACCCATTGCCCTCCCTCAGCTGATCAAATCAGTGCTTCTCCATGTTGAACACCACGTGGATAAAGCACTGAGGGTAGTCAGGGCACAAAATGTACTCTGGGTGGGGGACTTGAATGTCCATCACCAAGAGTGGCTCAGTAGCACCACCACTGACCGAGCTGGCTAAGTCCTGAAGGGCATATCTGCCAGACTGGGCCTGCGGCAGGTGATGAGAAATCCAACAAGTGGGAAAAACCCACTGACCTTATCCTCACCAATCTACCAGTTGCATGACATTATTGCTAGGAGTGACCACCGCACAGTCCTTGTGGAGATGAAATTCCATCTTCACACTGAGGACACCCTTGATTGTGCACTACCACTGTGCTAAATGTGAGAGATTCAGTTAAGATCTAGCAGCTCAAAACTGGGTATACATGAGCAGCACCAGGCATACATAAAAGTGTGGTGCTAATCTGGTGAAGCTACAACACATGACTATACGCATGCACAATAGCGGAAGCAGCATGCTATGGACAGCCAAGCAATTTCACAACTAACGGATCACATCAAAGCTCTGCAGGACATGGACAAAAGAGCTGAGTTTCAGAGGTGAGGTAAGAGTGACTGCACTTGACATCAAGGCAGTATTTGAACGTGTATGGCATCAAGGAGCCCTAGCAAAATTGAAGTCAATGGAAATTGGGAGAAAACTCTCCACTGGAGTCATACATAGCACAAAGGAAGATGATTGTGGTTGTTAGAGATCAATCATCTCAGCCCCAGGACATCACTGCAGGAGTTCCTCACGGTAATGTATGGCCAACCATCTTCAGCTGCTTCATCAATGACCTTCCCTCCATCATAAGGCCAGAAGTGGGGATGTTCACTGATGATTGTATAATGTTTGGTACCATTTGCAACTCCAGACACTCAAGCAGTCCGTGTCCACAAGCAGCAAGACCTGGACAATATTCAAGCTTGGGCTGAGTGGCAAGTAACATTTGTGACACACAAGTGCCACACAATGACCATCTCCAACAAGAGAGAATCTAACCATTTCCCCTTGACATTCAATGGCATTACCATCATTGAATTCCCCAAATCAACATCCTGGGGGTCACTCATTGACTAAAACGTAACTGGAGTAGCCATATAAACACCGTGGCTACAAGAGCAGGTCAGAGGCTAGGAATCCTGCGGCGAGTAACTCATCTCCCGACTCCCCAAAGCCTGTCCAGCATCTACAAGGCACAAGTTAGGAGTGTAATGAAATATTCCCCACTTGCCACTCAAGAAATTCAACACCATCCAGGACAAAGCAGCACACTTGATTGGCACCCAATCCACCACCTTAAACATTCACTCCCTCCACCACTGAGGCACAGTGGCAACAGTTTATACTATATACAAGATGAACTGCAGCAACTCGCCAAGCCTCCTTCGACAGCACCTTCCAAATCCGTGACCTCTACCACCTAGAAGGACACGGACAGCAAATGCATGAGAACACCACCACCTGCAAGTTCCCTTGAAGCCACACACTTTAGATGTAAATCGCGTTTCTTCACTGTTACAGGTTCAAAAACCTGGAACTACCTTCCTAACAGCAGTGTGCGTGTACCTGCGCCACATAGACCGCAGCGGTTCAAGATGATGGCTCAAAACCAGCTTCTAAAGGGCAATTAGAGATGAGCAACAAATGCTGGCCTTACTAGAAATGTGGAAGGGAGTTTCTCAAAATGGAGACGTGTGACCAGTGGTGTTCCACAGGGATCCGTACTGGGATCACTGTTGTTTGTGATATACATAAATGATTTGGAGGAAAGTATAGGTGGTCTGATTAGCAAGTTTGCAGACGACACTAAGATTGGTGGAGTAGCAGATAGTGAAGGGGACTGTCAGAGAATACAGCAGAATATAGATAGATTGGAGAGTTGGGCAGAGAAATGGCAGATGGAGTTCAATCCGGGCAAATGCGAGGTGATGCATTTTGGAAGATCCAATTCAAGAGTGGACTATACAATAAATGGAAAAGTCCTGGGGAAAATTGATGTACAGAGAGATTTGGGTGTTCAGATCCATTGTTCCCTGAAGGTGGCAACGCAGGTCAATAGAGTGGTCAAGAAGGCATACGGCATGCTATCCTTCATCGGACGTGGTATTGAGTACAAGAGTTGGCAGGTCATGTTACAGTTGTATAAGACTTTGGTTCGGCCACATTTGGAATACTGCGTGCAGTTCTGGTCGCCACATTACCAAAAGGATGTGGATGCTATGGAGCGGGTGCAGAGGAGGTTCACCAGGATGTTGCCTGGTATGGAGGGTGCCAGCTATGAAGAGAGGTTCAGTAGATTAGGATTATTTTCATTAGAAAGATGGAGGTTGAGGGGGGACCTGATTGAGGTGTACAAAATCATGAGAGGTATAGACAGGGTGGATAGCAAGAAGCTTTTTCCCCAGAGTGGGGGATTCAATTACTCGGAGTCACGAGTTCAAAGTGAGAGGGGAAAAGTTTAGGGGGGATATGCGTGGAAATTTCTTTACGCAGAGGGTGGTGGGTGCCTGGAACGCGTTGCCAGCGGAGGTGGTAGACGCGGGCACGATAGCGTCTTTTAAGATGTATCTAGACAGATACATGAATGGGCAGGAAGCAAAGAGATACAGACCCTTAGAAAATAGGCGACATGTTTAGATAGAGGATCTGGATCGGCGCAGGCTTGGAGGGCCGAAGGGCCTATTCCTGTGCTGTAATTTTCTTTGTTCTTTCTTTGTTCACATCCCAGGAACGATAAAAAAATTTACGACACCACCATTTAAAAAAAAAATCAAATGGTCCCTTCAAACATATTCAGTGAAAACACGTAGAAGCTAAAAATGTGGAATATATTAGTGGTGGCAGGAAATGATGCAACACAAATTGAGGTTGAGGTTGATGAAATGGTTAAATGTTGCCAGGCAAATGCAAATGAGTGGTGAAGATGAATGTAGCAGGCGTTTAGTAATGTTCTGTTTGCTTCAGTAGTGTACCAGTGAGGAGGAAGACTGCGGAGGTCTATCAGTAAACAGTTGGTTTATCAGTGATTAGAAAGTAAGGGCAGTATATCTGTGCCACTGCAGTGAGTTCCTAATAATACGTCAACGTTTGCTTGAAAGGGAATGTGTGCTTGGCAATGGATGTATTACCCATACAATAAACGTGTGACATAATTACATTTAAAAACTTATGAGTCCCTAACTTATCGAGAAGTTAAAGATCTTACACCTGTAACTTAAATGTTATGACATGCATGTCCTTGTATAAACTACTCCACAGGATAAATATAGCTGTAACAGATAAAAAAGACTAATTTGAGATTCAACTGCTGACTTCAGTAGAAGAGTCAATTTAGACTACAGAAAAATAATTGTAAATTTAACAAAAGCAACTGTGTTCTAGATGTTAGTTATTTTAAACTTCTGCTTATAATTTTAATCAGTGATCTAAAAACCTGAGAGTGCAGTGGAGGCAGATTCAATCATGGCTTTCAAAAGGGAATTGGATAATTCTGAAGAGAAGAAATTTGCTGCGATTATGGGGCAAAGGCAGGGGTGTGGGACTAGCTGAGTTGCTCTTGCAGAGAGCCGGCATAGACACAATAGGCTAAATGGCCTCCTTCTGTGCTGTAAGCATTCTATGCATTCTAGATTTTCACACAGTCATAAGAACCTATATAAAGGTGTGACTGATTTTCTTTGTTTATTTTCAGCTTACTGTGAATTAACCACAACCCTTTCTATTTTCTAATACAGCACTAGAGAATATCAGGAATATTCGACTGGAATCTGAAAAAAAGCTTCCATTCACCATTGGTTCATTTATCTCCAGCTAATTTACCAAAACCAAACTTTTTGAATTCCAACAAATACAGCGCATTCATGATCCTTAGCACTCGCTGCGGCTTAGTGAGTTGCTGCAGTGCATCTTGCAGATGATAAACACTGTTCCACTGTTTGTCGGTGGTGGAGGGAGTAATGCAAATGCAAATGATTTTCCTCAGGTTACATTGGGTTCTTTTGCTGTTCATCTTAGTTGCTGCCCCCTCGTTCTTGATCCTTCCGCCAGTGGGAACAGTTTCTCTCTATCTTCTGTGTCCAGACCCCTCATGATTTTGAACACCTCTATCAAATCTCCTCTCAACCTTTTCTTCTCTAGGGAGAACAGCACCAGCTTCTCCAACCTATTGTTGCGAGTGTTTCCTTTTTTTTGTTAAATTTTGAGAATTTGTGTTTTAAAACTGAAAAGGATTCCATAGATGCTGGAACTTTGGGCGCTTTTTTTAAAAAAAAAGGTCACCAGAAGGCTTGGACTGAGTTTGAACTGTAAACAGTTACTGGAAGGCACCTATTTTCAAATAACCCAGCAGGAGTTGTTTTCGACTTGGAGAGATGTTTACAAAGGAGTGACAAGCCAAGAATTATAGTGGTCAGCCGACTTGGCTTCTGGAATGTTTAGTTTTACTTTTAACTATTACAACAGACAGTTGGTGGTTTTGCCTGCAACAGAAGAAGACCCTCCTCATCTCTCTCTTGAAAAGAAATCCCTGCATTTCCAGTGTGCCTGTTTCCTATTTCCAACTGTATTTGAAGAAACCCATGCATAATATTGGAAGGTGTGGGAACTGAAAACCCTTGTTGCTGCGAGATCTATTTGGAACCTTTGTAGCTGCATCTCTTGGAAAGCCGAACCAAACTGATCTTTAACATTACCTGGTAAGAACTGTTCTATGAAGATCCTAGTGAAGGCCGCCTATACGCATTTGGGACACCTAACCAAAACAAAGGACATGTTTCTATACCTTCTTTTCAGCCTGATTTAAAAAAAAAATTCCTTCTATTTATTTGTAACAGCTTAAACTCTAATCTGGTTACTGACTACGAATATGTGACGTGACCACGCTAGCATGCAGACGCAATAAACACACACGCAGATAGAGACAGAAAAATAGAAAAGAATAAAGGGGAAAGGTTTGAGGCAATAGATAGGTTTCTATTTTACTGTCCTTTGAGTTTGCTGTGAAGTCTTTGGTTGCTGGTCAGACAAAAGAGCTGAACTCCAGAGGTGAGGAGAGAGTGACTGCCCTTGACATCAAGGCAGCATTTGACCGAGTATGGCATCAAGGAGCCCTAGCAAAACTGAAGTCAATGGGAATGAGGGGGAAAACTCTCTGCTGGTTAGAGTCATACCTAGCACAAAGGAAGATGGCCGTGGTTGTTGGAGGCTAATCATCTGAGCTCCAGGACATCACTGCAGGAATTCCTCAGGTCCTAGGCCCAACCATCATCAGCTGCTTCATCAATGACCTTCCTTCAATCATAAGGTCAGAAGTGGGGATGTTCGCTGATGATTGCAGAATATTCAGCACCATTCGTGACTCCTCAGATACTGAAGCAGTCCGTGTAGAAATGCAGCAAGACCTGGACAATATCCAGGCTTGGGCTGATAAGTAGCAAGTAACATTCGCGCCACACAAGTGCCAGGCAATGACCATCTCCAACAAGAGAGAATCTAACCATTTCCCCTTGACATTCAATGGCATTACAATTGCTGAATCCCCCACTATCAACATCCTAGGAGTTACCATTGACCAGAAACTGAACTGGAGTAGCCATATAGTTTAGTTTAGTTTAGAGATACAGCACTGAAACAGGCCCTTCAGCCCACCGAGTCTGTGCCGACCATCAACCACCCTTTTATACTAATCCTACACTAATCCCATATTCCTACCACATCCCCACCTGTCCCTATATTTCCCTACCACCTACCTATACTAGGGGCAATTTATAATGGCCAATTTACCTACCAACTTGCAAGTCTTTTGGCTTGTGGGAGGAAACCGGAGCACCCAGAGAAAACCCACGCAGACACAGGGAGAACTTGCAAACACCACACAGGCAGTTCCCAGAATTTAACCCGGGTCGATGGAGCTGTGAGGTTGCGGTGCTAACCACTGCGCCACTGTGCCGCCCATAAATAGCGTGGCTACAAGAGCAGGTCAGAGGCTAGGAATCCTGAGGTGAGTAACTCACCTCCTGACTCCCCAAAGCCTGTCCACCATCTACAAGGCACAAGTCAGGAGTGTGATGGAATACTCTCCACTTGCCTGGATGGGTGCAGCTCCAACAACACTCAAGAAGCGCGACACCATCCAGGACAAAGCAGTCCCCTTGATTGGCACACCATCCACAAACATTCACTCCATCCACCACCGACGCACAGTGGCAGCAGTGTGTACCATCTACAAGATGCACTGCAGCAACGCACCAAGGCTCCTGAGACAGCACCTTCCAAACCCGCGACCTCTACCACCTTGAAGGACAAGAGCAGCAGATGCATGGGAACATCACCTGCAAGTTCCCGTCCAAGTCACACACCATCCTGACTTGGAATGATATTGCCATTCCTTCACTGTCGCTGGGTCAAAATCCTGGAACTCCCTTCCTAGCAGCACTGTGGGGGTACCTACCTCACATGGACTGCAGCGGTTCAAGAAGGCAGCTCATCACCACCTTCTCAAGGGCAATTAGAGATGGGCAATAAATGCTGGCATAGCCAGTGACGTCCATTTCCCATGAATGAATAAAAAAAAGACTTGCAATTCGTTGGGGTCCAGTGCACGCTTCAACTTGTTTCGCGGTCGAAGTCTTTTCTCTCTTGAGGTTACATGTCTTCCATGGGTCCGATGATTTGGGAGAAAGCGAGAGAAGAGAGAGAGAGAGGCATCCTTGCTGCAGGTTCCAGTTCAAACAGTCTTCTGAGTCTTTCTCTGTGGCACAATTCAAAAAACCCCCAGGTTGCCCAGCAGGTTATACACGTGACTAGCCAGTTTGATCACTTATGTCTGTAAATTCTGCCATCTTAGCAGTCATCCTGGAATGTAAGCTTCCTCACCTTCAATGTCTGGTGATCAAAGTCCATTGTGGGTTAAGTAGAACAGGGAATAGTCCTTCGTATCCGCAAGCACTGTCTGTTAGTATGCAAATGTCCTTCCAGCCAAATGTCTGTTGATTTTTTTTTTAAACAAGTCCTGGGTCAAAATCCTGCAACAGTTTAAAATCAATGTTCATATGACAAAATTAATATGCCTCATTCTTGGCAGGTGGGGGTTTGCATGACATTATGATTGACTATTTCAGTAAGTGGGAAAATTTAAATATATGTGTGGCCTGAGAAGAAGTGGGACTAGAATAAATAGTGCACTCCTCCCACCTCGGTTGTAACACTATCCATGTAATCGAAGTTCCTCATCCTTGGAACCATTCTCATAAATCTTTTCTGAACCCTCTCTTATGCTTGCCCATCCTTCCTAAAGTGTGGTGCCCAGAATTGGACACAATATTCCAGTTGAGGCCGAACCAGTGTTTTATAAAGATTCACCATAACTTTCTTGCTTTTGTACTCTATGCCTTTCTTTATAAAGCCCAGCATTCTGTATGCCTTATTAATCACTTTCCAATCTACCCTGCCACCTTCAACAATTTGTGCATATATGCCCCCAGGTCCCTCTGCTCCTGCACCCAACCTTTAGCATTGCTTCTCCTCATCCTCCCAATATGGATCACTCCATACTTCTCTGCATTAAATTTAATCTGTCACATACCCGCCCATTCCACCAGCCTGTCTATTTCCTCTTTAAGTTTACCACTATCCTCCTCACAATTCACAATACTTCCAAGTTTTGTGTCATCTGCAAATTTTGAAATTGCGCGCTACACACCCAAGTCTAGGCCATTAATATAAATCAAGATAAATGGTGGTCCTAATATCAAACCCTGGTGAAAGCCACTATTTACCTTCCTCTCGGTCAAAAAACAATTGTTCACCCACTGCTCTGTTTCCTGTCACTCAGCCAACTTTGTATCCATGCTGCCCTTTTATTCCATTGGCTTTAACATGGCTGGCAAGCCCTTTATGTGGCACTTTATCAAATGCCTTTTGGAAGTCCATGTGCACCACATTAGTCGCATTATCCTCATCAACCCTCTCTGCTACCTAATCAAAAAACTCAATCAAGTTAGTTAAACATGATTTTCCCTTAACAAATCAGTTCAGGCTTTCTTTAATTAATCCATATTTGTCCAAGTGACTCATTAATTTTGTCCCGAATTATCGTTTCTAAAAGCTTTCCCACCAAGGTTAAACTGACTGGCCTGTGGTTGCAGGGCTTGTCCTTACACCCTTTTTTTGTACAAGGGTGTAATATTTGCAATTCTTCAGTCCTCTGAGGATTGGAAGATTATGGCCAGTACCTCTACAATTTCCACCCTTACTTCCCTCAGTATCCTTGGATGCATCTCAACCAGGCCTGGTGATTTATCAACTTTAAGTACAGCCAGCCTAATACCTCCTTTTTATCAATTTTTAGCTCATCCAGTGTCTCAACTACCTCCTCTTTCACTTTGACTTGACAGTATCTTTTTCCTTGATAAAGACAGGTGCAAAGTACCTTTTAGGTTATCTGCCAATCTCTTCTCATACTTTCTCTTTTTTTCACTTCCTCTGGGAACTTTCTATATTCAGTTTAGCTTTCACTTGTATGATCTGTCATGCTCACTCTTTTTCTGCTTCATCTTACTCTCTATCTCCTTCATCGTTCAGGGAGCTCTGGCTTTGTTTGTCCTACCTTTCCCTCTCGTGGGAATATACCGCAACTGTACCGAACTATTTCCTGTTTAAAGGCAGCCCATTGTTCCGTTGGGGTTTTCCCTAGCAACCTTTGATTCCAATTTACTTGGGCCAGATCCTTTCTCACCCATTGAAATTGCACCCCCCCACCCCCTGACTTAATTGCTTTTACCCTGGATTGCTCATTGTCCTTGTCCATAGTTAAACTAAACCTTATAATACTATGATCACTGTCCTATAAATGTTCCCCTCCTGACACTTGACCCACCTCATTCCCCAGAACAAGATCCAGCAATACCTCCTTCTTCATTATATTTCCAGACCAGTGATCTAGAAAATTCTCCTTAACACACTTTCAGAAATCCTTCCCCTTCTCTGCCCTTTACACTATTATCCTAATATAGACTGGGATTGCAAACGTCCCCCATGATAACTACTCTATAGTTTTGCATCTCTCTGTAATTTTCTTGCACATTTGTTCCTCTATATCTTTCCCACTAGTTGATGGCCTATCAAATATACCCAGTCACATAGTGGCACCTCGATTGTTTCTTAGCTCTAACCAAATAGATTTGGTCCTTGACCCATCTAGGACATCCTCTCTCTCCAGAAATGTAATATTCTCCTTAGTCAATACTGCCACCATTCCTCCTTTGATTCCCTCCCTATCCTTCCTGAACACCTTGTATCCAGGAACATTTAGGACCCAGTCCTGCATCTTTTTGCAGCAGGTGTCTATTATCACCATGACATGATATTCCCACATAGCTATCTAAGCCTGAGGCTCACCAAACTTATTTACCACACTCCATGTGTTCAAAGTCAACTTAATTTATACCTTACTGCATTCCCTCTTACTTTGACCCCATCTAATACCTTACTATTTCTTACTTGAGTGCTATCTATCTCTCCTAATTCTTTGTACACCTTGTTTTTCCTCTCTAATGTTACCTCCTGGTTCCCACCTGACCCCGCCCCCCCAAGTTCGCTTAAACCCTGCCCAACAGCACTAGAAAACCATCCTACAAGGACATTGGTCCCTGCTCTGTTCAGGTGCAAACTCTTCAGTCTGTACAGGTCAGATCTCCCCCAGCTCAGTTTGGGTTCTGCCAAGGCCACTCAGCTCCTGACCTCATTACAGCCTTGGTTCAAACATGGACAAAAGAGCTGAACTCAAGAGGTGAGGTGAGAGTGACTGCCCTCGACATCAATGCAGCATTTGACCGAGCATGGCATCAAGGAGCCCTAGCAAAACTGAGGTCAATGGGAATCAGAGGGAAAACCCTCCACTGGCTGGAGTCATATCTAGCGCAAAGGAAGATGGTTGTGGTTGTTGGAGGTCAATCATCTAAGCTCCAGGACATCACTGCAGGAGTTCCTCAGGGTAGTGTCTTAGGCCCAACAATCTTCAGCTGCTTCATCAATGACCTTCCTTCAATCATAAGGTCACAAGTGGGGATATTCGCTGATGATTGCACAATATTCAGCACCATTCACGACTCCTCAGATACTGAAGCAGTCTGTGTAGAAATGCAGCACGATCTGGACAATATCCAGGCTTGGGCTGATAAGTGGCAAGTAACATTCGTGCCACACAAGTGCCAGGCAATGACCATCTCCAACAAGAGAGAATCTAACCATCTCCCCTTGACATTCAATGGCATTACCATCGCTGAATCCCCCACTATTAACATCCTAGGGGCTACCACTGACCAGAAACCGAACTGCAGTAGCCACATAAATACCGTGGCTACAAGAGCAGGTCAGAGGCTAGGAATCCTGAGGCGAGTAACTCACCTCCTGACTCCCCAAAGCTTGTCCACCATCTACAAAGCACAAGTCAGGAGTGTGATGGAATACTCTCCACATGTCTGGATGGGTGCAGCTCCAACAACCCACAAGAAGCTCGACACCATCCAAGACAAAGCAGCCCACTTGATTGGCACCCCATCTACAAACAGTCACTCCCTCCACCACCGACGCACAGTGGCAGCAGTGTGTACCATCTACAAGATGCACTGCAGCATTGCACCAAGGCTCCTTACACCGCACCTTCCAAACCCGTGACCTCTACCATCTCAAAGGACAAGGGCAGCAAATGCATGGGACCACCACCACCTGCAAGTTCCCCTCCAAGTCACACACCATCCTGACTTGGAACTATATCGCCGTTCCTTCACTGTCGCTGGGTCAAAATCCTGGAACTCCCTTCCTAACAGTACTGTGGGTATACCTACCCCAAATGGATTGCGGTGGTTCAAGAAGGCAGCTCACCACCACCTTCTCAAGGGTAATTAGGGATGGGCAATAAATGCTGGCCTGGCCAGCGAAGCCCACATCCCATGAATGAATATAAAAAAAACAGAACCAGTCCCAATGCCCCAGGAATCCAAAGCTCTCACATTGCGCCATCTCATCAGCCACACATTCATCAATCCTATTCACCTATTTCTACACTCACTAGTGCGTGGTGAGTGTTTCAAGCCTGTGCCCTAAGTACCTTGCTCCATGGCAGCAAGGCCTGGACAATGTATGTCAGCCAAGAGCGACATCTCAACTCATTCCATCTTCGATGCCTCCAGAGAATCCTTGGTATCAGGTGGCAGGACCATATCCCCAGAACATACACCCTACTGAGTCAGCGGCGCTTGAGATGGCTTGGCCCTGTGAGCCGCATGGAAGATGGCAGGATCCCCAAGGACGCATTTTACCGCGAGCTCGTCACTGGCATCAGACCCACCAGCCGTCCATGTCTCCGCTTTAAAGACGTCTGCAAACGCGACATGAAGTCCTGTGACATTGACCACAAGTCGTGGGAGTCAGCTGCCAGTGATTGCCAGAGCTGGCGGACAGCCATAAAGGCGGGGCTAAAGAGTGGCGAGTCAAAGAGACTTCGCAGTTGGCAGGAAAAAAGACAGCCCTGACAACCAATTTTATCTGCAGCGCCTGTGGAAGAGTCTGTCACTCTAGAATTGGTCGTTATAGCCACTCCAGGCGCTGCTCCACAAACCACTGACCACCTCTCGGCACTTACCCATTGTCTCTCGAGACAAGGGGGCCAAAGAGAGTAATCCAAAAATTACTACCTTTGAGGTCCTGCTTGTTATTTATTTCCTACTCCCTAAAATCTGCCTGCAGGAGCTCATCCCTCTTTCTATCTATACCATTGGTACTGATATGAACCACAGCCACTGGCTGTTCACCCTCTGCCCTCAGAGTGCTCTGCAGCCAGTGACATCCTTAACCCTTGCACCAGGGAGACAGCATATCATCCTGAATTCATATCTGTGACTGCAGAAATGCCTGTCTATTCCCCTAACTATAGAATCCCCTACTACTGGGGCCCTGGCAGAGATTTTTGTATCATCGTTAGCCACGGGTGAGGTACCGGAAGACTGGAGGATAGCTAATGTTGTGCCTTTATTTAAGAAGGGCAGCAGGGATAAGCCAGGGAACTACAGGCCTGTGAGTCTTACATCAGTGGTGGGAAAGTTATTGGAAGGGATTCTGACAGACAGGATTTATATGCTTTTGGAAAGGCAAGGTCTGATTAGGGATAGTCAGCATGGCTTTGTGCATGGGAAATCATGTGTCACGAATTTGATTGAGTTTTTTGAGGAGGTGACCAAGAGGATTGACGAGGGCAAGGTGATGGACGTTGTCTACATGAACTTTAGCAAGGCCTTTGACAAGGTCCCGCATGGTAGGCTGGGACAGCTAATCGGTCCAGACGAATTTCCAGTCTCATGTCCCACAGTGAGTTGAGAAAGATGCTTGGTAGGAAGTCGCCGATCATGTTAATGTCAATACCATGTATTCAAGGTCTAGCTACAGTGTAGAAAGAAATTCAATAACCTCACATCTCATTGGATCATGTCTTGCACAGTTGAAACATACATGTATTTCCAACCAATCTGCTAGTTCTTTGGAAGCTTCCTATGTTTGCCTATTCGGTATCAGGGAAAATGTTGCTATATCTCCTTTGTGCTTATCCTCCCACTATGAAAGCTGTTCTTTGACAGCTCTTTCCATCTATTGTAAAGGCAATGTGTGTACCTGCCATTGTACACACTGTAGGCACCAGGCTAATTCACATGAAGGACTGAACACTCTCTTACTAAGGTTCATCATTTATCCCTTTCTTCGTTTCTTGCAGGAGAAGCATGTTCATAACAACAGGGAGAGAAGCTACACAAGAGAAGGCCCATCCCAAACCGCAGACTCTCACCTTTATCTGAAGAAAGGCCGAACAACTCATAAGCAGGGTTGATATGGAGAAGGCAGAAATGAGAAAGCTGGTGGCCTTGTCCTGGCCGAGAGAATAAGGTTAATCTTTCTATTTTTTTTCATAAACTAGACCTTCAGTTACAGCCTCCATATCAGTAATTGAACACCAACACTGTGGCTCCAAATTTAACGCCTAGACATTTTTCAACAGGTGTGTTCGGATTACAGCTTAAAATTGACTCACTGCAGCCAAAACATACCTGGGTACTTTTCCAAATCATTCGTCTCTGCTTTCACCACCCTCATAGGCAGCACGTTCCAGGTTATTGCCACTCACTGCATAAAAATGTTCTTCCTCACATCGACCCTGCATCTCGAGCAAAACCATAAATCTGTGTCCCCGAGACCTCGTACCATCAGCTAACTGAAACAGCGGGCTGGATTTTGCAGTACCACTGCTGGGAGCGGTGGCAGGCATTAAAAAAATAGCAGCCAGCACGCACGGGCCGTGTGCCGCCATGATCTTGAGTCCAGCGGCTCATTATCATATGTAGGGTGGCCACCTGCCTCCCCGCAATCACTTGGCAGGGGTGGCCTCGGTGATGTTGTGAACAGCGTCAACTGTTTCTGCGCAGGCACTGGTGCCTTTTTTAAAGGGCTGCCAGCCCTGCAAAGAAACTGCAGAGTTGCCCCCGTCCTCCCCCCACTGCACTAAAACTACATACTTGCCCTGTTACCCCCACCAACGACACTACCAATACAGAGTTGACCCCTTCCCCCCCCACAGATGCACAAAGTGCAGAGTTCACCTCGTTTCCCTGCCCCCCACCCCACCCCACTTACACAACAAAAGCAGAGTTCCCCCTTCCCCACTTCAGTGATGCCAGCTTTCCCTGGATGGGAAAGTGAAGGCGCATGAGTGCCACCCGTCGTGCTGAGGATCCGGAACTGCAGGTAAGATCACTGTGGATTAAATTTTAATTAATGCAAACAGCTAATATAAATATGGGTCAAAATCCTGGAACATCCTTCCTAACAGCACTGTGGGTGTACCTACCTCACATGGACTGCAGCGGTTCAAGATGGCAGCTCACCACCACCTACTCAAGGGCAATTTGGGATAGGCAATAAATGCTGGCCTGGCCAGTGACACCCACATCCTGTGAATGAATTTTTAAAAATGTAAAGTTGGGTCCCGTCGCTTAGCGTCGGAGGGCCAGCCTCGGAGCTTCCCTGCCGCCGGGAAGATCGGGCCCGACAATCCCGGCGTTTGGTTCTGAGGCAGGCCATTGCCACTCTGATCTTCTTGCCTACAACCCCTGCCACGGAGCCCGATGTCGTGTCGGCAAGAAAATCCAGCCCAGCCTTTCTCTGTCTATCTTATCTCAACCTGTTATAATCTTGTACACCTCTATCAAGTCTCCCCTCAATCTACTTTGCACCAAGGAGAATGACCCTAGCCTCTCCAAGCTAAAATCCCTTATCTCTGATACCATTCTGGTAAATCTCCTCAGCACCCTCTCATCCTTCCTAAAATATGGTGACCAGAACTGGATGCAATACTCTACATGTGGCCTAACCAGAGTTTTATAAAAGGTTCAGCATAACTTCCCCGCTTTTGTACTCAATGCTTTTATTTATGAATCCCAAGATCCCATATGCTTTGCTAACTTCTCTCTCAATATGTCCTGCCACCTTCAAAGATCTATGCACATGAACCCGCAGGTCCCTCTGACCATGCATACTCTTTAGAACTGTGCCACTGAGTATATATAAAGTCTCCCTATTCCTTCTGCCAAAATGCATCACCTCACACTTCTCTGTGTTAAATTCCATCTGCCACTTGTCTGCCCATTCTGCTAGCCTATCTAGGTCCTGTGTAGTTGATTTATATCATCCTCACTGTGTGCCACACCTCCAAGTTTGGTATAATTAGCAAATTTTGAAATCGTACTCGGCATTCCAATATCCACATATCATTTCCAAATGTTAAGTATGAAGTAATTGCAAGTCATAGATGCTTATTGATACAGTTAAAGATAATTTTCAAGATCTCAGTGGAATTTGATAAGAAGCATAATATTAAAATCATTTAGTCCAAAGTTGTTGAAAACTAAACTTCCAAAACAGATGTTAATTAAAAATAATAACCGAGACAATAAAGGTCAGGATGATTTCAGAGATCAATTGATTTAATAAAAAAAGTTTGAGTTTTTATTTACTGAACCTTTCTGTCTACTTTATTAATCTACTCTTGTTATGACTCCTCCATATTGCTGGTAAATGCCAGCTTAGTAACTCTTTTCTGCTCCTTCCTAATCTTCTATCCTGCCTTCTTCCAAAGGTGTTGACTCCTGCTGGGACCTGGTTCTGCCCATCCCAGCTGCCCTCCACAAGTTCAATCAAGTAGACATTACTCAAAGAACAAAGAAAATTACAGCACAGGAACAGGCCCTTCGGCCCTCCAAGCCTGCGCCGATCCAGATCCTCTATCTAAACATGTCGCCTATTTTCCAAGGGTCTGTATCTCTTTGCTTCCTGCCCATTCATGTATCTGTCTAGATACATCTTAAAAGACGCTATCGTGCCCGCGTCTACCACCACCGCTGGCAACGTGTTCCAGGCACCCACCACCCTCTGCGTAAAGAACTTTCCATGCATATCCCCCCTAAACTTTTCCCCTCTCACTTTGAACTCGTGACCCCTAGTAATTGAATCCCCCACTCTGGGAAAAAGCTTCTTGCTATCCACCCTGTCTATACCTCTCATGATTTTGTACACCTCAATCAGGTCCCCCCTCAACCTCCGTCTTTCTAATGAAAATAATCCTAATCTGCTCAACCTCTCTTCATAGCTAGCGCCCTCCATACCAGGCAACATCCTGGTGAACCTCCTCTGCACCCTCTCCAAAGCATCCACATCCTTTTGCTAATGTGGCGACCAGAACTGCACGCAGTATTCCAAATGTGGCAGAACCAAAGTCTTATACAACTGTAACATGACCTGCCAACTCTTGTACTCAATACCCCGTCCGATGAAGGAAAGCATGCCGTATGCCTTCTTGACCACTCTATTGACCTGCGTTGCCACCTTCAGGGAACAATGGACCTGAACACCCAAATCTCTCTGGACATCAATTTTCCCCAGGACTTTTCCATTTGCTGTATAATTCACTCTTGAATTGGATCTTCCAAAATGCATCACCTCGCATTTGCCCTGATTGAACTCCATCTGCCATTTCTCTGCCCAACTCTCCAATCTATCTATATTCTGCTGTATTCTCTGACAGTCCCCTTCACTATCTGCTACTCCACAAATCTTAGTGTCGTCTGCAAACTTGCTAATCAGACCACCTATACTTTCCTCCAAATCATTTATGTATATCACAAACAACAGTGGGCCCAGCACGGATCCCTGTGGAACACCACTGGTCACACGTCTCCATTTTGAGAAACTCCCTTCCACTGCTACTCTCTGTCTCCTGTTGCCCAGCCAGTTCTTTATCCATCTAGCTAGTACACCCTGGACCCCATGCGACTTCACTTTCTCCATCAGCCTACCATGGGGAACCTTATCAAATGCCTTACTGAAGTCCATGTATATGACATCTACAGCCCTTCCCTCATCAATCAACTTTGTCACTTCCTCAAAGAATTCTATTAAGTTGGTAAGACATGACCTTCCCTGCACAAAACCATGTTTCCTATCACTGATTATCCCATTTTCTTCCAAATGGGAATAGATCCTATCCCTCAGTATCTTCTCCAGCAGCTTCCCTACCACTGACGTCAGGCTCACCGGTCTATAATTACCTGGATTTGCCCTGCTACCCTTCTTAAACAAGGGGACAAGATTAGCAATTCTCCAGTCCTCTGGGACCTCACCCGTGCTTAAGGATGCTGCAAAGATATCTGTTAAGGCCCCAGCTATTTCCTCTCTCGCTTCCCTCAGTAACCTGGGATAGATCCCATCCGGACCTGGGGACTTGTCCACCTTAATGCCTTTTAGAATACCCAACACTCCTTATGCCGACTTGACCTAGAGTAATCAAACATCTGTCCCTAACCTCAACATCCGTCATGTCCCTCTCCTCGGTGAATACCGATGCAAAGTACTCGTTTAGAATCTCACCCATTTTCTCTGACTCCACGCATAACTTTCCTCCTTTGTCCTTGAGTGGGCCAATCCTTTCTCTAGTTACCCTCTTGCTCCTTATATATGAATAAAAGGCTTTGGGATTTTCCTTAACCCTGTTTGCTAAAGATCTTTCATGACCCCTTTTAGCCCTCTTAATTCCTCGTTTCAGATTGGTCCTACATTCCCGATATTCTTTCAAAGCTTCGTCTTTCTTCAGCCTCCTAGACCTTATGTATGCTTCCTTTTTCCTCTTAGCTAGTCTCACAATTTCACCTGTCATCCATGGTTCCCTAATCTTGCCATTTCTATCCCTCATTTTCACAGGAACATGTCTCTCCTGCACGCTAATCAACCTCTCTTTAAAAGCCTCCCACATATCAAATGTAGATCTACCTTCAAACAGCTGCTCCCAATCTACATTCCCCAGCTCCTGCCGAATTTTGGTATAGTTGGCCTTCCCCCAATTTAGCACTCTTCCTTTGGGACCACTCTCATCTTTGTCCATGAGTATTCTAAAACTTACGGAATTGTGATCACTATTCCCAAAGTGGTCCCCTACTGAAACTTCAACCACCTGGCCGGGCTCATTCCCCAACACCAGGTCCAGTATGGCCCCTTCCCGAGTTGGAATATTTACATACTGCTCTAGAAAACCCTCCTGGATGCTCCTTACAAATTATGCTCCATCTGGACCTCTAATACTAAGTGAATCCCAGTCAATGTTGGGAAAATTAAAATCTCCTATCACCACCACCCTGTTGCTCCTACATCTTTCCATAATCTGTTTACATATTTGTACCTCTATCTCACGCTCGCTGTTGGGAGACCTGTAGTACAACCCCAACATTGTTACCGCACCCTTCCTATTTCTGAGTTCTGCCCATATTGCCTCACTGCTCGAGTCCTCCATAGTGCCCTCCTTCAGCACAGCTGTGATATCCTCTTTGACCAGTACTGCAACTCCTCCACCCCTTTTACCTCCCTCTCTATCCCGCCGGAAGCATCGATATCCTGGGATATTTAGTTGCCAATCATGCCCTTCCCTCAACCAAGTCTCAGTAATAGCAATAACATCATACTCCCAGGTACTAATCCAGGCCCTAAGTTCATCTGCCTTACCTGCTACACTTCTTGCATTAAAACAAATACACCTCAGACCACCAGTCCCTTTGCGTTCATGTGAAGCTGGCCTGTGAAGGGCCCCACACTGGTACTTGATTATTATCTATTAGATGCACTGCTGCAACTTACCAAATTTACTTCAATAGCAGCTCCTAACTCCATGGATTCTACCACAAAGAAAGACAGATCAAGAAAATCTCCCCATGTTCCAAGAACAAAATAGACAGCACTGTTTTATTTGTCAAAGTGATATACTGCATGAACAATATAGGAATGTATAGGACTGAAACAGTTCATTTGGCCATTCCCATTGTCCTAAAAACATACACTATTCTTTCTCTCATATCCATTAATCCATTCTCTCTTCAATATCTATCCACTTCCCTTTTGAATTTATGATACGGTTTACCCCTCCTTCTCTATGCTCCCTCTTCACTACTTCTCCCAACCTCCATTACCTTTGTGCTGTCAGATTGCTTGTACAACATCCAGTCTTATATGAGCTACAGTTTCCTCCAAATGAACATTAGGAAGACCAAAGCCATTATCTTCATCCTCCACCACTTTTAATCTTTCCACCAATTCTACCCCTCTCCTGGAACTACTGTCTCAGAGTGAACCAGATTGAATTGGTTCCTGGTTGGTCCCCCACTGCCTCAAGTTAAAAATTCTCATCCTTTAAATCCCTTCATGGTCTTGACCTTCCCTATCTCTGTAACCTCCTTCAGCCTTACAACTCCTGCATCGTAAAGTCGCTGTTGAATCAGCTCTAATCACATGTACATTCACCTACCCCCACCAATCCCTCACCCTCCGCCATTGGCATGTTTGTTATCAACGATCTAAGGCCCCACATTTTGAAATTCCTTCTTTAAACCCCTCCACCCCTCTTTCTTTAAAACCTCTTCGAACCCTGGCAAAGTTTTTCATCACTTCATCTGAAATCTCTATCTCTGGTTTACTGTTCATTTGTTTCTGGTTGTGCCTCTGTGAAACACCCTGGAATGTCTGTCTATGTTAAAGCCATTATATAAGTGCAAGTTGTTACTCCTGTTGTGCATCCTACCTGGCCAATTTATTCCATATACTCACCAACCTCTGTGAAAAGTAGGTACATTTTAGACCCAGAATTCTGGGGTTCCTGTTCTGCTGGTGGAAGTGTGATGGAGTTGGACACCCATCTGTCTGTCTGTGGCCAATTACACAGACTGTGTTCCAAACTAAAGGGGCAAGGTCATTACCATAATTAGGGACAGGCCACTCATGCCTCTACAGTCATTTCAGTGGGGGCCACCCTGACAGCTGGCAGGAAAATCAGAGCAGTGCCCTATTGCTCTAATAGTGGAGGCTGAGGCCTGCTCAGGGCCAAAGTAAAAAGGCTCCAGAACCTGTTAAATTCTCCAATGCAAGTAAATGGCCATTCTTAGAAAAGTAATCAATCCCTCTTCTGAACATAGGGGAGATTGAGGTGTCGACTTGCCCACTCCCAACTGGAATTTGAGCCAGACTATTACATAGAACAGAAACCTAATGAATCTGGGTTCTGTTCCAAATTCTGTCAATCAAGCTGCCCACTCTATGCCCACCCTGGCCTCTGAAATTTCAGCCCCAAAAGCTTCTCTCTTCTTTCCCTCCTGAACTAGACTGCATGCCTTTTTATACAATTTGAAACATTAGACATATTTTTATGGTTCAATTTATCTATACCCCTTAGAAACTTTTGTTTGTCGCTGTACATATTGCCAGTTTCCATAACCTTAGCATTGGTGCCTAATTCAACTGCTCTCATCTTTTACTCAGTGACTTCGAAAATGAATGCAGCTTAATGCAGCAGTAATATAGGTAGAAGATTCACCAAGTATAAAATTGTTGAACAAGAGGGTTAATAATTCACAGACTTTTTTTGCTCACTTCAGAAAGAAGGAAACAGTTTGATTTCTGTGATGTTGTAGTCGACTGAAATAATGTTTTGTCTTTTTTAAAAATAATAAACAAATATGAAGGATCAAAACCCATAGGCTGCACAACACCAAGGCTGATAATAAAACAGAAGATGAGGCATCAGAAAGTAATGATTAAATGATGCTCTTCTTGAGTTCGAAAATCTGAAGATTATTGGAGGAAGCAAAGACTGAGGGAATTAAGTCCTGGGAAACACTGAGTTAGAATAGCAGACAATGTGATAAAGAGAAATAGACAGGTAAGCCAAATGGTCCAATTATCTTCTCCTGCCTGAAATACTTCACTATGTTATTTTGCACTGCACACTTTTCCCAAAGGCTGGGGTAACAAAAGAACATTTGCACCCCCAACCTGCCCCCCCAAAAAACACGCTCTGACTAAACACCTTGACTGGGGCACTTTCATGCTAAATCAGGATATCGCCAATTTATTTTGCAATTTTCCTAGAAGGATAAGACTGTAAAAGAGATACTTGTGCTTAATACATTAGTCTTAAACGGGCTTTAGTTTTAGAATCGCTTTTTACTTCACTTTTTCCTTTACTTTCTCAGTCTTCATTCAATTTTCTCTCTTGTCATCTTCTCCATCACTCCTTGAGGTGTGAACACTGCTGCTACTATTGGAAGTTACCAGTGATAAAACATGAATCTGCAGCCCAGTCACCATGGGGAAAGAATTGTGCTGATTGCTATGGACGGAATTTTACATTGGGGGGGAGGCCCTGCCCACCGCCCAAAATGTCGGCGGCGAGCCCACCTCCGCCAGGCCTGGGGAGCCAGGCTGGGATCTTACACTCCCCAGGCCCTTAATTGGTCTTAAGCGGGACTTCCATCGCCTAGAGGCAGGAAGTCTCGCCTAATGGAGCTGCCAGCCAATCAGGAGGCCAGCAGCTCTCAGTCTCAGCAGCACCACTGAGAGCGGTGGCCACTTCTGGGACTATACCTAGACATCGGGGGCAACAGGAAAGATGGCCCTGGAACTCAGGTATGTTTTTAGGGCATTGCCGAGGACAATTGGCCGGGCCCTGGCGAGATAAGGGTGGGGATCAGTTGGGGAGTGGTGGGGGGGTGGGGGGCAGTGTTTGCGTTGGGAGCAGTTGGGGCTTCGGGGGCAGCCCTCCGTGGGGCACAGGGTGTCTGATCAGGAGGCCACCTCCCACCCCAGCCCGCAAGAAGGCCATCAGATTTTACCAAGCAGGGTTCTTGGGGCCTTTGCCGTCCGGCCGCCGCGGGTAATTGGCCACTTAAGGGCCTTGATTGGCTTGGAGTGGGTGGGCCATTTCTCGCTGCTGCCCCGCGTAAAATTATAGTGGGGGCGGGAGGTCGGGAAGGGCACCCCCTGACTCCCACTCAATTTCATGCGTCCCCCCACCCCACACCCCACCACCTGCCTGCTCGTTGGGGGGGCTGTAAAATTCCAACCTTTCTGTCGTGACATTGCAAATGCATTTTGGAAAGGAAGCACTTACAATACATAATGACCAAAATTCAACCCCTATATCACTAGGGACATGTACTGACAGTCTTTTATTGTTGCATTTGTTTCAGTGACATCACAACTGTACATAAGTATATTATAAATATTCGCAACCTAATATGTCTTTTTAGATACCCAAAAATACCTGTTGCATCTGCTACTTCGATTTCTCACTTTATTCTATACTTATGTAACATTTCTGGCAGTTTGCTTTCCTTTCTCATGAAAACTTGCTGATATTCACTGTATCCCCAAGAAAGACAATCCTTCAAACACCCTATTGCCCTTAGATTAGCATTTTCGAAAGTTATGGAGACTGTTGTTTACTCTCAAATTACCAATAATGACAGTATGGTTTTCAGCAATTTTGTTCCACAACAAGCTTATTGCCAATATATATTACTTACCTCTGGAACTTTGCTCTTGGAACAGTTTGGTTAATCATCTTTCATTTCCTGGGAAATCTTCAAAACCTTTGACAGAATCTGGCAATGTGCACTTAACAATTTACCAGTACAAGTTTCATTAGTTATAGCTTATTTCTTTTCCACTACCTGCTGGGTTGCTCAGGAATTTACTCTTTCTCTTCACATCAATTTCCTTCTTCATATAAATTACCTCGAATCACATTGCATTTGCAGCAGAAAAACAGAACGTTCTGTCCAACTGGTCTATGCCATTGGTTGTGCTCCACACGAGCCTCCTCTCATCTCTCGAACGCTACCCTTCTATTCCTTATTCCCTCATGTGCTTATCCAGCTTTTCTTTAAATGCATCTATTCTATTTTCCCAACGACTCCTTGTTCATTTTCTCCAACCCTAATACTTTCTTTCAAGCATCCCATTTTCTAAGTACTGCTATGGTAATTGTCTGACTTTTACTTCTAGCTAATTTAAACATTCAGAAGATATTGCCCAACATTCACTCATATTTCCTATACGTCCTCCTCATGGGCAAGGCTCTATATACTGAAAAACTAGAAAATAACATCTTTTAAATCAGACATTCGGGATAATCTACAAGAATACCTTGTTGTTTTCTACCTTTTTCCTATTGACTTGACTTGACATTCATTAATTCTTCAGATACTGAAGCAGTTCATGTCCACATGCAGCAAGACCTGAATAACCATCAGGCTTGGGCTGACATGTGGAAAATAACATTCATGCCACACAGGTGCTAGGCAATGACCACCTCCAACAAGAGAGAATCTAACCATCTCCCCTTGATGTTCAACAGTATTACCATCGTTGAATTCCTCGCCATCAACATCCTGGGGATTACCATTGACCAGAAACCTAATTGGACCAGCCATATAAATACCGTGGCTACAAGAGCAGGTCAGAGACTGGGAAGTCTGTGGTGAGTAACTCACCTCCTGACTACCCAAAGCCTGTCCACCAGCTACAAGGCACAAGTCAGGAGTGTGATGGAATACTCTTCACTTACCTGGGTGAGTGCAGCTCCAACAACCCCATCCAGGACAAAGCTGCCCGCTTGATCAGCACCCCACCCACCACCTAAACATTCACTCCCACCACCACTGCATATAGTGGCAGCTGTGTGTACCATCTACAAAATGCATTGAAGCAACTCACCAAGCCTCCTTCGACAGCACCTTCCAAACCCACGGCTACTACCACCTAGAAGGGCAAGGGCAGCACACATGGGAACACGACCACCTGCAAGTTCCCCTCCAAGCCACACATCATCCTGACTTGGATCTATATCTCCGTTCATTCGCTGTCACTGGGTCAAAAATCTGGAACTCCCTTCCGCGCAGCATTGTGCACCAGACTGCAGTCGTTCAAGAAGGCAGATCACAATCACCTTCTCAAGGGCAATTAGGGATGGGCAACAAATGCTGGCCTTGCCAGTGATGCTCACATCCCATAAAGGAATAAAAAATAGTGTTTCATTCTCAGTGTAAACAGTTTCCAGTTTTCTTGCAGTTAATAAGGAAACATGAATAATTTTGAACCAACTAGGGTTAAAGTGGAAGATATTTCCTCAAAATACCAGTAGCTGAGAATAGAGTCGGGATACCTGGAAGAAATCGACCTGATATGCTAATTGGTCACACAAGGGAAAAGTAATGCAGTCTCTGCAGAAGGCAGCAGTACTTGGATATGGTGGACCTGGGTGAGGTGTGCTTCACATTATGTCATATTCAAGATGCTTCATGGTACTTTTGAAAATTGCTCCATTGACAGCTGTGATAAATATGAGAATTGGTCAGTTCCGTAGTTCACACTCTTCAACTGGTTAGTTGTACATCATAATGGTGAAATTAAACACCACAGTATCTAGCATCCATGTTTACATCTATCCAAACCTCAGTTAAACAATCTGAAATGAAGCAGTCTAAACATTCCAAAATGATTTATGTTGGCCTCAGAAAATAATTCAAAATATCAGAGCAAAAGTATGGTATCGATATTTTATCATTTTATCTACTGGCTTATTCTTGATTCTATATAATTTGGTGCCAATGATAGATTCAAATTAGTAGTTTTAACCTCAGCTTTCTGTCTGTATGTTTTTTTTCACCAATCAGAAAGATCGTGAGTGGACATTTATTTCTATTCCCAGCTGAATTGGAGGGGAGAGGGGAATTAGCCTTAAAGCATTCTACATCCCTTTCACTACATGCATAAGATTATGCTTCGATTTCTCAATAACATTTAGTAATGAGCATTCTTTGGATTAAAAGGATACTATAAATATTATGAGCAACCAGATAAACCAATGTACATGCTAATATAGAAGTCTAAAAGAGCAGACGAGCAACTTCAAAAAAGCTGACAGATTCCCCAACAGGCTGAAACTCAAGAATAGACTTGAATATAAGCCAATGACATGTGATAACAAATAGTTACATTGGTTTTTGTAACATAAGGTGTAGCTATACCCATCCTTCTTTCAGTCATACTGTAGGGTTCATGAAAGGCTCATAGAGGAAATATGAATCCTGAAGGACAACATTGGTAATTTACCCCTATTGACTGTGACTGTTCCCTCCACTAGCCTCAATTTGTCCCACAGCTCCCCGTCGTTGACAGCACTCATCCCTCCCTTTAGGCCCTTGCCAAATATCTTCACACTGCACTGATCTAATCCACCCACGACCCCTGCAGCTGAGAAAATGCATTGTCACCATCAACATCAACTATTCAACAACCTGGACGCTCCACTCCACCCTCCCTTGCTCCTCCATGCACCCGATTGACCTGCCCTTCCCATGTTTCCCTGGAAAACTTTGCATTTTTACCTTAAAAAACATTAATTTTATGCACTTTTATACATCACAATTGATATTTAAATTAAAAGCAAGGAAAAACAAAATGACATTTGGATTTTCAACAAACCAACCAAGCCATTACTTCCAGAAAAATTACCTCAGCTGTTACTGTCCTATATTTAACTCCCACCCCAGGTCCGAGACAGTCTACTCCCTCTCAACATAGTTCAAAGAGACACTACCCCATCTAACATCCCACAATTTCTGGGAGTATTTTCTTCTCTTCAAACTCTCCCACTGACAGCAGCATATTTTCCCCTTTCAATTTCCCTTCTTCATCCACCATCCATTCAAACGGAAACCTTCATTCCTCCCTCGTGTCAAACGGGCATCCTTTACCCCCTCCAAACCCCTCAGTTCAAGATGACAGCAATCCCTTTCCCAAATTTATGCTGGCACTCTTTTGTCTTCATTTCAGTAAATGCTAACACTCTCTTCACACTTCTTCTCAGTTAATCCCCTTCCTCTGACACTCAAAAACACCACTTCCACCCTTCCTCCTAAATAATTGCTCCCAGATTCTCCCCCCCCCCACCTTCCCCTTCATTGCAATTGATTTTTGCCTTTTCTCTCTCCTTTCTTCCTATCACTTCCCATCTCGCATCTTCACTCCCATTCATTTCCACCTTTCCTCTCCTCTACATTCTTCTTTCCTCTCTCCTTTCTCGACATATACTTTTGTGTCCCGATTTTGTTTGCCAGTTTCCCCTTCTCTCTCCCTCTTATTTCATCCATTTCCTCCCTTTCCTATACTCTCAGGGTCTCTCCTACCTGTTGTACTATTGTTAACATCAGTGATTCTGGTCACTTTATACTATTGTAGGAAACTGTTGTCCTTATAAAAAAAATTGCTGTTGTTAGAAGTGGCAGAAAACACTTCCATTAGCAGGCAGACTCAGGTTGGAGCACCACTGAAGGGATAGGCCTGGCCCGTGCTGATTATTTGCCAGCAAATGCTACCATATAAACTGATAGTTGGCATACATGAAGCAATAGGAAAGACATTGCAAAGTTTGATACCATCTGTCCTTCTTTTCTTGCACCATACATAAACACCCCAATAATATCCTATTCTTTTGAGTCCCAGAAAGAAGCATGACTATGGTGAAGCAACTAACACACAAAAATCCATACACCTTACAGAAAATAAAGGGCGAGAATTAGTTCAAGAATGGACACTATATCTAAATCAGTTATCATTAGATCGATACCAGCCAGATGCTTGAAGGAAAGTAACTCCAATTTATTATTTATTCCCCTTTTTTTCAAAATTGTTTATTTTTTTCCCACTCTTAGCATTTTCCACTTGCTATTTCCCAATGAATAAGGGAGACAACAACTACTTGTATTTATATAATGTCTTTAGCATAATAAAATGTCCCAAGGCATTTTCCAGGAGCATTATAAAGAAATATTTGACACTGAGCCACATAAGAAGTTACGGCAGATGGCCAAAAGTTTGGTTAGATAGGTTTTATGGAGCTTCTCAAAGCAGAGAAAGAAGTGGGGTGGGAATTCTACAGCTTAGGGTCTCGGCAGCTGAAGGAACAGCCACTAATGGTCGAACAACTAAAATCAAGAACGCTCCAGAGGCCAGAATTAAAGGAGTACAGATATCTTGGAGGGTTGTGGGGCTGGATGAGATTACAAAGATATGGAAGGATGAGGCCTTGGAGGGACTTAAAAGTAAGGATGTGAATTTAAAAATCAAGGCATTGCTTAACTGGCAGCACAGGGGTAATGAGTGAATGGGACATGATGCAAGTTAGGACACAGGCAGCAGAGTTTTGGATGACCTGAAGTTTACAGAGGCCAACCAGGAATGTGCTGGGATAGTCAAGTCTAGAGGTAACAAAAGCATGGATGATTGTTTCAGAAGCAGATGAGCTGAGGAAAGGGCGAAGTTGAAAAATGTTACAAGCAGTTTTCCTCAGGCTTCTGTCAACATTCAGTATCTAACTTTAACACTCATGATGCATTAGGTTGGTGTGGGCTTACTCATTCTTTGACCTATCCTCTTTCCTTTATAAGGAGTTACCTCCTGCTTCTTAGCACACATCCCTCAGTCTGGCTAAGATGGGGAGCTTGTCCTGTAAGAGCTCAGAATTCTGTGGTGTAATGGATTTATTTTGCAACTAGTAATGCAATAAACATCTGGCTATGATTTTTGTGTGTACCACATTTAAACTCCTGTTAGTAAATGATTAACTGAAGCGCACACAAAAATAGAAGGCCAGGCTGGTAAAATGGCACCACTAAAGAGATGAATAGACAGCCTGTAAATAGTTTTCCCTTCAACAGTTTAGACAAAGATTTATTTTTCCCGAGGCACAGCTTTTGATATCAGGAGTAGATTGCACATTCAAAACTGCCAGAAAGCACAGGTTGACTCTACTTTATCAGGCTTCACAGCTAACCAAGTGAAGTGAGTAACAACAAGATATATGGCACCTCTCACATCACCACCCAGTGATGGAGCTAATTATAGATAATCTGCATACATGCTAATATTTCACCAGAAGTGATATTGCAAGTAAAGGGGTGAAATTAATCAATTTATTAACATTGTTTTTCAAGTGTGCAAATGTTTAAATCCTTGTCTAATGATATGAAATAAAAAGCATCATTGATGTTAAGTTTGGACTTTTGGTGATTTTAAAGTTGCATCACCCCACTAGATAGTTGGAGTCCTGTTGGATATAATAGTGAAGGTAAGAGTTTTCATTATTACTATTCATTCTCAGGTAGAAAGCTGCAGGTGCTAGTTCAAACCTGCCTCCATAGCTCCATGATACATAAAAGGACTATTATTTCATCAGCTACAACAACATTCTAACATGTGATGTGTCACTTACTGATTAAGCATGACCGAAAACTCCTTTTAAAAAAAATTGGCCTAGAAACTGGATCGCAATGCACCCATTTTAAAAGCATAAAATGGACGCTTAAATGTCCAATAAGGCAGGCTGCATGTGCGTGATTATTCTGCGCTGCAAGTGCACCACCTGCTTTACTGGTGAAAGCTCTTCAGGTGCTAAACAGCCAAGCAGTGGACCTTAAGAGGGGTTGATGGAAGGTAAGTTTAACATTTTTTTACTTCCCTTATTGTGGAGACAGGAGGAGCAGGCTCCTCACTACATCCGTGGGCCATTGCTGGTCGCAGCTCATCTCCCTTCCAATTGCTTCTGCTGAGCCCCCACAAACTCAACTGAGCCAGGACTGGCGAGCTGTCTCTGGGGCCACAGGTGGTGCCTGCAGTTTGCAGGTAATAAGCAAATGGTGCCGTTATTGGCCTCATTAAGCTTGCTCTAAGCTAACATTGTGTTCCTTTTTGGTTGCAATCCAATTTCTATGTAAGCCTATTTAACTATGCACATTATACTTTAGGTAACAGTACCAGTTAAGTAAATAAGTAGCAATTAAATGTACTTACCTTACATACAATGAGCGTTTCTGATTAGTTCTTAGGGAACCAGACCCAGAACTCATACTGTGATTCATCATCTGTTCCCGTAAGTCATGGAGTTTTGCCTCAAACCGGCTGTACTCTGAATAGGGATGTGGAGATGGGGAAGAGAAAAATAGATAAAACCATTTTAGCTTTTATTTTCCAACAATATATTAACATTGGGCATATCAAATGTGAAATCACAACAATTATTGGAACTTCCTTTACTTCTCCCCAACGCTCACATTTAGACCCACTGCCAGAAAACTCAAAACATAAAGATGGGAAAACTACACTATTCATAGGAATGAATGAATTTCATTTTCTGGTTGAAAAACACATTTTTAAAGAAACCTTGATTTATTCGGTTCTAAAACCAACAGATCTACAACAGACAGTTTACATTCTTAATAATGTAATCAATTAAATGCATCATTGTTGCTGTATTACTGATTGCATTCAACAATTTATGTAAGCTTTCATCTCTATAATTGTTAGGCATTTCATATTAGAATATTGCAGAGCGAGTGGAAGATGCATGCATACAAGAATTACACAGAAAATACTTGTGCAGCATTTGCATTGCACAAAATCAAATGCCTTAAACAGGTTTACATGTGGCATGTATGTTCTTGCTAACATATATAGGTATATCTGAAGAAATTTCCCTTTCACTAATGATTAAGGTAGAAATTTTATCACAACACAATAAGAAATGTATGTCAGTATCTACTGATTTTCTAAAGCATATTGATTTGTAGCCATTATATTTTAAAATAATTTTTACATATTGTCAGGATACAGGAAGAAAAACAAGATGATTACAATCAGAACCCAGTAGGTCTGCCCGATAGCTGTATCCATCACCCTGTACAATACCTGCATTCTGCTCTAGAATAATTCAACATTACATTACAAATGAAAATTCTGTCTCCCTAACAACTGTGATAGCTTAATCATACAGCCCTTTGCACTCAAAGACCAAACAGCATCCATCCCATTATCTCAATTCAGTGCGTGGTCTACTAAAGGGATTTTCTAAAGTCTAAAATTAAGGGAAAAAATCACAATATGACCACTCATCAAGAAAAGAGTTAAGACAACAGAAACAAACAAGAAAAACTCCATCAAAACACAAATACAGAATTATATTGCAAACCACGCACACATTTACAGCAGCAGGATAGCCTCAACATCCAACTGAGAGAAATCACCAGGGAAACCAAACACATTGAAATGGATTTCTATAAACCTCCATTCCAGTTAATTTCAGTAGAAACATTTTAAACTGATACCTGAAATCAGCATGCTGTTATTGTTCCCTGGATATCTCTTTAAAAATAATTAACTTCTCTCCTAAAAGCAAGCCTACCTTGTCAATTGTGTTCAGATCTTCCCAGGAATAACTAGGTTCCAGGGCTATCCTGTCACAGCAGCAGCAGTACAGCTCAAGAAGGAATGACCCATTAAAAATGTGCAGTCAAACCCAGTGTCATTTGATCAAGTTGAAGCATCAGTGTTTTCTGTTATTTCAGCTCATCATCCTATCACTGCAGTGTGTGGTGGCACATGATGGAATAGTTTAATAGCTCATAACGTCAAACAACAAAAGCCTCTAAATGCTGACTGCAGCTTTTTCACTGGAGTCAGTAATCATTATTAGACTTTATTTCCCATATCCTTTTCACCTGAGTGCTTGTAGTTTCATACATTCATTCAACCAAAGCTATTAATTATTTTCTGCTAATGCTCAACTCTGATCTCCCCCTTCTACCCGATAGTTAGCATGCTCCATTTTAATTCATTTGTTTACAGGTTTCTAAGGTTCTAAGATCAGAAGAAGGAGTGAATAAGGAATTTTAAAAAACATTTATTTGCACAAAGAAAAAATCTGTATTTAAAACAATTATTTTATACTTTGTATGTCAGGAATGAAGTTGGCACTGACTGTACTTGGGATACACAATTTTGTTTATCATTTTAATTACAGGACTGAACAGGTGAATTATATGCAAATTAACAAAATTATGCCACATCGCTTGCCACTGCTGCCAACATAAACAGTTGGAGGAAATTTCCTATTTTTGGTTTCATCCGTTACAAAATACAGGTTCATTTTAGATAAGAAATGTCACAATATTTTAAAGTCAGTCTTGTGAAGATCAGATAAAAAGGGAAAGTATTTAATAAAAAGGAAATTATCCTCAGTGCCAAAAGACAAGCAACACCATGCAGTTTTGTGAAACAATTATGCATCATTTTTCCAACTCCATAGTTACATTTTCAAAAGAAAATTGTCATCCAATTATTCACCTACTATGCTATTCTTATTGTGTCAGTGTATGATAAGTAACAGGAATGCTAAATTAAACTAAGAGCCTAGCAATAATTTTAAGAACGCAAAACAGGTGATGCACCATACAGACAAAGGAAGTCTCAGGTTCAATTCCCATTCTACGCACTCAGTTGCTCGTACTAGCCAGGGTGTAGGGGTATTATAATTGATCACAGTGTCCTGGCATCGTAAAGTGAAAAAAAGTCAGGGTTCCTGCTCTTTATCATTATCTAGTGACTCCTGCTGGAAAGTATGCATGTGAGCAGGATTGTGTAAGGCTGTGATGTTCCCATCAAGTATCCTGTTGGCTTTCTTAACTCCCATACAGGTCATGATCTAGAAAGCAGCCATCATTTGAACAACCTTACTCTTTCTCTCAAAAAATTATTCAAGGTTTCTTGAACAAATTTTTATTAGAGGGTATAATTTTCAAAAAAAGTTTTTGTTTTAAGTTTATTTCTATAAATATTACTTCCTTGGAAAACACAATTCTCCTTTTGAAAATACTAATATAAATTAAGAGGATTTTATATTTGATTTATGAGTATTAAACTGTTAATCTTCAGGACAATACAAATAATTCAAGTACTTTAAAAGAACTTAAATTTAAAATTAAACTCAATTATGTTATTTTTAAAATACACATAGTGCATTTACAAATCTAAACACTTTTCCGAGACATTTATCTTCAATCCCACCCAAACTACAGTGTTTGTGTAATGCTAGATAAAGCCATCCATGTGTCTGCTAGAATCAACATCTTTTCTAATTCTGTCTTCAGATGGTCATTGGTCTTAGTGGAGAACCTAATATTTGATTTTAAAGTATTGCACACTAAAAAGAAACATTTTTT